>NC_072425.2:14680000-15020000 GCF_028878055.3 Symphalangus syndactylus
TCTTGTCACCAGGCTGGAGTGCAGTGGCATGATCTTGGCTCACTGCAACCTCCGCCTCCTGGGTTCAAGCAATTCTCCTGCCTCAGCCTCTCGAGTAGCTGGGACTACAGGCACATGCTACCACGCCCAGATAATTTTTTTATTTTTTGTTGAGATGGGGTTTCGCCATGTTGGCCAGGATGGTCTCAATCTCTTGACCTCGTGATCCGCCCGCTTCGGCCTCCCAAAGTGCTGGGATTATAGGCGTGAACCACCACGCCTGGCCTAAAAATATTATTAACCTTGAATCACCTCTCCAGTACTTGCTTTTTTCATTTTACAGTAATTTTTAGGATATTTACCTTAAGAAATTTTGCCATTTGGAATCTGCTCATTAGTGTTATAATTAACAAGGGGCAGGAAATGGCGCTTACACCTCGACAGCTTGTTGGGGTTCCTTATATTTGACTGTTCTGATAGTGGCATGTGTAAAAGTAGGGTGTGAACCTCTGTTCCCTAATGAGGTGCTCTTATCGATCTGGAAACAATGCTGGACATCCTATGTTACAGATACCCGAGTGACTAATTCCTGTGCAGGACGGCAGGAGGCTGCAGTGAGGAGGAAGAGTCATTCATATTCCACTGGGTGCGGTAGCTCATGCCTATAATCCCAGCACTTTGGGAGGATGAGGTGGGAAGATCACTTGAACCCAGGAGTTCGAGACCAGCCTGGACAACATGGCAAAACCCTGTCTACAAAAAATTGGCTGGGTATGGTAGTGTGTGCCTGGGGTCCCAGCTACCCAGGAGGCTGAGGTAGGAGCATCATTCATACTGTCTTCTATGCTGGTAGCTGTCTGCTGAACTGATACGAGATCATGTGTGATGTATGATGGAATTAGGGTGAAGAGTGAATCTAACTGGCTGGAATGAGAAGTACTCTCCATTGGCACCATGTTATAAACAATGAGAGTAACTGACAAACCCCAGGATCCTCAAAAATATTAATTTACTGGATGGGGCATTGCAATAAGAAGCACCTCAGCCAGGTGCGGTGGCTCATGCCTTGTAATCCCAGCACTTTGGGAGGACAAGGCAGGCAGATCACCTGAGGTCAAGAGTTTGAGACCAGCCTGGCCAAAATGGCGAAACCCTGTCTCTAGTAAAAATACAAAAAAAATTAGCCGGGCATGGTGGCACGCACCTGTAATCCCAGCTACTCAGGAGGCTGAGGCAGGAGAATCACTTGAACCCGGGAGGCAGAGGCTGCAGTGGGCCGAGATTGAGCCATTGCACTCCAGCCTGGGCAACAAGAGTGAAACTCCATCTCGGGTTAAAAAAAAAAAAAAAAAAAAAGAAACACTTCACTTCAAATGGAAGGCAGGGGTAAATCTATTTTCTTTAAAATTTATTTCAAAAGAATTGCATTCCAATAGCCATGGAATGAGATCACTAAGGGTAAACTGTTTTATTGCTGCTAGCCTTCTGAATTTCTACCACTTTGCATGTGATTTAATAAGGATATTTTCTCATCAACCACTGACTTGACACTAACACTTCTTTACACAGACCCAATGCACAATCTATGCATCTAAACACTGCCATTTCCAGGAATGGAGCAATCCATTCTGAAAATATCAAAAATGTTTGTGTGCTGAGAACTATCACTAGTTTTATGTTAATGAACTTCCTCATTTTCCACCTAAGTTGGCAACAACTGGCTGTTTATGGGATTTCTCCAACTCCCTACCACCACCACAAATTCAGGCTGCTGCTTCAAGTTACTACCAAGTTCTCATTTCCCAATTCCTCTCTATTGTCTTAGAACTCTGTTAAATGCCAGCTCATGGTGACGGATTAGCTCTGCCAGAATACCCTGAGTAACTGGAAAAAGACACAGGGTTCTGCCCCTGGAGGCTGATTCAGGTCAGTCTGGGACTCAGAAAGCTGTACTTTTAAACACACATCCCACGTGGCTGAGATCAATTTGGGAATGGCCAGTTCAGCTGTCCGGCTTGACAGCCAACCTGTCATGTGGCCTCCCTCCCTGTGAGCTACTCACCACACCACTGGGAAGAGGATGGCACCACAACACAACAGGTCGACCAGAAATAGAGAGTCCTTCCACAAGCCATATTCAGTCGTGCCCTCCTCGGTGGACTCTATGATGATGTAGGCTACATTTGCCAGGACCTACAGACATGAGAATTTGCTGAGGCCCCAAAGCATGGGTGGACTGTTATGATGCTAGCAGCCCCAGTGTGGGGTGTACACCTTGGCCTCCAGACCTGCGATCTGCGACCACAGCATTCTTTCCAGTCCCACGTACTCTTCCAGAACTCTGCCACTCTGCTATCAAGGAGAGTCTCTATGCCATCTCCCTGAATCTGGACAGGCCTGTAATTGCTCTAATACAGTAAGAATGGAAGTGCTGCTGTGTGATTTCCAAGGTAGATAAAGCTTCCACCCAGCTCTCTTGGGACCTTTGGAGCCCTAAGCCTTCTTGTAAGAAGTTTGGCTACCCTGAAACTACCCTGCTGTACAGACCATGTGGAGACGGAAAGGCCCCCCAGGAGCCCCGGCTGTCCCAGTCCCCACCTGAGCAAGCTTCTCAGCCCAGAAGACAGATGCGAGTGGAGACTTCAAGATGCTCCCAGCCACGGTGTGACTATGACCACAAGACCCAAGTCAGACCTACCCAGCTAGCCACTCTTGAATTCCTAACCCACAGAAACTGCGAGAGAGAATGAAAGGTTATTGTTGTTTTAAGTCGCTGAGTTTTGGGGTGATTTGTTATGCAGCAGCAGATAACAGGGACACTTTGCTTTTCAGGTACCCCAAACCCAGTGGAGTCACTCAGGTGCTGGACTGCTGGACAGGTGGCACTTAACACCCTATTTAGCCATAATGCCCACACTTTTCAGGCCATGGTGCTCAGTGACAATAACTCATCTAAGTGCCAGACGATGGAACTGTGTTTTCAGAGACCAGAGCGGTGAGAATGGCTGATGCCAGCCCTACAGCTGAGTGGCCACACTGCTGCTCACAGGATCATTCAAGTCCAGGTCCTCCCCACACAGGACATGGCGAGTTCTTCCACTGAGGTTCACCAGTCTGCACACTGCTTCTCCCTCCAAAGGTAAGGCTGTGCCTCATATACTCAGGCCCATTATTAGGCTCTTAGCGTAAGTCTTTATAAAAAGTCTTTCCGCTGGCTAAACTGAGATGCCGCAGAGCATAAGGGAAATTTACCACTTATAATACTTCCTTTTGAAGATTACCACTGGGAATGGATGCAGAGATTATCATTCCAGCTATACACCCCATGAGAAGTCCCTGGTCCCAAATACTCTGCCTGACTTGCTGTAAAGGTAATCCTGCACACTTTGCATGTAAAATCGGTAGCGCTATTATTTAGGAAGTCTCTAAGTGTAATTTCTCTTTCTATACAGGACTTAGAATCAAATTATCTGAAATTTCATTTAATACTAATGCAAAAATTATCTGAAATTTCAGCGTCTCCAATGACACCCAGCTTCTGGGTTCTTCCCTGTCCCACGCTGCTCGTGAAGCCCTGTCTATCCAAAACATTAGCATCTGTGGCTCCATCTAAAAAGACAAAGTAGGGCTGGGTGCGGTGGCTCATACCCATAATCCCAGAACTTTGGGGAGCCAAGGCGGAAGGACTGCTTGAGTCCAGGAGTTTGACACCAGCCTGGGCAAAATAGTGAGACCCAACCTCTACTAAAAAAAAAAAAAAATTAGTCAGGCGTGATGGTGCGCGCCTGTGGTCCCAGCTACTCGGGAGACTGAGGCAGGAGGATCGCCTGAGCCCAGGAGTTCAAGGCTGCAGTGAGCCATGATCACCACTGCACTCCAGCACGGGCGACAGAGTGAGACCCTGTCTCAAAATAAGAAGACAAAGTAGAAAACAAAGGCTTTCAAATCTTAAATTCAAAATTCCATTTTGTCCTTAATTCACACACTACATGAGAGACAGAACGTTCCCAGTGTTGAACAACGTGTCAAGAGTGTTCTTGAAACACCATTTTGCATGGACATCATCTACTCCTTCCTTAGAAACTTTCTGTCACTGCCCATGGCCAAAAGGAAGCAGTTTTAACTTTTCAGGCTGACATTCAAGGCCCTCCCAGACTAGTTCTATTGTCTAAATACTCCTAACTTTCTTAATTTCTTAAATGTCCTTATTTTCTCAGACTGATGATTCCATGGAACTCTGTGTGTTTGTCTTTCAGGGAAGCCCAGGACAGGCTTCCTGGAAGGCTGTGCCCCACGACAGCATAGTTCAGGCTGGTGGGGGGGAGACTCTAGAGGGATGAGGGAATCTACTAAAGGGAAGAGGCACACGCACAGCCGGGTGACAACCCAGGCTCCGTCATTCGCAACTCCGAGACCTCGGCAGGCTGTAGGACTCAGTCTGGCTGAAGAAGTGGCCCCGGTGGCTCGAAAGCCAAAAGACTGGCACAGTCCCTCAGCATGTTTTGCTCAGCAGGCAGCAAGGTCATATGTATCTACTGCCATGCCACTGCCTCTGTCACATTCCTTTCCTTCAACACCCAGGCCAGCCCCATCTCTGTCACAAAGCCCTCCTTGATCCTTCCAACTTGAGGGCTTACTCTCTCCTCGGAAACCCTGAGCAACTGGCCTGTCCCATTCATGTGATGTCAACACACATTCCTCATTATTGAACGTAAGGGTGGATGAGGTCTGTCAGAACTCGGAGAGAAGCTTTGCTGCAAAGTCTGCCAGAGTTGGGAGGGCTGATCTGGGTGCCTCAGGAGTTGTCCCCTTCCACCCCCAACCTTCCACATTTACTCTGTGCTCCAAAATGTGAGAACAGCTCACGGGGCCAACTCTGTCAAGCAGATGCTGTCTGGTCAAGCACAGCAGGGTAGTTGTGCATCCCTGCTAAAACCTCTCTGTTCATTGTAAGTTCTTTACATCCAAGTTCTGCTTCCAGTAAGACAAGGCTCCTCCCCCAAAAGACTCACAGCCTTGCAAGGCTGGCCTCAGCCCTCGGCCCCAAACATGGTAAGGATTCAGGAAATGTTTGCCCCCATGTCTACTACCATATTCTACCTGTGGAAACTCACTGGTGTAGTGCACGGTTTTAAAATACTTTGTTAATAAAATCACTACATCTCTGAGCTTCCTCGCCAAGGGCACCATTTAGTTATGAAGCAAATGATGCAGAAGAGAAAACAGTACTATGTGTTACTGTGTGTCTCCCTATACTGTCAGCAGCTCTCTACTCAAAATCTAGGTGCCCAAAGGCCAGTGGCTGACTGATGGCCAAGCATCTCCCAGTGCAATGACCGGAAGTCTATTCAGAATTCAGAAAGAGAATCCCAGTCTTCAACATCCACTAGCAGAAGCTGGGGTTTCAGGGTGAGCTGACTCCCTCTTCCCATACAGGCTTGAAGCTGAGCCCTGCTAAGTGCCAAGAAAGGAAGTGACAAACGGGATGAGGGCTCTTTTACCTGGAGTGGAATGACAATCATGAAGATCTTTTTGTCTTTATCAGAAAGGATGTGCTTAATGAAAGCCCAGCCAGTGCCAATGAGTGCAATGGTGATGAAGAGTAGCGCCCCTTTCAAACTGGAAGAGAAAACAAGGAACAGACACCAGAGGGTCTCGTTAGACTCTCACTGCCAGTTAGATTGCATAGCTCATTCTATGAGTTCACAAGCTTCTTACAAAAGACGGGCAGCCAAATTTACGAAATACATCATACATGAGCACCACTTCCTTCAGGGAACACAAAGTTAGCTCTGCACCCCACAGCCTGAACAGCCAATGGCCGCAGGGAGGCAGGAGCATGCCACTAAGCCCGAGTTCCCAAGTCTGGACAGCTACCCACAAGCTACACTCCTCTAGTAGGGCAGGGGCCCAGACAGGCTGCCACAGGAGGGCACGGCTGGTTAACTCAGGGCAGGTTGTTGCCCACCCCCACTTGTCTTGTATGTCATTTCATGGTGTATTTCACGTGGACCTGCATACTTACAGGTGAGTTATGTAGTACACAACAGCCCAGCCTTCGATAGGGAAGCCCTGGGAGGAGATGTAGTGGTAGTCAATCTGAAATCAAACAACTGCATTTCAGAATCACTCATTATCTACATGGCTCCACAAAGAATCTTTTAACTTGGACCCAGATGGGAAATTATCCAAATCATTGTCATTTTGTGACGCTGCCACTGGATATATTATTGCCTTTTCCAAGGAGGGCACTTTCAAGTACAGCAAAGAGTACATGTCTAGAGACTGTCATCCTTGCAAGTGTGCTCCATAGGCACTTGGAGGCCCACAGACAAGAGAAGTTATGATCTTACCCCCTTGGGCAAGTTCATTTTAATTTGCATAAGTTCCAAATACTCAAAGTTGAAGCTCAATTCTCACGCCTCCAGCTTTATAGCATCAATTTTCTCTCAGATAAATATGCTAATACTGAACTGAACTTCAAATCACATAGCTACATGAGAGAATATCTGGAAACATAAAAAAGTCGTGGAGGCCGGGCGCAGTGGTTCACGCCTGTAATCCCAGCACCTTGGGAGGCTGAGGAGGGCGGATCATGAGGTCAGGAGATCGAGACCATCCTGGCGAACATGGTGAAACCCCGTCTCTATTAAAAACACACAAAAAATTAGCCGGGCATGGTGGTGGGCGTCTGTAGTCCCAGCTACTCAGGAGACTCAGGCAGGAGAATAGCATGAACCTGGGGGGAGGAGCTTGCAGTGAACAGAGATCGCACCACTGCACTCCAGCCTGGGCAACAGAGTGAGGCCCCATCTCAAAAAAAAAAAAAAAAAAAAAAAAAAGTCGTGGAAACAAGTCAGCAGGTGGCACTCTCATCTCTAGAAATGGTAAAAAAAAACAAAAAAAAACAAAAAAAAAAAAACAAAGAAATAAAAACAATAATAAGTGTTCTAGAAAAATTGTAGGTCTGTAAGCAGTATTAGAAGATGTCTGAAGTCTCATATGAGGGGAGGTGGTAATCATTTACCCGCATGGCCAGGCCCTCCCAGACAAGAGGAGGCTTTATGAGAAATGTATTCTTTGTCTTTGTTTCCCACCAATCTATCCCCTTTCTTCAAATTTCTTTTGCCTGCTCACACAGGCATTATACGTAATTTCATGAATGATCCCCAAAATGCTAATACATACCGCGTGGAACACCAAGGAAAGAGACTTGGTGAAAGGAAGAGCCGCCATCAGCCAGTGGATTTTAAATACATCGTTCCTATAAAAACAGAGAGAAAAGAATTAAAGGAAGATTCCATTCTCCCAAAGGACAGCCAAAGCTCCAGACATCAGCTATATTTATAAGGAGACAGGAAATATAATCTGTGCAAACCACAAACATTAAACTTTTTTTTTTTTTTTTTTGAGACAAGGTCTTATTCTGTCACCCAGGCTAGAGGACAGTGGTGTCATCACGGCTCACTGCAGCCTTGAACTCGGGCTCAAGCGATCAAGCAGCTCTCGGGAAGCTGAGGTGGGAGGATGGCTTTAGGTGTATGCCACCGCGCCCAACTAATTTGTTTTGTATTTTTTATACAGAAAGGGTTGTGTTGAGTTTCCCAGGCTGGTCTTGAACCCCTGGCCAAGCAATCCACGCACCTCGGCCTCTCAAAGTGTTGATATTACAGGCATGAGCCACTGTACCCAGCTAAAACTTTTTTTTTTGAGACAGAGTATCGCTCTGTCACCCAGGCTGGAGTGCAGTGGCACGAACTCAGCTCCCCGCAAACTCCACCTCCCGGGATCAAGTGATGCCCCCTACCGCCTCAACCTCCTGAGTAGCTGGGATTACAGGCGTGCGCCACGATGTCCGGCTAATTTTTGTATTTTTAGTAGAGACAGGGTTTCACCACATTGGCCAGGCTGATTTTGAACTCCTGACTTCAAGTAATCCACCTGCCTCAGCCTCCCAAAGTGCTGGGATTACAGGGGTGAGCCACCGCACTCGGCCACTTTTTTTATAAAGTACTTTTTGCTGGTAAAAAAAGGCCTTGAATGGAGTCCTAAAGTAATCTCTAATACACAACTTAATGTTGTGAATGAACCTGAGAGTTACGCACTAAAGCCAGACATGATGGATTCCAACTCTTGAGTAAATGGAAATCTAACACAGGCTGCCAGCTTGTTCCCGGAAACCACCCTGGGAAAGCCAGAGGCAAGAATGAGGTAGATGGATCTGAGAAAACAGCACAGAACTCCCAGGAAAGCAGAAAGCGATAACAAATAGCTGTAGGGGAAGTCTGCAGCCCAGAGTAGCGGGGGCTGGGAGTCAGCAGTAGGGATGTGTGAGGAGAAAGAGCCAGGGTCATGCCCATTTCTCTCTCCTTTATGGCTGGTGTCTGCAAATACCCCAGGCCAATGAGACAAAGCACCCATTCCCATAACCACCGCGTCACAGATACTAGTCCACCTTTGGGCTGCTGGGCATTAAATTCCTCTACTCCTTCCCATCCCCCCCTTAGGAATTAACCTAATAGAACATATTAAGACTATTATGAGGCTAGGTGCAGTGGCTCATGCCTGTAATCCCACACTTAGGGAGGCTGAGGTGGGAAGATTACTTGAGCCCAAGAGTTTGGGATTAGCTTGGGCAAGATGACGAAACTCCGTCTCTACCAAAAATACAAAAAGTTAGCTGGGTGTGGCGGTGCACACCTGTAGTCCCAGCTACTTGGGAGGCTGATGTGGGAGGATCACTTGAGCCTAGGAGGCAAAGGCTGCAGTGAGCCGTGACTGTGCCACTGCACTCCAGACTGGGTGACAGAGCGAGTCCCTGTCTCAAAACAAACAGTCTCAAAACAAACAAAAATTAAGCCAGGAGTGGTAGTGCGTCCCTATAGTTTCAGCTGTTCAGGAGGCTGAGGTAGGAGGATCACTTGAGCTCAGGAGTCTGAGGCTGCCGTAAGCCTTGATTATGCCACTGCCCCAGCCTGGACAACGTAGTGAGACCCTGTCTCAAAAAAAAAAAAAAAAAAAGCAAAGAATACAGGCAGCCACAAAAGTGGAAATGGTTAATGAGTCCCTAAAATGATAATCCACATCACCAATATTCAGAGAAATGCAAAATAAAGCAAGATACCACTTTACATCTATCAGATTGGCAAAAATTAAGATGTCAGTATTGGGGAGAATGTGGAGAAACAGCAAACCTTATTATGTATGCATCACTGGTAGACGTATAAACCTATATGCCACACTGGAAGGCAATCTGGCCTTTAACGAAATTAACTGATGGCTGGGTGCAGTGGCTCATGCCTGTAGTCCCAGCACTTTGGGAGGCTGAGGCGGGAGGATCTCTTGAGGCCAGGAGTTCAAGACTAGCTTGGCCAACACAGTGAAAACCCGTCTCTACTAAAAATACAAAAATTAGCCCAGCATGGTGGTACATGCCTATAGTCCCAGCTACTGAGGAGGGTGAGGCAGGAGAATCGCTTGCACTCAGGAGGCGGAGGTTGCAATGAGCCAAGATGGTGCCACTGCACTCCAGCTTGGGTGACAAAGTGAGACTCTGTCTCAAAAAAAAAAAAAAAGAAAAGAAAACAAAAGAAATTAACTACCCATGGCACAGTGTGCTTCCTTCTGGGGCTGCAGCTCAGAGGCTGCACAGATCCACAGGGGATCTTCTGAGGTTCATGCCAGCACTGGCTGGGGTAGCAGGGAGATGTAGGCAGTCCAGGCGTGTGTCCATCACTAAAGGACCAAAGCAGTCAAATGTGAGGACACAGAGCATGGGATGCTGTGGAGTAGGTAAAAATCAATGAATGAGACGTACACTCAGCCACATGGCTAGATCGCAGAAAGGATACTACTGAGTAAAAAATGTACAACAACGTCTATAGATATTTTATGTAAATTTAAAAGAAATGCAACACCAATAAACAGTACTTATCTATAAGAATATAGAAATATAAAAAAAAATCAGGCCAGACGCAGTGGCTCATGCCTATAATCCCAGCACTTTGGGAGGCAGATCACCTGAGGTCACGAATTGTAGGCCAGTCTGGCCAACATGGTGAAACCCCGTCTCTACTAAAAACACAACAATTAGCCGGGCATAGTGGCGGGCGCCTATAGTCCCAGCTACTCGGGAGGCTGAAGCACGAGAATTGCTTGAATCCGGGAGGCGGAGGTTGCAGTGAGCCGAGATTGCACCACTGCACTCCAGCCTGGGGCACAGAGTGAGACTAGGTCTCAAAAAAAAAAAAGAAGTCCAAAAACGTATATGCAACACATTTGAGCAGTTCTCCAAGGCTGGGAAGGAGTGGGAGAGGGGACAGGAAATGAAGGGGAACCACAGAGCAGGAAAGGGGCCTGGCACCGAGTGAGAATGAGAGTGTGCCACAAAGGGATATCAGTTTCTGGGCTCATTTCCTCCCTGGTACTTTCCTGTTCCAGGGCCCACCTACCTGAAGGTCAAAAGGGAAGTCAAGGCCAGAATAGTCTGGAACTACTGAATGCCAATGAGATTTACCCAGAGTGTAAACCACCCACCACAAAGAGCTGTGCTCATTCACACTCTGGCAACCTTGACTTGCAGTCCATGGTTAGAACATCTACGATGGGGCAGAGATGTGATGGAAAGAATAAGCCTCACTGACCTCGGCTCAAATACTAGTTCTCCCTACACTCGAAGTTGGGAGGGGCCTGACACATACTAGCAAGCAGACCCGGGTTCCAGTCCCAGCTCTGTTGGGTGACACTGGCTCTCATTTCCCCTCTCTGGGCCTCAATAAATGAGGCAAAGATCTCTCAGTTGTTTCCAGCTTTCAGGGGCCAGTGAAATGCGCCTGGTGGCCTTCGTCATATGCTTTTATATCATGTGGGTTTCCAGCCTACCAGAACTGACTCTAAGACTCCTGAGAAAGCATGGGCAGGACTTAAATGAGACCTTCCCCCATGCACACTATACTCCAACAAAAATTACAGATGAGACTTGTACACAATAGGTCAGCCTCATTTAACCACAGATTGAAAACTGTTACCACGGTCTGGGCACAGTGGCTCATGCCAGTAATCCCAGCACATTGGGGGGCCAAGGCGGGTGGATCACGAGGTAAAGAGATCAAGACCATCCCGGCAACACGGTGAAACCCTGTCTCTACTAAAAATACAAAAATTAGCCAGGCATGGTGGCGGATGCCTGTAGTCCCAGCTACTTGGGAGGCTGAGGCAGAAGAATCACTTGAACCTGGAAGGTGGAGGTTGCAGTGAGCCAAGATCGTGCCACTGCACTCCAGCCTGGGGACAGAGCGAGACTTTGTCTCAAAAAAAAAAAAAAAAAAAAAAAAAAGAAAGAAAAAAAAGAAACTATTACCACAATTTGATATAAGCGAACCAGTGACAATGACTATTGCCACCAATAACTAAAGGAAAATTAAAACACCACTGAACCCCTGGCTACTAAACTATTTTATAAATACCTCATGTTTGGATGGCACCCTGATTTGCAAAGCCCTCTCATATACATTATCTTAGGGGGAATCACAGAACAAGTCTAAGAATCCAAGACTCTTACAGGAAGGCAGAGTAACTATTACTGTCCCAGTTTCATAGCCAAGAAAAAAGAGATTTAGAGTGAAGCAAGGCACACAGGCAGTCACTGTCCAAGTTCACACCTGAAATCAGATCTGACTCCTAGTTCTTACTTTTCCAGTAAAGACAAAAGTAGAACTTTCTTTAAAAAAAAACCAAAAAAAACAAAACTGAGGCGGGGCACGGTGGCTCATGCCTGTAATCCCAGCACTTTGGGAGGCCAAGGCAGGTGGATCACCTGAGGTCAGGAGTTCAAGACCAGCCTGGCCAACATGGCAAAAACCCATCTCTACTAAAAATGCAAAAATTAGCCAGGCATGGTGGCGGGCACCTGTAATCCCAGCTACTTGGGAGGCTGAGGCAAGAGAATCGCTTGAACCTGGGGGACAGAGGTTGCGGTGAGCTGAGATCTCACCACTGCACTCTAGCCTGGGTGACAAAGCGAGACTGTGTCTCAAAAATAAAAATAAAAATAAAAAACCCACCCCAAAACTTTTATGGCCTAAGTTTTTATAACCTTCCCTCCTTCCATCTGCCTCTCTCTTAGAGACAGTCTTATTCTGTGTCCCAAGCTGGAATGCAGTGGCACAAACATAGCTCACTGCAGCCTCGAACCCTTGGGCTCAAGCAATCCTCCCACCTCAGCCTCCCAAGTAGTGAGCACTACAGGCATGCAGCACCACAACTGGATAATTTTTGTTGTTGTTGTTTTGTGCAGTGGCACAATCTCAGCTCACTGCAAGCTCCACCTCCCGGGTTCACGCCATTCTCCTGCCTCGGCCTCCTGAGTAGCTGGGACTATAGGCGCCCGCCACCACGCTAGGCTAATTTTTTGTATTTTTAGTAGAGACGGGGTTTCACCGTGTTAGCCAGGATGGTCGCGATCTCCTGACCTCGTGATCTGCCCACCTCGGCCTCCCAAAGTGCTGTGATTACAGATGTGGGCCAACGCACCCAGCCCACAACTGGATAATTTTTAAATTTGTTTGTAGAAATGGAGTCTTGCTGGGCCAGGTGTGGTGGCTCATGCCTGTAATCTCAGCACTTTGGGAAGCTGAGCCAGGTAAATTACCCGAGGTCAGCAGTTCAAGACCAGCCTGGCCAACACGGCAAAACCCCGTCTCTACTAAAAATATAAAAATAAGCTGGGTATGTTGGCACATGCCTGTAATCTCACCTACTTCGGAGACTGAAGCACAAGAATCGCTTGAACTCAGAGGCGGAGGTTGCAGTGAGTTGAGATTAGGCACTGCACTCCAGCCTGGGGGCTAGGGGAGAGAGACTCCATCTCGAAAAAAAAAAAAGGAATGTGGTCTTTCTATGTTGCCCAAGCTGGTCTCAAACTCACAGACTCAAGTGATCCTCCTTCCTTGGCTTCCCAAAGCACTGGGATTATAGGTGTGAGCCACCACGCCCAGCCCATAAGATTCTTTCTTAGTAACTGCTGCTTGAAAATCTAGCCCAAACATGATTATGTAGCTCCTTCCCAAGTAAACAAGAAACTCTTTCTATCTGGTGGGTGTACAGGATATCACAACAAATAGGTACCAGCAACTGAACCCAGCCAGAGTCTAATATACCAGACTCTGAGCATGTTCATTAGAAGACAGTCAAGCTACCAGGGACTAAAGAAGTCTCAATGTCCACCCCAATGCTCCACAGAAAGAGGTATTTCAGGATGCTTAATTATTCTATGAATTTAAATCAATCCATATTATAATAGCATATTCACATACCATCATTTACTCAGTTTATGAGCCTTATAATACTTTACACAATTCTCTAAGTGAATATTAATATTTTGTTTTCAATTTTCTTGGAAGGAGAAAGAATTCACACATATGCAGCTGCTCCCCTCAAGAACCAAGTACAGGAAGTTAAAGCCTCAGAGGTTTCAGAAAAAAAGGCTAAAAGCCAGGCAGATGGGCTTTGAAGAGGTTTTGTCCAGTGACAAGCATCTGGAAGTCAATGCAGAGAATCTATCCCAGCACAGCTTTGAGCCAAGACCTTCAGTTCTAAGCAGTAACTCCATGCTCTCGCCAGGCAGTGCTCATCGTCACTAACTTCCTCTCCAGAAGCAACAGCCCCTGAGTGAGACCCATGTGTTTACTCTCAGTCCTGGACTGTAGGATCTCCACCACGGAAACATTTAGCTTATACAGTCTATTTTGCTTGCATACCATTAAAAATACGTAGGGCCGGGCACGGTGGCTCACGCCTGTAATCCCAGCACTTTGGGAGGCCCAGGTGGGCAGATCATGAGGTCAGGAGATCAAGACCATCCTGGCTAACACGGTGAAACCCCATCACTACTAAAAATACAAAAACAAAATTAGCCGGGCGTGGTGGTGGGTGCCTGTAGTCCCAGTTACTTGGGAGGCTTAGGTGGGAGAATGGCGTGAACCTGGGAGGCGGAGCTTACAGCGAGCTGAGATCACGCCACTGCACTCCAGCCTGGGAGACAGAGTGAGAATATGTCTCAAAAAAAAAAAAAAATTTAGATTTGCTTTTTAAACAAAACAACAGGAAGTGAACAGACACCAGGGCATGCAAAGGGCTCCCACACCATAATGCTCCCGCACAATCTTCATACTGTTTCTGGGAAGATGCCCTTTGAAAGGAACAACACTGCTAAGTGCCAGCTGCCTCCATGTTCAGGAGCCAACAAACAGTGAAATTATTCAAATCTCAACACGCTCTTAAGTTGAAGGGCTCAAGGAAGTAACAGTTTACCGTCGTTTTCGAAGGATATGAATCCAGATGGTCCCAGAAAGAAAGAAGAAAAAGGCCATTGAGATGTATAATTTGGGGAGAGGAATTTCTCCTGCTGAGAGGTAGCTGTCAGGATTCTTCTCTGTGATCTCAATCTGAAACCAGCATGAAATTAATTTTTACTTTTCAGGAACATGTCATCCCTTATTCAGCAATTTGGAATCTCAGTTGTTTCACTTAAGCTTAAGAAAGTAAGTACCAGGGGCTGGGCATGGTGGCTCACACCTGTAATCTCAGCACTTTGGGAGGCTGAGGCGGGTGTATCACGATCACCTGAGATTAGGAGTTCAACACCAGCCTGGCCAACACGGTGAAACCCCATCTCTACTAAAAATACAAAAAAAATTAGAGCCAGGTGCAGTGGCTCACACCTGTAATCCCAGCACTTTGGGAGGCCGAGGCAAGTGGATCACGAGGTTAGGAGTTCAAGGCCAGCCTGGCCAACATAGTGAAACCCTATCTCTACTAAAAATACAAAAACTAGCTGGGTGTGGTGGCACGCCCTTGTAATCCCAGCTACTCGGGAGGCTGAGGAAGGACAATCGCTTGAACCCAGGAGGCGGAGGTTGCAGTGAGCCAAGATTGCACCACTGCACTCCAACCTGGGTGACAGAGGAAGACTATGTCTCAAAAAAAAAAAAAAAAAAAAAAAAATAGCCAGGCATTGTGACAGGCGCCTGTAATCCCAGCTACTCAGGAGGCTGAGGAAGGAGAATCGCTTGAACCCAGGAGGTGGAGGTTGCGGTGAGGCAAGATCACGCCATTGCACTCCAGCCTGGGCAACAAGAATGAAACTCCATCTCAAAAAAAAAAAAAAAAAAAAAAAAAAAAAAGTGAGTACCAGCAAATAACCACACAACCACTTTTTTTTTTTTTTTTTTTGATTTGAGACAGGGTCTCACCCTTTTGCCCAGGCTGGAGTGCAGTGATGCAATCTCGGTTTACTGTAACCTCTGCCTCCTGGGCACAAGAAATCCTCCCACCTGAGTAGCTGGGACTAGAGGTGTGTACCACCATGCCTGGCTAATTTTTCATATTTTTTTTGTAGAGAGAGGGTTTTGCCATGTTGCCCACGCTGGTCTCAAACTCTTGGACTCAGGTGATCTGCCCACCTCAGCCTCCCAAATGCTGGGATTACAGGCATGAGCCACCATGCCCGGCCAAAACAACCACATTCTTAAGGCACAGGTTGAAGTGCAGACACATCCTAAATTGCTTTGTATTTTCCTATGAATCCTCTGCTGAAGTATCCTGCACAGTGGCAGGAATGTGTGTCTGTCCACATTCTTTTCTTAAGTGTTCTTAGAATCTAATCTTATACAGAAACAAATCTCGCATTTTATGCTGACAAAATCCACGTAGAACAATCTCCAAACAGTACTCACATCAAGGCTGAATGAAAACTTGTCACTTGGCAATTCTTTTCCAAGGCATTTATGAAAATAAAGACTGTAAAGGCCTTCTTGGTCATCAGTGCTGATGTTAAAGAAAAACTGAAAGTGAAGAAGAAAACATTTAAAGGTACCCAAATCCTCAGCTATATATATATATTTTTTCTTTTATTTTTTCTTTTAAAGTATTGTTTACTTTTTTGTTCAAATTCTACTCAGCTGTATTTTTAAACCTTAGAAATAAATTATGAATATTAATGGATTGAAGGAAATAAAGACAGACCGCTTAAATTATCAATTCTCCCACAGCAGAGTTTAAAGAGATATCTTCTTATTCTATGATTCCCTTCCGATACTTTGTTACAATTTTCAAGCATACAGAACAGCTGACAATTTTATAGTGAAAGCTACGTAGCCACAACCTCACTTCTACAATGAACATTTTACTATGCCTGTTTTATCACAGATCTAGCCATCTGTGATGGTCTTTGTGGAAGTCTTCAAAGATAACCTAAGATGTAGTTATCTAGTCTTCAAGCTAACGTATTATTTTGCTCTTTATAGGTATAAAATACTCTTTAAAAAGGAGGCTCATCTTATACTTGAAAACCAATCAATATTTCCTCATCAAAATTTACAACTACAGTTTTAGAGAACAATAATGAAGGCTACATTTTCCACATTTAGACAGTTTTCTGTTTTTCACACATTTCATGAGTTTAAATGAAGTTTAATGTAAACCAAAAGACAGATAGACTTAGAGAATATGACTTCTTGGTCAAGCCTAAGAAAATTTTACTTCAGCCATTAAGTTCTACCAATAAAAAGAAATCTCCCTGAAATACATTTTTAGGGCTACATATATATACCTATTAAACTACAAAGAAAAGCTAGGAAGTGACTATGGCAGCATTTTTCATGACAGGGCTTGCTCTAGAGTTGGGAAGGACTGCGAGGGAGACACAAGGTTTCTCAGGTGCTGGAACTGTTCTATTTCTTGTCCCGGGTGGTGAATCATAAAGGTGACTGTTCATAGTTACTTGTTAAACTCAATATAAGTACTTTACACTCTTCTGCATGTATACTGTACCTCACAACTTAAAAAAATGGGGAAAAAAAGACATCTGACAAAAATAAAAATAAAAGACCAAGAACATATGAGCTGGAATGATTAATATGTTAAACCATGTGCCAAACTCAACTGTGAATGTGAATGTGTATTTTAATCCCCTGAGCTAGCCAGAATAAGAAAACTTTTCTAAACACATGGACAACTTCTATTTTAAAAGATTCAGGGGAAGTCTAAAAAAGATATGAAAGTATAAAAGATATAATTTTTTTTAAAAATCAATAGAATCATCATGGTTGATCAGAGTAGGTACCTGACCCTTAGAGACAAAAACAAAACAAAAATGTCAGCTCTAGAGTTGGAATAAGCCCTGACAGTCCCCTTCCTGTATTTAGGTAGATAAACCACTATCCCCACGCCATGAATGAAGCAGAAGCGCTCAGCGTGGACTGCACCATCCAAGACTGGGAGACACTGGGTACAACAGGGAGAAATCATGACGACTTCTTTCCAAGGTGGGGGAAAGCCAGAGACACGCAAGCTACCCATGCACTGCCTGCTCCACGCATCCCAAGAACCCTGCGGATAGGCTGTTTCAGCACGTGTTGCTAATCACCATGCAGACTGCTGTGCCTGGATGCTCGCCTGACACATGTGTGCATCCTGTAACACTTTCCTTTGTGATTAAAAAAGAGGGAAGCATTTGAAAAACTTTTTTTTTTTTTTGAGATGGAGTCTCAGACTGTCGCCCGGGCTGGAGTACAGTGGCGTGATCTCGGCTCACTGCAACCTCAGCCTCCTAGGTTCAAGTGATTCTCCTGTCTCAGCCTCCCAAGTAGCTGGGATTACAGGCGCCCACCACCACCACACCCAGCTAATTTTATTTATTTATTTATTTATTTTTTTAGTAGAGACGGGGTTTCACTATGTTGGCCAGGCTGGTCTCAAACTCCTGACCTTGTGATCCCAAAGTGCTGGGATTACAGGCGTGAACCACCATGCCCAGCCTGAAAAACATTATAAAAACTCATTTTATTAACAAGCATTTTAAAGTGAGAGAAGGAAGAGAGAAAAGTGCCTTTTGTATTTTCTCAAGGAGGCAGTAAAACGCAAAGTGGTTAAACACATGGGCCTTGGAGTCAAACAAATGTGGAACTGAATCCCCTGCTTGGGACAAGTTACGTTACCTCTCTGAGCTCAGTTTCTTATTGGTAAAAGAGAAAAAATAACAATACCGACTTCACAGAGTTGTTGAGAGGATTAACTGAGATAATGACATAGAAGCACTTAGTACAATGCCTGGTATTGGTTCATTAGTCTCTATAAATATAGGCCAAGACCAAGATCAGGAGTTTCATATACATCAATAAGAGAGAGAAAACCCCTGCCCTTAAGGTACCTTCTGTAGAGGGGGAGACAGGCAATAAACATAACTAAGTAACGTATATAGCATGTTGGAGGTGATAATACTAAGGAAAGACAGAGCACAACGAGGGAAATAGGAGTGAGCTACAAACAAGAAAGGCTTTGTTGAGAAGGTGACATTTCAGCAAAGACTTGCGGAATTCTGAGAGACAGCATTCCTGCCTGTGGGAACAGCGAGAGCAGAGCCTAAAGCCTGATCTGTCCCAGAAAGAGCAAGGTGGCTTGTGTGGAGAGCAGAGTGTGAATAACAGGAGCTGAGATCAGAGAGACAACAGGGGCTAGACCACATGGGCCTTGCAGACCAGTGGGAAGACTTGGGCTTTACTCCAAGACAGATGGAAAGCTGTTGGAGGGTTCTGAGCAAATGAGCACCCTGCAAGTTCTCAATAACCATTAGCTATTAACTTGGATAGCGACGAAAATGATGGTTACTACGCTTAAAGAACACACAAAAATTGTTGAACAGGCAAAATGATCTGTGGAAAAAGAAATCAGAACAGTGCTTATGGGGAGAGAGGGGCTTTCTCAGAAGTTGGAAACACAGAAATACTGAGACAGTGAATTACATGGGTATATATGCATCTGTCAGTACTGAACAAACTGTACACTTAAGACATGACCTGTGCATTTCACTGTAGGCTTTTTTTTTTTTTTTTTTGAGACAGGGTCTCACTCTGTCACCCAGGCTGCAGTACAGTGGCATGCTCGAGGTTCACTGTGTGAACCTTGACCTCCCAGGCTCAAGTAATCCTACTGCCTCAGCCTCCCTAGTAGCTGGGACTAGAGGCACATGCCACCACACCTGGCTAATTTTTGTATTTTTTTTAAGAGATGAAGTTTCACCATATTTCCCAGGATAGCCTTGAACTCCTGGGCTCAAGTGATCCTCCCACCTTAGCCTCCCTAGTAGCTGGGACTATAAGCATCTACCACCATGACTGGCTAATTTTTGTATTTTGTGTGGAGATGAGGTTTCACCATGTTGCCCAGGCTGGTCTCAAAACTCCTGGGCTCAAGCAATCCACCTACATCAGCTTTCCAAAGTGCTGGGATAACAGGCGTGAGCCACCATGCCCTGCCATTTTTTATTTTTAGATGATTAAACAGTGAGGTTCAGAAAGTAAGTGAGACCAGGCAAGAGGACTGCTTGATCCCAGGAGTTTGAGACCAGCCTGGGCAACAGAGCAAGACCTCATCTCTACAAAAAATTTAAAAATCAGCCAGGCATGGTGGTCTATGCCTGTAGTCTCAGCTACTTGGGAGGCTGAGGCGGGAGGATCACTTGAGCCGAGCCTGGGAGGTTGAGGCTGCAGTGAGCTGTGATTATACCATTGCACTCCAGCCTGGGCAACAGAGTGAGACCTTGTCTCAAAAACAAAACAAAAAAAAAATGAAGTGAGTTGTCCAGTATCACCCAGCTATTAAGTGGGTTCTGAGGCCCAGTCCAGTATCTTGTTCCCATTCGTATGCTATTATGCTGCCCCTAAACACTCATGGGCAATTAATAACTGTGACAGCTATCACTCAAAGCCTCTGAGTCTGGGTGAAATCATCTCTAAAATTACAACATCACCGTAAATCATCACCAATGGTCCTTTCAAGCATGGGGTCCTATGCTTCTGGCACACTTTGAATGGGAGGTAGCATGGGGTCGGGGCAAAGGGGTCACAGGAACAGCCAGGCAGGACTGGGTTGGAAACTGTACCGTGTCACCTAGATAGTCACAAAGTTATTCACTCTCAGAGACTTATGATTTGGTAAGTAGATGGGTAACAATATCCACCTTGTGGGTTTGTTATAGGGAGAGCTATTGCATTTAAGTGACTGATACAGGGCATACCTAAGTTGTCATTCCTAAATTCAAAATTCCTCTAAAAAAAAAATTACCCTTTTACATGGTAGAAATTCTAGAAGGCTTTACACAAAGAGCATACATACCTGAAATGACACTGCCCCACCATTATTATGAACAGAAAAGGATTTCTCTCCCATGGCCTAAAAAGACATAACAGTATGTTTTAGGATGACACTGGCATAGAAAGCATGCTAATTAAAAGTAATTTATTAAACAAAACAAAACATGTTTCTTAAACTCTAAATTTGCTGACCTTCAAAAGCTCTCTGAAAATAAAACTGACTATCCTTTCAAGATGGCTGAAATCTGCTTTCACAGAGAATGGTGGTTGTTCTTCACCTGTCTCTTCTGCTTCTGCACTAACCCCTACCTCCGCCCCCTGCCTTGAATCTTTTGGCTAGACAGCTTGTCTACCCTTGAAGCTTCAGCCAGACTAAGGGTGCTGACCCAGGCCATGCCCTGTCACATCCCCTGAATTCTACTCCTGGCATCAAATGATCAAAATATTGGCCAGGCGCAGTGGCTCACGCCTGTAATCCCAACACATTGGGAGGCCAAGGTGGGCAGATCACTTGAGGTCAGGAGTTCAAGACCAGCCAGGCCAACAAGGTGAAACTCCATCTCTACTAAAAATACACAAATCAGCCAGGCGTGGTGGTGCGTAGTCTATAATCCCAGCTACTCCAGAGGCTGAGGCAGGAGAACTGCTTGAACCTGGGAGGTGGAGGTTGAGATCATGCCACTGCACTCCAGCCTGGGTGGTACAGCGAGACTCCATTCCCCTCAGCAAAAAAAAAAATAATAATAAATCAAAATATTGCCATTTATACAGTAAAACTGAGCAATGAAAAGAAATGATACATGCAACAATGTGGATGAACTCAAAAGTAATTATGCTGAATATAAGACAGAAAAGAGTGCTGCATAATTCAGTTATATAAAGTTCTATAAAACTAGTCTATACTATAGTGACAGATCAGTGATTGCTTGGGGACAGGGGGCTTACAAAAAGGCAGAAGAAATTTTTGGGGTGATGGATATTTCACTATCTTGATTGATAAGTCAGTTATCAGATTGCTGCTTTACATATCTACAGTTTATTTTAGGTCAATTATACTTCCACAAAGCTGTTAAGACAAAACGTCACTATTTAGATGTCCCCCTCAAGGAGAAATCAAGATATCGCAAACCAAAACTTTCCCACTTTTTCCACTTCTGCTATTTCTACCACCCACTCCTCTGCTCCTCTCTTTCCCTCTCATCACCGTAACTGGCTTCCCAGTCGTTTACCGTCCAAGGCCCTGCTCTAGTCCAGATCCTCATCACCTGAAACCTGTATTCTCACAACTGTGTCCTTCCTGGTCCTTCTAACAACCCTTTCTCCTTCTCCAAGGCTACCCTTCACATCACTTTCAGAATTATGATCTTTAATAAACAGTCTTTCCCAATCAGGAACTCAGGATGACTTCCCATTGCCTGCGCATCAATTCCCTCTATTGCTTGGCCCTATATTATCTAAGATCTCTCTCTGCTCCCAAATATGTGTCTTTCACTTCAAATGAGCCAGTGCTCAGCATTTGTCATCATCCAGTCTTTGCGTATGGCATTCTTCTTCCCCTTCCTTGTCTTCCTCTTCCCTGAACAAACTCCAAACTCAGCCCCAGTGACAGCTCCTTCCAGAGGGCTTTTCTGATGGTCTGGTATCTTCCTTCCCTAACTACCTGACCCTACATCATGTTAAGTGCTGTGCAACTTAGAAATCAATTTTCTTTTCTTTCTTTTTTTTTTTTTTTGAGACGGAGTCTCGCTCTGTCGCCCAGGCTGGAGTGCAATGACGCAATCTCGGCTCACTGCAAGCTCCGCCTCCCGGGTTCATGCCATTCTCCTGCCTCAGCCTCTCCGAGTAGCTGGGACTACAGGCGCCCGCCACCACGCCCGGCTAATTTTTTTGTATTTTTAGTAGAGATGGGGTTTCACCGTGGTCTCGATCTCCTGACCTTGTGATCCGCCCGCCTCGGCCTCCCAAAGTGCTGGGATTACAAGCGTGAGCCACTGCGCCCGGCCTTTTCTCTTTTTTTTTTTTTTGAGACAGGGTCTCACTGTCACCCAGGCTAGAGTGAAGTGGCACAATCATAGCTCACTGTAGCCTCAGCCTCCAGAGCAGCTGCACTTAAAGGCTCAGGTGATCCTTCCACCTCAGCCTCCAGAGCAGCTGGGACCACAGGCGCATACCACCATGCCTGCTAATTTTCTATTTTTTGCAGAGATAAGGTTTCACCATGTAGCCCAGGCTGGTCTTGAACAATCCACCCACCTCAGCCTCCCAAAGTGCTGGGATTATGGGCGCAAGCCACCATGCCCAGCCAGGAATCAATTTTCCCTTGAAATTGTTTCAGTATGTCAGTGCTCTCCCCCAAAATAGGAAACAATTCCCTGTAGATTTTTTTGTTTTGTTTTTATTTTTTTTAACTTTTTTTGAGACAGTCTCACTCTGTCACCCAGGCTTGAGTGCAGTAGCGAGGTCTTGGCTCACTGCAGCCTCTGCCTCCCAGGTTCAAGTGATTCTCCTGCCTCAGCCTCCCAAGTAGCTGGGATTACAAGCATGCACCACCAAGCCCAGCTAATTTTTGTATTTTTAGTAGAGACAGGGTTTCACTATGTTGGCCAGGCTGGTCTTGAACTCCTGATCTCAAGTGATCTGCCCACCTCGGCCTCCCAAAATGCTGGGATTATGGCAGGAACCACCACATCTGGCCCCCTGTAGATGAAATATGTGTGTGTGTGTGTGTGTGTGTGTGTGTATTAGCTCTCTGTATTGCAGGTTCCACATCTGCAGATTGAACCATCAACCAAAAAAATTTTTTAAAGTAAGATTAAAAATAGTAATAAATAACACAAATAAAAAACCAACACAGTGTAACAACTATTTACAAAGCATTTACGTTGTGTTAGGTATCATGAGTACTCCAGAGATGATTTAAAGTACACAGGAGGATGTGTGTAGGTTATGTGTAAATACTATGCCATTTTATATAAGAGACATGAGCATCGGCTGGGCCCGGTGGCTCATGCCTGTAATCCCAGCACTTTGGGAGGCCGAGGCGGGTGGATCACGAGGTCAGGAGATCGAGACCATCCTGGCTAACACGGTGAAACCCCGTCTCTACTAAAAATACAAAAAAATTAGCCGGGCGTGGTGGTGGGCGCCTGTAGTCCCAGCTACTCAGGAGGCTGAGGCAGGAGAATGGCGTGAATCCAGTAGGCAGAGCATGAAGTGAGCCGAGATCTCACCACTGCACTCCAGCTGGGCAACAGAGCAAGACTCCGTCTCAAAAAAAAAAAAAAAACAAACCACAAAAAACAAAAACAAAACAAACAAAAAAAGAGACATGAGCATCCACTGATTTTGATATTCATTAGGGTTCCCGTAACCAATTCCCTGTGGACACCAAGGGACAACTGTATATGTATGTATCTGTGCATGCACGTATGTATATATATCAATACACACACACACACACACACACACACAACACACACATGTACACACATATCCGGGAGAGCTGAGCACAAAAGGGTGGTTAGTTCTTACCTTTGAATCCACTGTACTTCTTTTAGACTTTCCACCGTCTAGAAGCAAAAACATTTAAAAGAGAGCTCTGCATGACTCAACTTACAGATACATATATATATTACAGTACCATTTTATGAGGCTCCAGCTTATCTAATATCAAATAATTAAACAAAATAATCTTGGGGACTGCCATTTCCTCAGGTCCCAAAACATAATTCTTGTACTGTCGAAGCAGCAAATAAGACCTTGTTATATTATAAATGGTATCTAGTAACTGGTAACAGTAACAACAGAATTCATTTCTGGATATTCTAGCATATGTTATTGCCAGAGAGGCCACATGGAATGACTTTCCTAATTTTCTAAGTAATCACATTTGAAAACATATTTTTTAAGAAAAAGGCCAGGTGCGGTGGCTCACGCCTGTAATCCCAGCATTTTGGGAGGCCAAGGCAGGTGGATCACCTGAGGTCAGGAGTTTGAGACCAGCCTGGTCAACATGGCGAACCCCCATCTCTACTAAAAATATAAAAATTAGCCGGGCATGGTGGTGCATGCCTGTAATCCCAGCTACTCGGGAGGCTGACACAGGAGAATCCTTGAACCCAGAAGGTGTAGGCTGCAATGAGCTGAGATCATACCACTGCACTCCAGCCTGGGTGACAGAGCGAGACTCCATCTCAAAAAGAAAAACATGAGATACATTTACACACTTGAAAAAGTTAATAGCAAGTAATATGAGCATAATGATACTTTCTTCCCTACAGCAAGAAGATTGCTAATGGCTTCTTTCATGGAACAGAGTGGGCATCTATCTTTTGTTTTCACTTAAGATATTCTTGGGCCAGGTGCAGTGGCTCACGCCTGTAATCCCAGCACTTTGGGAGGCTGAGGTGGGCGGATCATGAGGTCAGGAGATTGAGACCATCCTGGCTAACATGGTGAAACCCCGTCTCTATTAAAAAATACAAAAAAATTAGCCACGTGGTGGCGGGCGCCTGTAGTCCCAGCTACTTGGGAGGCTGAGGCAGGAGAATGGCGTGAACCTGGGAGGTGGAGCTTGCAGTGAGCCGAGATCGCGCCACTGCACTCCAGCCTGGGAGACAGAGCGAGACTCCATCTCAAAAAAAAAAAAACAAAAGATATTCTTTTTGGGAAAGACTGGACTTCAAGCTCCCTGCAGGAAGGAAGAGAATAAAGAGAAAGAAAAGAATATTTTCTTCCCAAAGGTGATATGAGCACAAAGAAGCTAGACAAGAAGCAGATGGTACACAGGCATTAACCTACACCATCGCGCAAATGCAGTCTTTCTGTATGGCTTTTAACTGCAGTCAAGTTGGACAGACTGAGTGACATAGTTTGGATGTCTGTCCCCTCCAAATCTCATGTGGAAAGGTAATCCCCAGTGTTGGATGTGAGGGCTAGTGTGAGGTATCTGAGTCACGAGGGCATATCCCTCAGGAATGGCTGGTGCCCTCCCTGTGGTAAGGAGTGAGTTCTTGCTCCGAGTTCAGGCATCATCTGGTTGTTTAAAAGAGAGTGGCACCTCCCCACTCCCTCTTGCTCCTGCTCTCGCCATGTGACCTGCCCACTCCTTCTTGCCTTCTGCCATGATTGGAAGCTTCCTGAGGCCCTCACCAGGAGTAGATTCCGGCGCCATGCTTTGTATAGCCTGCAGAACCGTGAGGCAATTAGACAATTAAATCTCTTCTTTTCTTGATTTTTTTTTTGTTGTTGTTTTTTGGTGGTGGTGGTTGTTTTTGAGACAGGCTCTCACTCTGTCACCCAGGCTGGAGTGCAGTGGCGCAATCTCGGCTCACTGCAGCCTCCGTCTCCTGGGTTTGAGAAATTCTCTTGCCTCACCCTCCCCAATAGTTGGGACTACAGGCATATGCCACCACATCCGGCTAATTTTTGTGTTTTTTTTTTTTTTTTCTGAGACAGAGTCTCACTCTGTTGCCAGGCTGGAGTGCAGTGGTGCGATCTCAGCTCACTGCAGCCTCCGTCTCCTGGGTTTGAGAAATTCTCTTGCCTCACCCTCCCCAATAGTTGGGACTACAGGCATATGCCACCACATCTGGCTAATTTTTGTGTTTTTTTTTTTTTTTTTTTTTTTTTTTCTGAGACAGAGTCTCACTCTGTTGCCAGGCTGGAGTGCAGTGGTGCGATCTCGGCTCACTGCAACCTCCATTTCCCTGGTCCAAGCGATTCTCCTGCCTCAGCCTCCTGAGTAGCTGGGATCACAGGCACGTGCCACCACGCCCGGCTAATTTTTTGTATTTTTAGTAGAGATGGGGTTTCACCATGTTGGCCAGGATGGTCTCCATCTCCTGACCTCGTGATCCGCCCACCTCGGCCTCCCAAAGTGCTGGGATTACAGGCGTGAGCCACCATGCCCAGCCTAATTTTTGTATTTTTAGTAGAGATGGGGTTTCACCATGTTGGCCAGGCTGGTCTTGAACTCCTGACCTCAAGTAAATCTGCCCGCCTTGGCCTCCCAAAGTGCTGGGATTATAGGCATGAGCCACCACGCTCAGCCTCTTTTGAGAAAAACATTGTATAAGCAGTAAGTATGTACGTATTTATTTCAGAGACAGGGTCTTGTTCTGTCATCCAGGCTGCAGTGCATCATGGCTCAATGTGGCCTAGACCAGTCACGTTCAAGCAATCCTCCTGCCTCAGTCTCCTGAGGAGTTGTGACTACAGGCACATGCCACTACGCATGGCTAATTTTTTCATTTTTATTTTTGCAGAGACAGGGCCTCGCTATGTTGCTCAGGCTGGTACCAAGCTCCTAGCCTCAAGTGATCCTCCCACTTTGGCCTCCCAAAGTGCCGGGATGACAGGCGTGAGCCACTGCACATGGCCATAAATTATCTTTAAAGAACTCACATGAATCATCAGATGAACCTGACAGTTAATAAAAAAAAAAAAGTGAATATAAAATGGTTAATCAACACATGGAGAAAAAGTACAGTCTCAGTAATAAGAGTAAATGTAAATAAACAGGAATACCTTTTTTGCCTTTCATTTTAGGATTTTGTTTTTTGAAAAGAAAATACCCCATATTGGCTAGGACATGATAATGTGCCCACTATTCCTACATATTTCTGATAAGAATATAAATCCACACAACTCACTTGGAAAGGAATTTAAAAATATATATAAATATTCTCAAAAGCATTCATATCCTTTGAACCAGAAATTGCAATTCTGAAAACCATCATAAAGAATGTTCTCTATATGAAGAGAGTTCTATGCATAAAGAAGTCCACTGCAACAATATTCATAATCACACAAAAATGGAAATGTGTCTCCTTAAGGGGAAAGGTTAAGCAAATTATAGTATCTGCTTAACAGGATATATGATAGGTGTGAAATGGGCTAAAAAGTAATCAGGCATGCATATAAAATTATAAGCATGACTGAATTTTAAAAATCAAATGTTCTAGACTTATGAAACAAGCTTATAAGAAAACATAAATTACTAAAATTCTACACTGGGAATAAGGAGAAATGACTGTTGTTTTTTCATCTGCTTCAGATTTTCCAAATTTTTCTTTAACGTTTACGTATTTTTGTGTAACTTCCAAAATACAATGCTAAGACGACAACAGATCATGTTTTACTTTTACTTTTAATTAGGAACAAAAAAGCTTCTACAAAGCAGGTAATGAAAACTGAAAGCCAGTTTCCACCTTACGGTTTACCTTGTGTCTGCTGGGTCCGGTTGCCTGCTGAAACAGGGTTAACACTAGGTTCCTGGCTCTGACCAAGGACTTTCTCATCCCTGCTGAAGATGATCTTTGGTAACTGGGTACCAGCTTCTGGTGGAGACTTTACTCTTACCCTACATTCAAATAAGACAGAGGGAAAAAAGGTCAAAGCAGTGCTCCTGGCCACTGAGCATGCTGCGTGCAGGCCCTGTGCCAAGAGCATGCAGTCCTTATGATGTTCTACAATGTAGATTCTATTATCCACATTCTACAGATACCGAAACTGAGGCTCAGAAACGTTAAATAACTTGCCCAAGGGCACCAAGCTAGGAAGTAGTTGGACGAGGATCCAGGTAGTCTCTCTCTTAAGCCTAAGATCTTAGCAACCACACAATTCTGAGGTACATCTTTTTCCTTAAATATCATTAAAATGCTGAGCAAACTGGTGCACAAGAGAAACAGACAACAGGTAAAACATCAGTAAGACTTTAAAGTGAAATCCAGGCCAGGCGTGGTGGCTCACGCCTGTAATCTCAGCACTTTGGGAGGCTGAGGCGGGTGGATCACTTGAGGTCAGGAATTCAGGAACAGCCTGGCCAACATGGTAAAACCCTGTCTCTACTAAAATTACAAAAAAAATTGGCCGGGTGTGTTGGCATGCGCCTGTAATCCCAGCTACTTGGGAGGCTAAGGCAGGAGAATCACTTGAACCTGGGAGGTGGAGGATGCAATGAGCCAAGATCGTGCCACTGCACTCCAGCCTGGGCCACAGAGCGAGACCCCTTCTCAAAAAATAAAGAAAGCAAGTGAAATCCAGGGAAGCGCGAGAGGGCAGTGGCACTGTTAGTTGCCTCCTAATATCCATTTCCACCCTTCCCCCTTCTCATGAGATCCAATTTTGTTTATCCCATATCACCCAGGAGGGGCCAGTGACAGTTCCCACGCCTGAGTGGATGCCCAACCTAAGCTGGCACATTCAAGTACTTCTCATTCTAACTGGAGGAGGAGCCTGTTCTCTGTCCCTTGGCTGGATATGAATGACGGAGCAGAGCCACCTTGTGATGGCTGGGAAACCTGCCTGAGGAAGAAGCTAACACTCAGGATGGCAGAGCAGAGAGATGAAATGCACTAGAGTCCCTAACATCAGCAAGCAACTGCAGGCCTGTCTCTCGCCTGCCCTACTGCACATAGGTGAGGTAATCAATGTCTTCACTATTCATGCCAGAGTCTAAGTCTTTTGTTGCTTGCTGCCAAAAGTAGCCTAACTAATATAGGAGACTGTCAGATCAATTTTCTTAAATGAAAACAGAGGTTACCACGGAGAATACTTTAAAAGTTAGGGTCTACAATGGTTTTATGACAAAGCATTTTTTTTTTAGAAGCTTATGTATTAGTCTTCTTACCTCCAATCTTGTTCATCTCAAATCCGTCCTCTTCTGGGCTGCTAGGAGTCTACCTTACAGGCAAGTCTGAGCACATGATTCCTAACTTAAAGGCTCCCTCAGCAATTACAAGTACGCAGATGGAAGTATGCTGAACTTGAAAACACAAAGTCTGATAATTCATCAAAGTTCAACATTTTTAAAGAGGCTGAATTGCCAGAAATCCTCACCAACAATCTCGTGAAGCAGATACCATCATCACGAAGTAGGTAAGGACACTGAGGCCCGGAGTCACAGGGCTGGTGAGTGGCAGAAGCCATTATGTGGACCCAGTCTTGTTTCCACTCTGCCTTTGCATAGACTATGCCCTCTGCCTGGAATGCTTTACTTATTCATCTGGTAAAAGGCTACTCACTAGAAAGCTGCTTGGGCCAACACTTATCTGAAGCCTCTCCTTCCTTTCTACAATTCATGAGTTCTTCCTCCCTTCCACTTCTCTGTTTGGCGGTGATCATGTGTATTGCCGTTCTGTCTCTCCCATCAAGGACAGGACCTCTGTCTCCCTCGCCTTATCTTGAATCTCCGGCACTCAGCACGGTCTCTGGCACATGGCAGACACCCAAGGAATGTTAGCATACTACTAAATTCTCCCCGACTCTACTCTAGGACTGAACTGAAGGAATTTTAGAATTACTTACTCACTTCTGGAGATGTCTAGGATTAGAAGGGTGACGGAGACAGACTGTTTCTTTAAAATACAGTAATTCACATCTTCATCCTGAAAAAGGAAGAGCCAATTGTACATCATCTTATTCATTCACACTAGAACAAGAACAGAGAGTTTTCAGGAACATAGCAAATGAGTGGCTCAAACTCCATTCAAAATAGTAAACTGGTGGGCATGGTGGCTCACGCCTGTAATCCCAGCACTTCGGGAGGCCGGGGTGGGTGGATCACGAGGTCAGGAGATCGAGACCATCCTGGCCAACATGGTGAAACCACGTCTCTACTAAAAATACAAAAATTAGCCAGGTGTGGTGGCAGGCACCTGTAGTCCCAGCTACTCAAGAGGATGAGGCAGGAGAATCACTTGAACCAGGCGGGCGGAGGTTGTAGTGAGCCAAGACTGCGCCATTGCACTCCAGCCTGGGCGACAGAGCGAGACTCTGTCTCAAAAAAAAAAAAAAAAAAAAATAGTAAACCAACTGTGAGTTCTCAAAAATGCTTGGAAGTCAAAGCAGCCACCACCTCAGGAAAATGGTGCTGTGGCTGGGTGTGGTGGCTCACGCCTGCAATCCTAGCACTTTGGGAGGTCGCAGTGGGTGGATCACTTGAGTCCAGGAGTTTGAGACATGGCCTACAAAATGTGAAACCGTGTCTCTACTAAAAATACAAAAATTAGGCAGGCGTGGTGGCACACGCTGGTAGTCCCAGCTACTCAAGGGACTGAGGTAGGAGGATCGCTTAAGCCTGGGAGGTCAAGGTTGCAGTGAGCTATGATTGTGCCACCGTACTCCAAAAAAAAAAAATGAAAATGGCACTGCAAGAAGTAGGGTGTTCCCGTTCAATGGCCTGGGCTCAAGTGAAGAGATGAATTAGGTCACACATTTAATACTCACCAGGTAAGAAGAAAAGCCATCATTCTTTGTACGGTCTAGGCTAAATCCAATCTAATGAGGAGTAAAAAGAGTAGAAGTAAATATCTACACAATTGTCCATACTTTTCTTACTCAAAAAGCAGAAAAAGTGGTACTTCTAACGTGGGTTCCTCTCAGTTTTCTTAGCATTCATTTTGTAAGAAGGCAAAGTAAAATCACTCAAGTAAAGTCACTAATTACTAGAATTATTACAGAATTACATTTTAAGTGTTAAAAGTGAAATTATTTGATGCCTGATATATAATTTGCTACTCACAAGCTAACTATCTCCATATTCTGGTATTTTATATTTAAGCATTGGGGTTGGAAGGTGACTGTCACCTAAGCTAAAACAGTAAACCGCTGGGCTGGGTGCGGTGGCTCACACCTGTAATCCCAGCACTTTGGGAGGCCGAGGCAGGTGGATCACGAGGTCAGGAGTTCACGACCAGCCTGGCCAAGTTGGTGAAACCCCGTCATACTAAAAATACAAAAATTAGTTGGTCATGGTGGTGGGTGCCTGTAATCCCAGCTACTCGGGAGGCTGGGGCAGAGAATTGCTTGAACCCGGGAGGCGGAGGTTGCAGTGAGCTGAGATTGCACCACCGCACTCCAGCCTGGGTGACAGAGCAAGGCTCCATCTCAAAAAAAAAAAAAAAAGAGTAAACCCCTGGATCTCATTAAAAGGTACTTACAGTCACATCCTTGTCTTCAGGCTCATTCAATGAGAGGCTACTGACATTCACCACCATGTACCCATCCTTGAAGAAGCCAAAGGTGTTCAGATGAACTTTATGCCTCACATCATCCTAAAGAGATTTGTAGTGGTGGAATTAGTTATATGGAAAAGTGCTTTTGATTATTTAACCTATTCATTTGCTTTAAAAACTATGATATCAGGCTGGGAGCAGTGGCTCAAGCCTGTAATCCCAACACTTTGGGAGACTGAGGCGGGTGGATCACCTGAGGTCAGGAGTTCGAGCCCACACTGGCCAACATGGCGAAACCCTGTCTCTACTAAAAATACAAAAAGTTAGCCAGGCATGGTGGCGGGCACCCGTAATCCCAGCTACTTGGGAGGCTGAGCCAGGAGAATTGCTTGAACCTGGGAGGTGGAGGTTGCAGTGAGCTGAGATCATGCCACTGTACTCCAGCTTGGGTGACAGAGCAAGACTGTGTCTCAAAAAAAAAAAAAAAAAAGTAAAAAAAAAGAAAAGAAAAACTATGATATCTCATTTCCTGCTAGCCAGCCAATGTTTCCATATGCTCAGTAACACACACAGCTGTGGTAACATGTCTTTCTCCAAAAGCTGAAGACAACTCATCGGAAATCCAAAAGATATCAACAGTTTCTGCAGAAGGAAGTATTCAATGGATTCAAATTCACTCCAACGCATTGGTATGGGTTCTAGGAGCAAACTCAGTGGTTGGCTGAAATGTGAATTCCAGGGCAGGAGGAACCATGTTTTCGTCATCCCCATATCCTTCCTGATAGTACAATGCCTGGCATCTAGTAGGCACTCAAAACATGCTGGGGGTGGGGAGGAAGAAAAGGAGTGGCTGAAGCTGTTCCAAGAATACACTCATTTATATAAATCCTCTTATCAATTTGTGTGTACCTGCCTCCTCCCATTGGCAGGATAAAGAATGAAGCTAAGCTATAATTCAATTATTTTAAAAGGTGAATTTTCACCTAAAAATGATACAGTAGATGATGGGTTTTCAGGGAACAAAGCCTTATGCAAGAGGAATCCCAGGAACAGGAATTAGCGACATGGAGACAGAGTCTTTTGGATACAGGATAATCCTAAGGTTTGGTGAGACTGAATCACATGGGCAGATGCCTACCCCACCTGCTTGATGCTGTCTCAACATCGTGACTCCAATCTCAACTAAGTCAGTACACTGCAGGGCCAACAGAACAATGGTGTCAGTGAACACTTCTAAAACTGGGCTTCCACAAACACACTTTATGTTGTGTAACAAGTTTTATATTGAGATTTGGCTAAATTGTAACACCTGCCGTAAGTTTGCAGTTTGATTCTTTGTGTGAAGGGTAACTTTTTATTTCTAGATTTGGGGTTTCCAGGACATCACGGGTAGTCTAATGGCAAACACCAAAGGCCTGTGAGGACAGGCTATAGAGCAGATCTTTGGCAGAAACAGCATAAACCAAATCCCCTCCTCTCCCCCACAGAACTACACCACACTGTACTATCACTAGCAGGATTTTCTTTCCTGCCCACTCTTGCATTCATAGCTTTTTGACAGTCCTAGATTATGGGCTGAGAAGCAAAGGGACACAGTTCCAACTCGCCTCCCTGCTCAGGCCTAAGGCTATGGTCCCTGTTTCCCCTCAACATCTGTTAAAAACCCAGGACTCGGCCGGGCGTGGTGGCTCACGCCTGTAATCCCAGCACTTTGGGAGGCCGAGGCAGGAGGATCACTTCAGGTCAGAAGTTCGAGCCAGCCTGGCCAAAATGGTGAAACCCCGTCTCTACTAAAAATACAAAAAAATTAGCCAGGCGTTGTGGCACATGCCTGTAATCCCAGCTACTCGGGAGGCTGAGGCAGGAGAATCGCTTGAACCCGGGAAGGAGAGGTTGCAGTGAGCCGAGATCGTGCCATGGCACTGCAGCCTGGGTGACAACAGTGAGACTCTGTCTCAAAAACAATAACAACAACAAACAAACAAAAAACCCAGGACTCTGGGCTTCAAGTTTCTGCAACGTCACAGGGAAGCCCTGGCTTCCCTGTTCTTTGCCCAGTGGAGTTTCAGCTCCTTCTTCCCTTTTTTGGGCCTCTGGGAATTTCCCTTATTTTCTTAGGAGCTTGGCTATGTGGTGAAAACATGTTTGCTGGATTTCCACTTCCTGGTGGGCTGGAGTGGCTTGTAGCAAACCAACATTCTCACAGAGAACAATTAGAAAAGCCAGATAAGATAACAGAGGTCATCTCCTGGAATCTCCAAGAGTGGGTCAATGGTAAAAGCCAGAAAAGCTAAGGCTCCCAGCCTTTCTTGGAATTCTCTTGAGATAATTAAACCCACTGAAAATGTCTTCAGTATCTATTTTCTCAATTCTCTCAAGGACAGTATATGATGACTACCCTCCTAGAGGCACAGGAGAAATTCACTCAACTACATAAAGGGATGCCTTAGCACATTAGGGCTTCATTCTCTGGCAGAATCCTCAGTGGAGCAGGACTGCAGAGGGAGAGGATGAGGGAAAATGAACACACAATTCCTGCCACATAAAACAACGTATATGAGTCACAGCCATATTCATGTAAAACAAACTGGAATGCAGGGGGAAATCATCCGTGGTGACGGAGGTGAAGACAGTGACTACTCTCAGGAGAGAGGGGCTTTCCTGGGACTTGAGGGAAGGTGAGGCTTAGGGTGCTTCTGGAGGGGCTTGGTAATGGTTCTGCCTCATTTCCTGCGGGCTGCATGAGTGTATCTACATTCTAGAAATGCACTGAGTTGTTTGCTTATAATGAGTAATTTTTAGCCATATATATTACACTTTAATAAAATTAAAATTTTTAAAGTATGTTTTTTCTAACTGACCCGGCATGAAGCTGCTTTGTAGCAGAATGGAAACCTGATAAGCATTTTGTTTATACTTAGTCCACCACAATACAGGTTTTCTTTTTTTTTTTTTTCCAGAAAAATGTTTCAATTGCAACCTGATAGCACTTTTTCCCCCACACAAACAGTACATTCCTTTACTATTTTTTTTTTTACCTTCGCATCATCGTTTCATTTGATGATACAATGCCATGAAAAACAGGTTTTTTGAAGACTATTTTAAACAATAATAACAGCATCGGCTGGGCACGGTGGCTCATGGCAGTAATCCCAGCACTTTCGGAGGCCAAGGCAGGCAGATCAACTGAGGTCAAGAGTTCGAGATCAGCCTGGCCAACATGGTGAAACACCATCTCTACTAAATACAAAAATTAGCCGGATGTGGTGGCACATGCCTGTAATCCCAGCTACTCGGGAGGCTGAGGCAGAAGTGCTTGAACCCTGGAGGCGGAGGCTGCAGGGAGCCGGGTTGTACCACTGCACTCCCGCCTGAGCAACAGAGCGAGACTCTGCCTGAAAAATAATAAGAAGGCTGGGTGCAGTGGCTCACACCTGTAATCCCAGCACTTTGGGTGGCCGAGGCGGACAGATCACCTGAGGTCAGGAGTTTGAGACCAGCCTGGCCAACATGGTGAAACCCCGTCTCTACTAAAAATACAAAAATAAGCCAGGCGTGCTGGCAGGTGCTTGTAATCCCAGCTACTTGGGAGGCTGAGGCAAGAGAATTGCTTGAACCCGGGAGGCAGAGGTTGCAGTGAGCAGAGATCGCACCATTGCACTCCAGCCTGGGGGACAAGAGCGAGACTTTGTCTCAAAAAACAAAACAAAACAAAAATAGTAATAATAATAATGATAATAATAACAGCATCACAACTCCCAGTTTTCAGAGCCTTCCAAAAACTAGGTTATGTGCCAAGGGCTTTACCTACGATTTCTGACCCTCGCTCAGCTCAATGTGGTTAAGAGAAGCAGCCCCACGGTAGCGATGAAGACACTAGTTCAGAGGAGAAATGACTACCTGAGGCCAAGCAGACTACAGCTAGTAAAGCTGGGACTTCAACCTAGATCTGACATGAGAGCCATTTTCACATTATCATCTCCTAACAAGGGAAAGTAATCATGACACATTAAATGTAAAAAGCTATATTCAGTAACATTTGATAGAAAAAAAAAAAGGGTGAGGGGCCGGGCAAGGTGGCTCTCGCCTATAATCCCAACATTTTGGGAGACCGAGGCAGGCAGATTGCTTGAGCCCAGGAGTTTGAAACCACCCTAGGCAACAGAGAAACCCCAGCTCTACAAAAAAAAAAAAAAAAAAATTAGCCAGGTGTGGTGGCATGTGCCTGTACTCCTAGCTATTCAGGAGGTTGAAGTGGGAGGATTGCTTGAGCCCAGGAGGTCGAGGCTGCAGTGGGCTGGGACTGCATCACTGCACTCCAGCCTGTGCCACAGAGTGTGACTCTGTCTCAAAAAAAAAAAAAAAAAAAGAAAGAAAGAAAGTTAGGATTGGGCCCGGTGACTCTCACCTATAATCCCAACACTTTGGGAGGGTGAGGTGGGAGGGTCACTTGAGGACAGGAGTTCAAGACCAGCCTGGGCAACATGGAGAGACCCCCACCTCTACAAAACATTTTAAAATCTGGCCAGGTGTGGTGGCGTGCAACTGTAGTCACAGCTACTGGGGACGCTGAGATGGGAGGATCCCTTGAGCCCAAATGTTTGAGGCTACTGTGAGCTATGATTACACCACTGCACTCCAACCTGGGAGAAAAAGCAAAGCTAGCTCCAAAAAAAAAAAAAAGAAAAAAAAATTGTTAACCACAATCCCACTGGCACGAACTTTTTTATACTTTGGTGAATTTCTTTCAAGTCTTTCATAAATAAGGGCAAATATATATCCTTTCAACTTTTTTTTTTTTTTTGGCTGGGCGCGGTGGCTCACACCTGTAATCCTAGCACTTTGGGGGGTCAAGGCGGGTGGATCACCTGAGGTCTGGAGTTTGAGGCCAGCTTGGCCAACATGGTGCAACCTCATCTCTACTAAAAATACAAAAATCAGCCAAGCATGGTGACACATGCCTGTAATCCCAGCTACCTGGGAGGCTGAGGCAGGAGAATCACTTGAACCTGGGAGGCGGAGCTTGTAGTGAGCCGAGATCACGCCACCGCACTCCAGCCTGGGCGACAGAGTGAGACTGTGTCTCAGAATAAATAAATAAATAAATAGCCAGGAGTAATAGCATGTGCCTGTGATGCTAGCTACTCAGGAGGCTAATGCAGAAGGATCACTTGAGCCCCGTAGTTTAAGGCCGATCTGGGCAACATGGTGAAAACCCATCTCTACCAAAAAAAAAAAAAAAAAATAGCTGGGTGTGGTGGTGCAAGCCTGTGGTCCCAGCTACTCAAGAGGCTGAGGTGGGAGGATAGTTTGGGCCCACGAGGCCAAGTGAGCCAAGATCGTGCCACTGCACTCCAGCCTGGGCGACACAGCAAGACCCTGTCTCAAAAAAAAAAAAAAAAAAAAAAAAAAAAAGAGTCCAGGCACAGTGGCTCATGCCTGTAATCCCAGAACTATGGGAGGCCAAGGTGGGCAGATCCCCTTAGGTCAGTTTGAGACCAGCCTGGCCAACATGATGAAACCCCATCTCTACTAAAAATACAAAAATTTGCCGGGTGTGGTGGTGCATGCCTGTCGTCCCAGCTGCTAGAGAGGCTGAAGCAAGAGAATTGCTTGAACCCGGGAGGCAGAGTTTTCAGTGAGCCGAGATCGTGCCACTGCACTCCAGTGTGGGTGACGGAGTGAGACTCCATCTCAAAAAATAAATAAATAAAATAAAAAGAAAGAAAGTACTGTTGCCAATAGTATCTGCAGGACCTTCACCTAACCTGTTCCCCACCTCCATTTTAAGCTATTGTGTCATGTCAAATAAGATATGTATGGAAGTGACTTTGTAAACTATACCTCACTATAAGAGTCATAGAGGCATAGATATTTTGAGACTGAAGAAAGTACAAGCGAGGAGGATGTGACAAAGCAGCATGAGGATAACAATACCAGATGCAAGCAATGGAGATTCAGCTACCCTCTCCACCTCCACCCTATCATTTCCATTAGCACTGACACAGGCAATGGAGGTTCAGCTACATTCTCAACCTCCAGCCTACCATTTCCATTAGCACTGACACCATGGTAAAGGGTGCCTGTTTCACCAAGGATTTCAGAGACTGCAAGCACTTGGCCTTGTCTCCAATACTACACTAAGAGCTTCATGTATCACCTCAAGTTCTTCTTACAACTCTATGAGGCAAGTAGCCTCAAACATGTCCATTTGGTAGATGAGGAAACAGGCTCAGAGTTAAAACTTGCATAAAATCATAAGGCTAGTAGATGGCAGGGCCAGTAATCTAACTCAGAATTAAGTCCCAAATATATTCTCTTAACTACCACATACTTTTTACAACCAAATAAAAAGTATATCCTAGGGCAGGGCGCGGTGGCTTACACCTGCAATCCCAGCACTTTGGGAGGCCGAGGCAGGCAGATCACTTGAGCTGAGGAGTTTGAGACCAGCCTGGGCAACATGGTGAAACCCCATCTCTGCCCAAAATACAAAAAATTAGCTGGGTGTGGCAGTGTGCACCTGTGGTCCCAGCTACTCGGAAGGCTAAGGATCACTTGAACCCACCCAGGAGGCGGAGGCTGCAGTGAGCCAAGATTGCGCCTCAGCACTCCAGCCTGGGTGACAAAGCAAAACCCCGTCACACACACACAAAAAAAGGACATACTGTTTTGATGTATTTGCTCTTTTCTTCCTCACTTTAAAAACGGTTGTTTTATACTGACAGTTCTGCTATTTTAACTAAATGTCAGAACTTCTGCACCGACTTCATATTAAACTGCTTTCAGTCGTAAAAAAAATAGAGCAATGATACCTCAATTTAGTTTTTCTTATAAACTGAATTTTAGAAAATAAGAAATACAGTAACACTTAATTGAGCTAGCTTCGGCTCACCAACTGGTGGTCTACAGACTATATTAACCCACACATGTTATATATGGCCAATACAGTGTTTTGTTTTACTTTTGTTTTTAAATTTGAATTAGTTACCAATGAATTCCGCGTAAAAACATCAATTTCCAATTTCTCTTATTTAAAAAAAGAGAAGAAAAAAACAGCCACAAGATCCAGCACTTGTAGGCCACGTTCCAGTACAATAAGAACCCATTCTCTGGAGCAAGGAGCAGGGGCCACTGTGGCAGGAGCCTGTGCTCTTCTGCTACCCCTCCCCCTGCAGTCTCACTGAGCCAGCTGACTTACAAAACCAAGCTGGCTTCTAACCACATCTTGAGTTTGTGACCACTGATCAAAACAAAAATCAGATCCAAAAGGCAAGCAAAAAGTACCTTCAGGCACCACAAGAAATTTCTCTACTAATACAGAAAAAAAAAAAAAAAGAAAACAAGAATAAGACTACCAATCATGGCTGCACTCGATGGCTCACACCTGTAATCCCAGCACTTCGGGGGTGCTGAGGTGGGAGGATCACTTGAAGTCAGGAGTTTGAGCCTGACCAATATGGTGAAACCCCATCTCTACTGAAAATACAAAAATTAGCCAGGCATGGTGGCGCCCGCTTGTAATCCCAGCTACTTGGGAGGCTGGGGCAGGAGGATCACTTGAACTTGGGAGACAAAGGTTGCAGTAAGCCAAGATCAGACCACTGCACTCCAGCCTGGATGACAGAGTGAGACTGCCTCAAAAAAAAAAAAAAAAAAAAAAAGGCGGGTGGGGGGGAACTACCAGTCATTAGCTGCCTCCTTCTATTAGTGGTAGGAGAAACTAACCTAAGAAGTTTAATATAATTCTTGGCTCATTGCACATACATAGCAATTCACAAATGGAATGGGGTCAAATTCACTCACATAACAAAAATCCACCAGCTAAGCACATGAAGTGAGAGAAGAACTACACAGAAGACTGAGGTGCTGGCAAACGGGCTATCCTCTCAGTCAACGAGGGCTTTAGGCACCGGAAGCTTACCCAGTGCAGGTAAATTGGAAGGTGCATTAACCTGGGTTCAAACTCTGACTCCTCCACTTATTTAACCAGAGCTCCATTTTCTTAAGTTATAAAGCAGGGATAACAACACTTATCTCAAGGGGCTGCTATGAGGAGTCGATGAATAAAAAGCATCAAATATTTAGCACAGTCTCTATCACAGATGCTTTAATAACAAGCAGCTATTACTATCACTTAAAATTTAGATTCTATAGGACACTTCATTTTCCCCAAATAAGCTCAAAACAGTTATCATTATTAGCTCAGTAGTCTCAACCTTTCTGTGTACACAGCACAGTCTCATTATACTAGAACTCTCTCTGCATACTTAAGAGGGAAGAAATATTTAAAAGGACACTAAATCTATCAACACCATCTCCCTCAGTGTCACACTCTCCCAGCTCTCTTCCTGTTGTCCTTCCATCCAAGTCGGCTTGAGTAAGCTGTTGGCTGTCATAACCAAGCTCTTTTCTTTTTTCTTTGTTTTTTGGAGATGGAGTCTCGCTCTGTGGCCCAGGCTGGAGTGCAGTGGCGCAATCTCCGCTCACTGCAAGCTCCGCCTCCCGGGTTCACGCCATTCTGCCTCAGCCTCTAGAGTAGCTGGGACTACAGGCGCCCGCCACCACGCCCGGCTAATTTTTTTGTATTTTTAATAGAGATGGGGTTTCACCGTGTTAGCCAGGATGGTCTCGATCTCCTGACCTCGTGATCTGCCTGCCTCGGCCTCCCAAAGTGCTGGGATTACAGGCGTGAGCCTCTGCACCCGGAACAATCAAGCTCTTTTCTACACTCCCAAGACAAAGGTGCTGGGCTCGACCACACACTGCTGCGACAGTACACTGTCTCCTTTTCTACCCCACCGGGTCCACATGGCCAACTACAAATTCTGGACAGACACGGCTAACCTATGGATGGACATGCGCCCAGTTGCGGCAAACATTAATTTTTCGTACTGATCACAGTTTTGGAGGCATGCTTAGGAAAGGTTTGAGATTTACCAGAATGGAGCAGCTAATAATCAATTGGCCCGAGACGAGGCACAATCACAATCATCATCATCATCATCATCATCATCATCATCATCATCATCATCAATGGGCAATCATAATAATCAATGGGCATGAGATAAGGAAAATCCTCTTTTATTCTTTTTAAATTTATTTTTATTTTTCTTGGGGCAGAGTTTCACTCTTGTTGACCAGGCTGGAGTGCAGTGGCGCAATTTCAGCTCACTGCAACCTCTGCCTCCCGGGTTCAAGCGATTCTCCTGCCTCGGCCTCCCAAGTAGCTGGGATTACAGGTGCACACCACCACACTGAGATAATTTTGTATTTTTAGTAGAGACGGGGTTTCACCATGTTGGCCAGGCTGGTCTCGAACTTCAGGTGATCCACCCGCCTTGGTCTCCCAAAGTGCTGGGATTACAGGCGTGAGTCACCGAGCCTGGCCAGGAAAATACTTTTAATTTCCCAAAACTTTCCAGATACTTTTGGGGGGGGGGAGTGAATAAATGCATCCCTCCCTACTCAGAATTCACAAAGCAGTATGTAAATTGAGGCTGCAGCCAATGGATTAGGAAAAATCCACTGCATAAAGCGGGTGTAATCAGGTGGGTCCTGATCAACTGGCACCGATTCTAGAGTATTTGTGCAAAGGAGGATTTGATTTACTTACTTACAAACATCACTTTTTTTTGTTTTTTGAGACAAGGTCTCACTCTGTCGCCCAGTCTGGAGGGCAGGGGCACCATCTTGGCTCACTGCAACCTCCACCTCCTGGGTTCAAGTGATTCTCCTGCCTTAGCCTCCCAAGTAGCTGGGACTAGAGACACCTGCCACCATGCCGGGCTAATTTTTGCATTTTTTTGGTAGAGATGGGGTTTCACCATACTGGCCAGGCTGGTCTTTAACTTTTGACCTCAAGTGATCTGCCCGTTGTGGCCTCCCTAAGTGCTGGGATTACAGGCATGAACCACTGCGCCAGGCCGATAAACATCACTTAATGGTTTTTTAATTCATTATTATTATGTTTCTGAGATGGAGTTTCACTCTTGTTGTCCAGGCTGGAGTGCAATGGCGCGATCTCGGCTCACTGTAACCTCCGCCTCCTGGGTTCAAGCGAATCTCCTGCTTCAGCCTCCCAAGAAGCTGGGATCTACGCCCAGCTAATATTCTGTATTTTTAGTAGAGATGGGGTTTCTCCATGTTGGCCAGGCTGGTCTCGAACTCCTGACCTCAGCTGATTGCCCACCTCGGCCTCCCAAAGTGCTGGGATTATAGGCGTGAGCCACCGTGCCCGCCCGCAAACATCACTTAATGGCTAAACATGTTCTCTGAAAGTTATTACTCAAAAATAAAGTAATAACACATTCCTATGAAGGTAGAGCTTTGGGGTGAGGTTATTGCTATATACTGCATTCTCCTCCTAAGGCTGCTGTAACAAATAGCCACACACTGGGTAGCTTACAACCACAGAAGTTTGTTCTCTCACAGTTCTGGAGGCTACAAGTCCAAAATCAAGGCGTCAGCAGGGCCACGGTCCCTCTAAAGGCTCTGGGGAAGAATCCTTCCTTGCCTCTTTCAAGCTCCTGGTGATTATCAGGATTCTTAACATTCTTGGTTTGCAGCTGCCTCACTCCAGGCTCTGTGTCCACCATCGCATCACCTTCTTCCCTCTGTGTATGTCTCTGCGCCCTCTCCACTTCTTATAATGGCACCTGGCACACTGAAAATAGGGCCCACCCTAACTGCATATGACCTAATGTTAACTGCAAAGACCCTATTCCAAATAAGCTCACATTCTGAGGTTCCAAGCAGACATGAACTTGGGGGGACGCTAGCCAACCCAACACATACAGATCCATCCTCTTACTCATTTACCCTGAAATGTCCTAGTGCCTAATTACATGACCCATATTTTTGTTACTCTGCAACTAAACAGATGTAGAAAGGGATAAAGAAAAGCTATTTTATAGTTCAGATACAATTTCTTGACACCTTTTTTTCTATTAGTTACAAAAAGAATAAACCCTGGCTGGGCACGGTGGCTCACACCTGTAATCCCAGCACTTTGGGAGGCTAAGGCATCCCAAACTCTCCCTAACCTGAGGTCAGGAGTTCGAGACCAGTCTGGCCAACATGGGGTAACCCCGTCTCTACTAAAAATACAAAAAATTAGCTGGGCATGGTGCCCCATGCCTGTAGTCCCAGCTACTTGGGAGGCTGAGGCAAGAGATTCGCTTGAATCTGGGAGATGGAGGTTGCAGTGAGCCAAGATCATGCCACTGCATTCCAGCATGGGTGACAGAGCAAGACTCTCAAAAAAAAAAAAAAAAAAAAAAAAAAAAAAGAATAAACTCCATGAAGAAAAATATCTATACAGCAGTAGTAAAGGGAGGCAATAAAAAGGAAAAAGAAAAAAAAAGACAAAGCAATCACTGGAATTTTCCAGGGCTGTTTTATTAAGAAACCCCAGCAATCAAATATTTTATTACACTACACTGGCATTTTCAGAAGGAAGCACACTGGCATACATGCCACCAAACAGCAGTCACTAAAAAAGGCATGTTCGATGTGGAGTGTGGAAACTTGAATAAAGAAGAAAAACAATAGGAAAAAAATAATTAAAAACTGAAAAAAATTTTTAAATAATTAAAAAAGCATGTTATAGCCGGGTACGGTGGCTCATGCCTGTAATCCCAGCACTTTGGGAGGCCGAGGCGGGCAGATCATGAGGTCAGGAGATCAAAACCATCCTGGCTAACACGGTGAAACCCCGTCTCTACTAAAAATACAAAAAATTAGCTAGGTGTGGTGGCAAACGCCTATAGTCCCAGCTACTCGGGAGGCTGACGCAGGAGAATGGCATGAACCTGGGAGGCGGAGCTTGCAGTGAGCTGAGATCATGCCATTGTATTCCAGCCTGGGTGACACAGCAAGACTCCGTCTCAAAAAAAAAAAAAAAAAAAGCATGTTACATTTTTATATATACATACATGCTAAAGAGCAGCTGCTTAATAGATATTCACACTTAAAAGAGATGAAACTCTGAAATGTCTGTTAAAAAAAGATCATTTACCATGTACACTGAGGTTAGCAGTCGTTCTAGTTCAAATATGCCAGACATTGTTATTAAAATAACCAAATCTTCCCTGTCTTATCCTCTCATAAAGAGTTCAGGACCAAGGTGGTAGAAGTGCTTGAGACCAGGAGTTCAAGACCAGCCTGGACAAAGTAGCAAGACCCCATCTCTACAAAAAATCCATATAAAAAATTAGTCAGACATGGTGGTGTGCACCTGTAGTACTAGCTACTAGGCAGGCTGAGGCAGGAGGATCCCTTGAGCCCAAACGTTTGAGGCTGCAGTGAGCTATGATTGCACCACTGAGTTCTAGGCTGGATGACAGAGTGAGACACTCTTATTTAAAAAAAGAAATAAAAGATGGACGGACAGACGAACGGAAGGAAGGAAGGAAGGAAGGAAGGAAGGAAGGAAGGAAGGAAGGAAAGAAGGAAGGAAAGAAGGAAGGAAAGAAGGCAGGCAGGCGAAAGAGCCACCATGCTATATCATAACTACTTGTCTATGGGCCTGTCTCATTTGTATATCTCTAGTGTCTAGCACATAGTAGCCATTTAATAAACGTTGAATGAATGAACTACTACTTAGATCAGTCTACTATTCAGTGCTATTATTATTATTATCATTTTCGAGACAGGGTCTTGCTCTTGTCACCCAGGCTGGAGTGCAATGGCGCAATCTCGGCTCACCGCAACCTCCGCCTCCCGGGTTTGAGCAATTCTCTTGCCTCAGCCTCCCGAGTAGCTGAGATTACAGGCATGTGCCACCACACCAGCTAATTTTTTGTATTTTCAGTAGAGATGGGGTTTTACCATGTTGGCCAGGCTGGTCTCAAACCCCTGACCTCAGGTGATCCACCCGCCTCAGCCTCCCAAAGTGCTGGGATTACAGGTGTGAGCCACCACACCCAGCCTCAGTGCTATTATTTTTCATAATTTTATCTAATCCTCATAACTACCCTGTGGGAAAGCTACCGTTATCCCTATTTTACAAAGTAGGAAACTAAGAATCCGAGTGGCACATAACAATCAATCTCTTGCACTTCCTCTTCCAGACATAAGCTCTAACCTCATTTTGCCCTGGCTAATGCTTTTCTTTTTTTTGAGACGGAGTCTCATTCTGTCACCCAGGCTGGAGTGCAGTGGTACAATCTTGGCTCACTGGCCTCACTGGCCTCCCAGGTTCAAGTGATTCTCTTGCCTCAGCCTCCCGAGTAGCTGGGATTACAGGCGCCCATCACCACGCTCAGCTACTTTTTGTATTTTTAATAGAGACAGTATTTCACCATGTTGGCCAAGCAGGCCTTGAACTCCTGACCTCAGGGGATCTGCCCACTTTGGCCTCCCAAAGTGCTGGGATTACAGGCGTGAGCCACCACACCCGGCCTGCCCTGGCTAATTCTTACTCTTCCAGTCTCAGCTTTAATGTCACTTCTTCAGGAAACTACTTCCCTATGCCAAAAACCAGGGCAGGTTCCTCATCACACAGAATAAAATCCACACATCCTACCATGGCCTCCAGGCTCATGTGTACCTCTCCCCTAGATCACTTTGCTCCAGCCATAGGGGCCTCCATAGACATGGGAACACAAAGATGCTCCCACTCAGGGACTTTGCACTTCCTGTTCCTCTGCCTGTGATATTCTTCCCTAGACCTTCAAATGCCTGGCTCATTCATTAAGTCCGCTCAAATATTAACTCTTCAGAGTCTCTCTCCAGAGTAATTTCCAATTCCATTACTCTTGGTTCCAGTACTGTTTTATTTTCTCATCAATTTATCCCATTTTTAAATTACTTGTGCATTCAGGTGTTTAGAAGCTAGCTGTCCATTGCCACTAGAATGAATACTCCACGAAGGTCGGGGCTTAGTCCCGCTCACTGACTCAGCCTGTGTCTAGAAGTGCCCACGTGGTATATAAAAGACACCTGAAGAGTATTTGTTGAATGAGTAAGAGACAGAAGGCATGTGTTGCGAAGTCATCCAGTAAGCTTAATGTCACTCATTTAAGTCAATGAATGTATATTGGCAGATTTTAAGTCAAAATAAAGTTTCAGGTGCATACTCCTTTTGTGTGATGTTCTGCTTTAACTTATCTTTTCATCCAACATCTTCTAGTCTAGATCCCATCAGCAAGGAAGGCTTCTAATACGACTAGCCCAGAAGTTACACTGCACTCGACAGCGGTGAGGACTGGCTATTCCAAAGTTCTACTCTAAACTACATGGCTTGCTAAGCTGCTGGCATAAAGTCTAGAGTATTTGAGTTATAATTTGTGGATAATTGCCGGGCGCAGTGGCTCACGCTTGTAATCCCAGCACTTTGAGAGGCCGAGGCGGGCGGATCACGAGGTCAGGAGATCGAGACCACGGTGAAACCCCGTCTCTACTAAAAATACAAAAAATTAGCCGGGCATGGTGGCGGGCGCCTGTAGTCCCAGCTACTCGGAGAGGCTGAGGCAGAAGAATGGCGTGAACCCGGGAGGCGGAGCTTGCAGTGAGCCGAGATTGCGCCACTGCACTCCAGCCTGGGCGACAGAGCGAGACTCTGTCTCAAAAAAAAAAAAAAAAAAAAAAATTTGTGGATAATTATCATAAAAGTATCCCATGCAAGAAATGCCCAAATTTCTGAGGCTTTAGCAAGGCATTTCCTGTCCACTTGCTCATTTGCAGCATCTACTTGAAAGCCAGAATGATCACTCATCAAAATATTGTGTTTTTAACACAATATAAAAATTATATTCAGACGATTTTTGACGTAAAACTCAGATTAGCCGAGCAGTGGCAAGCATCTGTAGTCTCAGCTACCCTGGAGGCTGAAACGGGAAGACAGCTTGAGCCCAGGAGTTGGAGGCTATCGTGCACTATGTTTGCACTGGTGAATAGCCACTGTACTCCAGCTGGGGCAACACGATGAGACCTTATCTTAAAAAAAAAAAAACAAAAAACCTCAGATTATCATTTTTACTCCATTAATAAGAAATGGATAGGCTGGGCACGGTGCCTCACACCTGTAATCCCAACACTTTGGGAGGCCAAGGTGGGCAGAACATCTGAGGTCAGGAGTTTGAGACCAGCCTGCTCAACATGGCAAAACCCCATCTCTACTAAAAATACAAAAATTAGCCGGGCGTAGCGGTGGGCACTTGTAATCCCAGCTACTCAGGAGGCTGAGGCAGGAGAATTGCTTGAACCTGGGAGGCGGAGGTTGCAATGAGACAAAATCGTGCCACTGCACTCCAGCCTGGGAGACAAAGCAAGACTCCATCTCAAAAAAAAAAAAAAAAAAAAAAAAAAAAAAAAAAGAAACTAGAAAATGACTATTAAAATAATATCAATGACTATTTAAATATTCCCATGTTAAAAGTTGTGAGTAAGAACACATTAATCACCTGTCATCCAGAAATGGCTAAATTACATTCTACATCAAGTCTAAGAAGTCAAGAAGTATTAAGATACTTAAGGTCGGGCGCGGTGGCTCACGCCTGTAATCCCAGCACTTTGGGAGGCCGAGGCGGGCGGATCATGAGGTCAGGAGATCGAGACCATCCTGGTTAACACGGTGAAACCCCGTCTCTACTAAAAAAATACACAAAATTAGCCGGGCGCAGTGGCGGGCGCCTGTAGTCCCAGCTACTCGGGGGGCTGAGGCAGGAGAATGGCGTGAACCCGGGAGGCGGAGCTTGCAGTGAGCCGAGATTGCGCCACTGCACTCCGGGCTGGGCGAAAGAGCGAGACCCCGTCTCAAAAAAAAAAAAAAAAAAAAAAAAAAAAGATACTTAAGAAAAATTCCCATCAACAAAGGAGATTCTAGACTGTACTCAATGTGGAAAAGCATATCTGTTTTCTCTGCTGCCTTAGGCTGCTTATATTAGGCACAGTCCTCCTCTATGGGAGTGGACTGCACTTAATGTAATTAACCTATAAATGTTACCTGGGCATGTGAATGCCTAAGGAATGATTCTTGTTTGCACTTTATACACTTCTTTTGTCTTGTGTGCCACATTAGAGAAATATAACAAGACCTACCGTACAATAAAATATATAATTTGGCCGGGCGCCGTGGCTCATGCCTATAATCCCAGCACCTTGGGAGGCCAAGGCAAGGGGATAACTTGAGGCGAGGAGTTTGAGACCAGCCTGAGCAACATGGTGAGACCCTATCTCTACAAAAAAATTTAAAAATTAGCCAGGCATAGTGGTGGGTGGTCCCAGCCACTCAGGAGACTAAGGCAAGAGGACTGCTTGAGCCCAGGAGGTTGAGGCTGTGGTGAGCCGTGTTCATATCACTACATTCCGGCCTGGGCAATAGAATGAGACCCTGTCTCAAAAAAATAAAATAAAAATAAAATATATAACTTAAGTCTTATCCTTTGATACCAAATAGCATAATTAAATCTCAATAAACCTAATGAACAAAGGAATGTAAGCACTGGGCATCAACAGGGGTCAACATCGCAAAAGAACAACAGTCAGAGACTGTGCCTCCCAAAGGAAGAACACAGCACTACCTACGAAGCAGTCTTGCTAAAATAATCAAACCTGGCCAGGCATGATGGCTCACACCTGTAATCCCAGCATTTTGGGAGGCCAAGGTGGGCGGATCACAAGGTAAGGCTTTGGAGACCAGCCTGGCCAACATGGAGAAACCTCGTCTCTACTAAAAATACAAAATTAGCCAGGCATGGTGGCACATGCCTGTAATCCCAGCTACTCGGGAGGCTAAGGCAGGAGAACTGCTTGAACCAGGAGGCAGAGATTGCAGTGAGCCGAGATTGCACTATTGCACTCCAGCCTGGGCAACAAGAGCAAAACTCTGTCTCAAAAAAAAAAAAAAAAAAGAATCAAACCTGAGCATAATGAAGCCTCTGGATCCAATCACCAACTTACAGAAAACACAAAGGTTAAACCTACATATTTAACTATATCACAAGGAAACAACCAGCAAAATCTAGCGTGAGTGACTAGGAGGAGTGTGATCCTCTATATTAAGAGACTTAAAAAACATATTAACTGATCACACAGGGCATGGTGGCTCATGCCTATAATCCCAGCACTTTGGGAGGCCAAGGCAGGCGGATCACAAGGTCAGGAGTTTGAGACCAGCCTGGCCGATATGGTGAAACTCTGTCTCTACTAAAAATACAAAAATTAGCCGGGGGTGGTGGTGGGCGCCTGTAGTCCCAGCTACTTGGGAGGCTGAGGCAGCAGAATTGCTTGGACCCGGGAAGCGGGGGTTGCAGTGAGCCAAGATTGCGCCACTGCACTCCAGCCTGGGGGACAGGATGAGACTCTGTGCCCCCCCCACCTCCCCTCCAAATAAAACTTATTTACTGATCACGCCGGGCCTGGTGGCTCACGTCTGTAATCCTATCACTTTGGGAAGCCAAGGAGGGTAAATCACCTGAGGTCAGGAGTTTGAGACCAGACTGACCAATATGGTGAAACTCCGTCTCTACTAAAAATAAAAAAATTAGCCGGGTATGGTGGCAGGTGCCTGTAATCCCAACTACTCAGGAGGTCAAGGCAGGAGAATCACTTGAACCCGGGAGGCAGAGGTTGCAGTGAGCCGAGATTATGCCATGGCATTCCAGCCTGGGCAACAAGAGCAAACTCCATCTCAAAAAAAAAAAAAAAAAAAGACGTATTAACTGATCACAGTATGAGGATGTGACTTAGATCCTGATTTTTCAAAACTTTTTCAATCCATTTATGACCAATGAAAATTTGAATCTGATTTGACATTATATGATACTAAGGATTTTTTTGTTATAATAGCATTGTAGCCATATTCTTAAAAGAGCTCTTTTTTTATAGGTAATATCAAAATATTTATCAATGAAATGATGCAATGCCTTTGATTTGCTTTATTTATTTATTTATTTTTTTTGAGATGGGAGTCTCACTCCTTCGCACAGGCTGGAATGCAGTGGCACAATCTCAGCTCACAGCAACCTCCACCTCCTGCGTTAAAGTGATTCTCCCGCCTCAGCCTCCCTAGTAGCTTGGATTGCAGGCGCCCGCCACCGCACTTGGCTAATTTTTGTATTTTTAGTAGAGACAGGGTTTTACCATGTTGGCCAGGCTGATCACGAACTCCTGATCTCAGGTGATCCACCTGCCTTGGCCTCCCAAAGTGCGGGGATTACAGGCATGAGCCACCACACCCAGCCAATATGCTTTAAAATAATATAGGAAGACAATGACAAATGCTGATAACACTGTGAAGAAAGGGAACTCTCATAAATTGCTAGTGGGATGTAAAATGGTAGAGCCACTTTGGAAAATAGTTTGGCAGTTTCTTAAAAAGTTAAACATAAATCTATCATATGACCCAGCAATTCTACTCCACTCCTGGATATCATCCAAGAGAAATGAAAACATATGGCCCCACAAAGCCTTGCAATGTGAACGTTTATGGCACCATCATTCATAATGGCCAAACAGTGGAAACAGCCTGAACATCCATCGACTGGTGAACTGCTAAGCAAAAGAAGATGTGTCCACGCGCTGGAAGACCATTCAACAGTAAAAAGGAATGAATTACTGACACATGGCACAAAATGAATGAAGTTCAAAAAAGAAAGAAAGAAAGATGGGTACAAAAGCCTACCTATCGGCCAGGCGCAGTGGCTCACATCTGTGATCCCAGAACTTTGGGAGGCCGAGGCGGGCGGACTGCTTGAGGCCAGGAGTTCGAGACAAGCCTGGCCGACATGGCAAAACGCTGTCTCTACTAAAAATACAAAAATTAGCTGAGCGTAGTGGCGGGTGCCTGTAATCTCAGCTACTCAGAAGGCTGAGGCAGGAGAATCGCTTGAACCTGGGAGGTAGAGGTTGCAGTGAGCCAAGATAACGCCATTGCACTCCAGCCTGGGCAACAGTCCAAGACTCTGTCTCAGAAAAAAAAAAAAAAAAAAAGCCTATCTATCCTGTGATTCCACTTACATTAAACATCCAGAAAGGGCAGGTTTATAGAAACAGAAAGTAGATTAGTGGCTGCCTGGGACTAGTGGTGGGAATGGGAATTGATTCTAAACCAACACAAGGGATCTCACAAGGGGACAGAAACGTTCTGTGGCTAGATTGTGGTCATGGCTGTACAACTCAGTAAACTTACTAATAATCATTGCATTATACAGTTAAAATGGGTGATCTTATGGTATGTAAATTATACCTCAATAAAGTTGTTCTTAAAAGGCAAGGAGTATTTCCTGCTGACAGGTCTTTAAAAAAATAAAAATAATAAACAGCCAGGAGCGGTGGCTCACGCCTGTAATCCCAGCACTTTGGGAGGCCAAGGCAGGTGGATCACCTGAGGTTAGGAGTTCAAGACTAGCCTGATGAATATGGCAAAACCCCATCTCTACTAAAAATAGAAAAATTAGCCAGGTGCGGTGGCGCATGCCTATAATTCCAGCTACTTGGGAGGCTGAGGGACGAGAATCGCTTGAACCGGGAGGCAGAGGTTGCTGTAAGCAGAGATCGCGCCATTGCATTCCAGCCTGGGTGACAGACCAAAACTCCGTCTCAAAAAAAGAAAAAAGAATAATAATAAACAAAAAGGCAAGGAATATAGGGAAAGGTCAAAAGAGATGGAATGTGAGAAGACCGGGAAAGCCAGAAGAATGGTGGAAAATGTAGCATGGAATAAGAGAACAAAAATATAAGAGGACTCATTTCTAATTTTAAAAATAATAAAAAATAAGAACCAGAAATTGATGTATGTGGGGTGAGGCAGAATTAGCCATGTGTTGATGGTTATTGAGGGTGACAGGCACATGGGAGTTCATTATACTATTCTATCTACTTTAGTATATTGGAAATTCTCCACAATAAAAAGGTTGTTTTGCTTTGTCTTTTTTTTTTTGAAGAAATAGGGTCTCATTCTGTCCCCCAGGCTGGAGCCATTATAGCTCACTACAGCTTCTGACTCCTGGGCTCATGGGATACTGCCACCTCAGCCTCCCTGGTAGCTGGGACTATAGGTATGCACCACCATGTCTGGCTAATTTTTGTTGCTGTTGTTGAGATGGGGTCTTGCTCTGTCGCCCAGGCTGGAGTGTAGTGTCGCCATCATAGCTCACTGCAGCCTCCAACTCTTGGCCTCAAATGAGCCTCCCTAAGTGCTAAGGTTACAGGTGTGAGCTACCAGGCGCAGCCAGGTTTTAAGAGATCAATGCACACTCCTGGTACTCAGTGACCTCTTCATGTTATCCTTGCCATTATGGGTCTCTAATCTGATCAAGTATCCTATTTCACTCAGTCTCAAGCAAAACAGACAATCTAAAGTTGCTGCTCTGACAGGTTCTCTTCAAACGATTTCCATTTCCTTGGGAAGAACTCAGAACAAGCTTGTCCAGGATGCATGCGGCCCAGGACGGCTTTGAATGCAGCCCAACACAAATTTGTGAACTTTCTTTTTTTTTTTTTTTTTTTTTTTTGAGAAGGAGTCTCGCTCTGTCACTCAGACTGGAGTGCAATGGCGTGATCTTGGCTCACTGCAAGCTCCGACTCCTGGGTTCATGCCATTCTCCTGCCTCAGCCTCCCGAGTAGCTGGGACCACCGGCACCTGCCACCACACCCGGCTAATTTTGTGTATTTTTAGTAGAGACGGGGTTTCACCGTGTTAGCCAGGATAGTCTCGATCTCCTGACCTTGTGATCCGCCCACCTCAGCCTCCCAAAGTGCTGGGATTACAGGTGTGAGCCACTGCGCCCAGCCAAATTTGTAAACTTTCTTAAAACATTATGAGATTTTTTTGCAATTTTTTTTAAGCTTATCAGCTATGGTTACTGTTAGTCTATTTTATGTGTGACCCAAAACAATTTTTCATCTTCCAATGTGGCCCTGGGAGGCCAAAAGATTGGACACCCCGACTTCGGATGTTTATTTTATTTATTTATTCATTTTGAGACGGAGTCTTGCTCTGTCGCCCAGGCTGGAGTACGGGGGCTCAGTCTCGGCTCACTGCAACTTCCTACTCCTGGGTTCAAGCGATTCTCCTGCCTCAGCCCCCCAAGTAGCTGGGATTACAGACACCTACCACCACGCCTGGCTAATTTTTGTATTTTTAGTAGAGATGTGATTTCACAATGTTGGCCAGGCTGGTCTCAAACTCCACCCACCTCAGCCTCTGAAAGTGGTGGGATTACAGGCGTGAGCCACCGTGCCCGGCCAAGTTTTGTCTACATTTCTACATGCACTTTTCTGGAGAGAGGTTCTATAGCTCTCAACAGATTCTCAAAAAGAGTCAAAATTCACTTGCCCCACCCCCACCCCTGTGATTGAACCATTTTAATCAGGATAATTTTTACTTACAAACAACAAAAGTTGTTACCAAAAAGTATGGTTGTATGGATCTAGTCAGGCTTGCATTTATTTATTTATTTATTTATTTATTTGAGATAGAGTATAGTTCTTTCGCCCAGACTGGAGTGCAGTGGCACAACGATCTCCGCTCACTGCAATCTCAGCCTCCTGGGTTCAAGCAATTACCCTGTCTCAGCCTCCCAAGTAGCTGGGACTACAGGCATGTGCCACCACGCCAGTCTAATATTTGTATTTTTAGTAGAGAGGGGTTTCGCCATGTTGGCCAGGCTGGTCTCGAACTCCTGACCTCAGGTGATCCGCCCACCTCGGCCTCCCAAAGTGCTAGGACTATAGGCGTGAGCCACCGCGCCCAGTCAAGCCAGGCTTTTAATTTCATTCTGTATTCTTTAAGTTCTACATTAACAAAATACAATGCTTCATAGTTTGCTAAAACAATGTGTTTTTACAAGACAAATTTCTACAGTCTGTTGCCCAGGCTGGAGTGCAGCGGCGGGATCTTGGCTCACTGCAAGCTCCGCCTCCCGGGTTCAGGCCATTCTCCTGCCTCAGCCTCCCAAGCAGCTGGGACCTCCCGAGTAGCTGGCGCCCGCCTCCACGCCTGGCTAATTTTTTTTTTTTATTTTTAGTAGAGACAGGGTTTCACCGTGCTAGCCAGGATGGTCTCGATCTCCTGACCTCGTGATCTGCCTGCCTCGGCCTCCCAAAGTGCTGGGATTACAGGCGTAAGCCACCGCGCCCCGCCTACAGTTCCACTTCTTAGAAGACCGTATGATATGAAAATAATGTACAAGAGTTTAGGTCATAACAATTTACTTTTCTATGTCTCTAATTTTGTTTATATATTTTGAGAAAGGGTCTTGCTCTGTTCCTCAGGCTGGAGTGCAATGAGTAATCACGGCTCACTGCAGTCTCAACCTCCTAGGCTCAAGTGATCCTCCAGCCTCAGCCTCCCCAGAAGCTGCAGGCGTGTGCCACCACACCTGGTTAATTTTTAATTTTTTGTAGAGACAGGTTTGGGGAGGAGGTCCTTACCATATTGACTAGGCTGGTCTCGAACTCCTGGGCTCAAACAATCCTCCTGCATAGGCCTCCCAGTGTTGGGATTACAGGCATGAGCCACGGCACCTGGACAATTTCCCAGATATAACAAACTGCTGAACCACCTTATGGTGCGTTTCAGCCTTAGAGGTCTTTTCTCTGCTAGTTACAAAGCAAGATCCAGGGTATCCTTCTAGGTTTATCAAAAGTCTCTCTTCCCTAGACAATGGCTGGATAGAGGAAGAAAAAGCAGGCCCTTTGATTAGAAACACATCTTAATGGGGGCTTTACATTCTCAGTCACGTGTTTTAAGCAAGATTTGAAATTCCTTCTGAAGAGTCTCGCTCCAGAGAGCGCCCTAAACCAAAATGGGAAACTGAGGATAAGGTTCCAAGTACCTTCAAACCGCCGGTACAGTACAAGGACACGGAAGAGTGGAGACCGCGGACAAGGAAAGCCAGCATAAAAGCTGGAGGGGAGAAAGGAGAAAGGCGATCGGGCTGCCCTGAGTGAGAAATTCAGGCAAGCCAGCAGGGATTTAAGAGCAGCCTCCCGAGTCCGTGGGGGCAACGCCACAGTTCAGCCCCTTCCCCTCCCTCAGCTCGAGTCTTCCCGCCCCGTGCCGGTCAGCCCGAGGACCCCAGCGCCGCCCAGACCCGCCTTCCCCACAGACCCCGCCCCTGTCAGAGAAAGGCCGCGGCGGCCAGGGGCAAAGAGGTGGTCCAGTGGCTCAGAGGTCCCCAATGCGCCAAAGTTGCCCTAAAACCCGGGGGAGTGGCCTCGGCCTCCGCCCCCCGGCCCGGCGTTGCCGAGCTTTACCTTGAGTGCCAGGTGATGGACGCGGCCCAGGCCAGGCTCGGCCAGCAACTGCAGCAAACCCAGCATCGGGAGCAGCCGGAGGCCCGCGGCCAGCCTAAGACCGCTGGAGGCGGAGGAGCAGACGGTCGCCAGAACGGCCATGTTTGTTCCAGCATCACCAGCCGCTTCCTCTCCCGCCCACTTCCGGGGTTAAAGGGCGCAGCCGCCGGAAGGGCCCCGGGAGCGGGGCTCGGCTGCTAGCTGCGCTGAGCCTGTGGTCGTTTTCCTGGAGATTGCGACCTAGGAAGTCGTCGAGGAACCTGTGCTGCCCACCTTGGGGCCCTTCGATTGGCCTCTCTTGTGCAGACTTTCAGTTTAGCCGAAGGAGATGAAGCCAACCTCTTGGCGGTTGCCATAACAACGGTGGCCGAACCAGACCAGCCCGGGCCGCACCTCCGCCTCGCTGAGCTTTGGAAGCGACCTTGGGCTCCGGGGACCCCTGACCTCAGGGTCGGGGGATAAGCTGTGTCAGCCGCACGGTGTCTGGCCACTGATTGAACTGATTTCACTGAGCGTTGACTCGGAGGAAAGTATCTAAAAATTCCCGACTCGCCGTAGGGGTCCTGTGGTTTTTTTCTAGGCGCTTCACACTCAAATACAGGCGAAATGGTTGCAATAATACGATTTATTGAGCCCTTATGAGGCAATTCGTTAGGCCTTTTGCTGTATTTAATTTTTGGAACAATTTGATCTAGGAGGTAGGTATTATTATTCCTACTTTACAGGTAAGCAAACTGAGGTTCTGAGAAATAAGTCATTTGCTCCAGGTTGAGCTGGGAATCACACGGAAGCTCTTAACTCCTGTGTTCTGTTGCCTCATTCTATTTCATCCAACCCCGAGTCTGGGTCTTAACATTTTTCTCTTAATTCTGTATGGAAACTTTCTTTGCTTGTTTTAGAAATTATAGGAACTTCTTTTTTTTTGAGACAGAGTCTAGCTCTTGTCACCCAGGTTTGGAGTGCAATGGCATGATCTCAGCTCACTGCAACCTCCATCTTCCGGGTTCAAGCGATTCGCCTGCCTCAGCCTCCGGAGTAACTAGAATTACAGGCCTGCGCCACCACGCTCGGCTAATTTTTGTATTTTTGGTAGACATGGGGTTTCACCATTTTGACCAGGCTGGTCTCAAACTCCTGACCTCAAGTGATCCTTCCGCCTCGGCCTCCCAAAGTGCTGGGATTACAGGCGTGAGCCACTGCGCCGAGCCTGCTTTGGAGTACTTTTTATCTTTTAAAGTTAAGTGTCATCTTTGAAAATCTCTGGTTTTAAATTTGAATATAATACTGTACTAAAAACGAAATGAGGCCTGGCAGGGTGATTCGCGCCTGAATCCCAGCACTTTGGAAGGCCGAGGCGGGCGGATCACTTGAAAGTCAGTTGTTCAGGACCAGCCTGGGCAACATGGCAAAACCTCATCTCTACTAAAAATACAAAAATTAGCGGGGCATCACGGCCGCGCGCCTGTAGTCCCAGCTACTGGGGAGGCTGAGGCAGGAGAATCACTTGAACCTGGGAGGCAGAGGTTTCAGTAAGCCAAGATCACGCCGCTGCACTCCAGCATGGGTGACAGAGTGAGACTCTGTCTCAATAAAAAAATAAGAATCTGAATCCCATTTAATAATACAATAGCGATGAAACATTAAAATAGTTTTAAATAGGAGACTTTTGTCTTAGTTTCTGGACAACAGTTCTATAAGGGCTTAAAACTGGGTTCATAGGATTCATTGCTTCTCTATACTTGGATATTATCATGTGACCTACATAGGGTCATACCAGTGCTGTCTGTCCAGGAGTTTCAGAGGATATATCCTCTCACATACTTGAAAGCTGTATTGTACCAGTCATTATTTTGGAATTGAGAGGAATAATAATGAGGGAAAACTGACTACAAAGACATTGTGAAGCATTTTCTCTACAGTTACTTCTTAAATTCTGAGAAAACTGCTGCCTTGACAATTACATTTAGCCACGTGATTTCATAGTTTCAAGAAAAGATTATTTGCATAATCATGATGCTGTAACTGGAAACAGACAGGTTGAGTAACAGAACAAGTTATGCCTGCTTCTCCTGGCAACATTTTCAAAGGGACGTTACACTTTAAGGTATTGACTGAAAAAGCCTGCAGGGGCTGGAAAGACTGATGTCCTAAACTTGGCTTTTAGCCTTACTCTCTTAGTCAAGTACATTTTATTTTTCTATTTTCTCTCCTTTTTTTTTTTTTTGAGACAGAGACACTCTGTTGCCCAGGACTGAGTACAGTGGTGTGATATCTGTTCACTGCAGTCTCCACCTCCCAGGTTCAAGGGATTCTCATGCCTCAGCCTCCCTAGCTGGGACCACAGGTGTGCGCCAGTATGCTCAGCTAATTTTTGTATTTTTGCTAGAGACGGGCTTTCACCATGTTGGCCAGGCTGGTCTTGAACTCCTGGCCTCGAGTGATCTGCTCACCTCGGCTTCCCAAAGTGCTGGATTACAGGCGTAAGCCACCCTGCCTGGCCTATTTTCTTAACTTTTCAGGATCAGCTTAAGGTTGCTACTAGAATGTGTAGTGTTGAATCTAGTGCTATTATTATTAAATAATTATTTGGCATCGGTTTAGACATTTCCAGAACTCTTTTAAGTAATTAATGTGTTAATAGTCTCCAGTTTAATAAAGTATAATTGCCATTTGTTTTTCTTATCAAAAGACTTGATAGGCCTGGCTGGTGTCTCATGCCTGTAATCCTAGCACTTTGGGAGGCCAAGGCTGGTGAATAACTTGAGTGCGGGAGTTTGCGACCAGCCTGGGCAACATGGTGAAACACCTTCTCTACAAAAAAATACAAAAATTAGGCCAGGTGCGGTGGCTCATGCCTGCAATCCCAGCACTTTGGGAGGCTGAGGTCAGTGGATCACCTAAAGCCAGGAGTCTGAGACCAGCCTGGCTAACATGGCAAAACCGCATCTCTACTAAAAATACAAAAATTAGCCAGGCATGGTGGCGCATGCCTGTAATCCCAGCTACTCAGGAGGCTGAGACAGGAGAATCGCTTGAATTTGGGAAGCGGAGGTTACAGTGAGCCCAGATTGTACTATTGCACTCCAGCCTGTGTGACAGAGCGAGATTCTGTCTCAAAGAAATTAGCGAGCATGATTGCACCAATTCACTCCGGCCTGTGCGACAGAGCAAGACTCTGTCTCAAAAAAAAAAATACAAAAATACAAAAATTAGCGGACATGGTGACACGCACCTGTAGTCCCAGCTACTTAGGAGGCAGAGAGGTGGTAGGATCGCTTGAGCCCAGGAGTCAACACTGGAGTAAGCCATGACACTCATCCAGCTTGGGTGACAGAGCAAGACCTTGTCAAAAAAAAAAAAAAAAAAAAAGAGTTGATTGATATTGCAAACCAAAAGCCTCTGTTAAGACAGTATAGGAAACTAGTGGTCAAGTTGGGGCCTAGCAATACATTCAGAAGTCAAATGCTACTTTTTGTTCTTTGACTTGAAAGACCATTTCTTCCAGGATTGCAGCTAAAGTTTTCATGCATTTCTTGGGGTATCAGGAATGCCGTCAAGTGCATCTTTTTGCAGAAAGTGATCATGGGAAAGCCAGGCTCTGACACACTTTGAATCCTGTGGATTGGAGAGGAACTTCAAAATTACTCCTCAACCTGACGACCCTAGTGTATAACTTGCTCAGCCACAGGACAGGCGGTTTTTCTTTTTCTTTTTTTTTTTTTTTTTTGAGGTGGAGTCTTGCTCTGTCGCCCAGGCTGGAGTGCAGTGGCACGATCTCCGCTCACTGCAAGCTCCGCCTCCCGGGTTCACGCCATTCTCCTGCCTCAGCCTCCCCAGTAGCTGGGACTACAGGCGCCCGCCACCACGCCCGGCTAATTTTTTGTATTTTTAGTAGAGACGGGGTTTCACCGTGCTAGCCAGGATGGTCTCGATCTCCTGACCTCGTGATCCACCCGCCTCAGCCTCCGAAAGTGCTGGGATTACAGGCGTGAGCCACCGCGCCCGGCCAGGACAGGCGGTTTTTCTTGATTTTATGTACATCTTTACAGGGGAATTAGATTATTCGTTGTAAAAAATTCATTGCAGTTTTAGCATTTCACTCACCATAGAGTTCCTGGTTTTATCCTACTCCACTTTTTCCAGTTGATTGCTTTCTTGGGTCCCTAGTAAGTAGTTCGAATGCAAAAGAATTTGGAAATTTTAAGCCAAAAACAAGTTATTCTGAAGAAGAAAAAATCCTGAGAATTTCATTAGAAGTAGTTCTTCACCAGTAGACAACCAATCAACTGTAAGTTCAGGCAAGCGATCCGGCTGCATCAGAAATGTTTAAAGGCCTGTATTCCCAGCTACTGGGGAGGATCGTTTGAACCCAGGAATTCAAGGCTGCAGTGAGCTATGATCATGCCACTGCACTCCAGTCTGGGCAACAGAGCAAGACCACTCTAAAAACAAAAACAAAACACAAAACACACACAAAAAAAGAAAATGCTGAAAGGATTGCTTTCTTTTTTTTTTTTTTTTTTTTTTTGAGACAGAGTCTCCCGCTCTGTCGCCCAGGCTGGAGTGCAGTGGCGCGATCTCGGCTCACTGCAAACTCCGCCTCCCGGGTTCACGCCATTCTCCTGCCTCAGCCTCTGGAGTAGCTGGGACTACAGGCGCCCGCCACTGCGCCCGGCTAATTTTTTGTATTTTTAGTAGAGATGGGGTTTCACCGTGGTCTCGATCTCCTGACCTCGTGATCCACCCGCCTCGGTCTCCCAAAGTGCTGGGATTGCAGGCATGAGCCACCGCGCCCGGCCAGGATTGCTTTATTTTCTACAATCAGTAAAAATCCTCTAGAAAACAGGAGGAAAGGAAAGGGAACTGATACTTGTGTGTATATTATGTGCTAAACATTTTATACATATTCTTTCTTTTAATTTTAATTTTTTTTTTTTTTTGAGACAGAGTCTTACTTTGTTTCCCAGGCTGGAGTACAGTGGTGCGATCATGGCTCACTGCAGCTTCCAACTCCCAGGCTCAGGCGATCCTACTGCCTCAAGCCCCCAAGTAGCTAAGCACAACCATGCCGGGCTAATTTTTGTATTTTTTTGTGGAGACGGTTTCGCCGTGTTGCCCAGGCTGGTCTAAATCTCCTGGGCTCAAGCAGTCCTCCCACCTTCACCTCCCAAAGTGCTGGGATTATAGGCATAAGCCACCTTTCTTTCAACCTTTACAATAACCTTTGAAGTAGCATTATTTCCATTTTATTTGTTTGATTTTTGAGACAGGGTCTCGCTCTCAGGAGTGCAGTGGCATGATCAAGGCTCACTGCAGCCTCAATTTACCAGGCTCAAGCAATCGTCCCACGTCAGCCTCCCAGGTAGCTGGGATTACAGTTGTGCACCACCATGCTTGGCAAATTTTTTTATTTTTTGTGGACACGAGGTTTTTCCATGTTGCTCAAACTGGTCTTGAATGCCTGCTGTCAAGCGATCTGCCTGCCTTGGCCTCCCAAAGTGTTGGGATTACAGGCGTGAGCCACTGTGCATGGCCATATTTCCATTTTAAAGAAGAGGAAACTGGCCGGGAGTGGTGGCTCATGCCTGTAATCCCAGCACTTTGGGAGGCCGAGGCGGGCGGATCACGAGGTCAGGAGATGAGACCATCCTGGCTAACATGGTGAAACCCCGTCTCTACTAAAAATACGAAAATCAGCCGGGCCTGAGTGCGGGCGCCTGTAGTCCCAGCTACTCGGGAGGCTGAGGCAGGAGAATGGCGTGAACCCAGGAGGCGGAGCTTGCAGTGAGCAGAGATTGAGCCACTGTACTCCGGCCTGGGCGACAGAGCGAGACTCCATCTCAAAAAAAAAAAAGAGAAAACTGAGGCTTAGAGAAGGAAAGTAATTCAGCCAAAGCTCTCTATAGCTGTCTGGACAGAACTATCCAAATCTGGCTAACACCAAAGGCTGTACTCAACCCCAGTTCTCTCATTTCAGACTAATGACAACCTATGAGATCCCTGTCTTTTTTTTTTTTTTTTTTTTTTTTTTTGAGATGGAGTCTTGCTCTATTGCCAGGCTGGAGTGAAGTGGCGCCATCTCGGCTCACTGCAACCTCCGCCTCCTGGGTTCAAGCGATTCTCCTGCCTCAGCCTCCTGAGTAGCTGGGATTATAGGCATACCACCACACCTAATTTTTTTGTATTTTTAGTAGACACGGGTTTTTGCCATGTTGCCTGGGCTGGTCTTGAACTCCTGGGCTCAAGCGATCTGCCTGCCTCGGCCTCCTAAAGTGCTGGGATTACAGGCGTGAGCCACTGCGTCTGGCCAAGATCCCTGTCTTCTGAATGAGTAAACTGAAGCTCAAATAATGTAAGTAACTTGCAGAAGGCCATACAACTAATAAGTAGTGGAACACCGGGATCCCAATTTAACAATTTCAAAACCCTATCTGCTTTAAAATCTCGTATCTATCTACAGCTATATAAATATCTGTCCATCTAAGACCCTGTATTAGATGTTTATTAGTTGCAGGCAGGGTTAGAATTGCCAAAAAGCCCTAACAATAATTGTTTGCCTCTAACTACACAGCCACCTATACAGGGTCTGTGTTCTGTTTGACCGGATACCTTATTTCCTTGCTAATACTGTCCATGTGATCAGATTATTCAGCAGAACACGTTTGAGTTCCCCACTGAGAGTAGGAAAAAAAAAAAAAAACATAAACTTACAGGGTTTTTTTTTTTCGTTTTTGTTTTCGAGACGGAGTCTCGCTCTGTTGCCCAGGCTGGAGTGCAGTGGTGTGATCTTGGATCACCACAACCTCCACCTCCCGGGTTCACGCGATTCTCCTGCCATAGCCTCCTGAGTAGCTGGGACTACAGGCGTGCGCCACCATGCCCAGCTAATTTTTGTATTTTTAGTAGAGACAGAGTTTCACTATGTCAGCCAGGCTGGTCTCGAACTCCTGACCTCGTGATCCATCCGCCTTGGCCTCCCAAAGTGCTGGGATTACAGGCGTGAGCCACTGCACCCACCTGTTTTGTTTTTTACTTAATAATTAACATAGGGGATTTTTGTGACCAAATGTGTTGGGATTTATTCCCACCACCAACCAAGTAATTAATTTTGTAGTGGACATCAGCTGAGTGTCCTTTAATTTAGTGTTTTTTAATTTTTATTTTAATTTTTATTTTTTTAGAGACTGGGTCTTGCTGTCACCCTGGCCATAGTCTAATGGTGCGATCATGGCCCACTGCAGCCTCGATCTTCACCTGCCTCAGCCACTATCTACCTGGAGATAGTGCCAGATATCACAGGTTGAGGGCTTGGTCACCCCGCCCCAAGTAGGTGTCAATCTTAAGTTTTAGGTTATGTGATCTGTCTTTTTGACCAACTGTTCATAAATCAGAAATCTCAAGTCCTCCTTTTTGGGTTTAATTTGTTACAGTGCCTCACAGAACCTAGGGAAACATGTTTACTCTAAAGGATATAGATGAAGAGATATATGGAGTATGGGGGAAGGAGAGTGGAACTTCTGTGCCCTCTCTGGGCCTGCCACCCTCTAGGAACTTTTTTTTTTTTTTTGGAGACAGAGTCTCACTCTGTTGCTGAAGTACAGTGGCTGGAGTGCAGTGGCGCGATCTCAGCTCACTGCACCCTCTGCCTTCTGGGTTCAAGCGATTCTCTTGCCTCAGTCTCCCAAGCAGCTGGGATTACGGGCACCCACCACCACACTGGGCTAATTTTTTTTTTTGTATTTTTAGTAGAGACGGGGGTTTCACTATATTGGCTAGGCTGGTCTCGAACTCCTGACCTCAGGTGATCTGCCTGCCTCTGCCTCCCAAAGTGCTGGGATTACAGGTGTGAGCCACCATATCCGGCCAACTCTCTAGGGACTTTTATGTGTTTAGCTATCTGGAAGTTCTCAGAACTTTGTTTTTTGGAGTTTTAATAGAGGCTTTATTTTATATAGTCATGATTGATTAAGCTATTGACCACTGCTGAACAACTTAACTTTCAGCGCCTCTCTCTAGTCCCCAGAGGTTGGAGTGACAGTGTGGGTGCAGATAAAAGTCCCACGCCTCTAATCTTGTCTTGGTCTTTATGGTGACCAGTCCCATCTTGACATACCAATACTTAGGGACTGTCAGCCATCAGTCATCTACTAGTATATAAAAAGACATCATTTGGGGGTTTTTAAGGATTTTAGGAGCTATACTTCAGGAAACAAGGTTGAAGACCAAATATATATTTTGTAATATCACACCAAGATCATAATTTTGTAAGTCAGTGTTCCCTAGATTTTACTGAGAGGTGAAACCAGTATATGCAACCCAGATTAACCCCCTAGATAATATCAGCATTTACATAGAGTTTAGAGTACCCCTGGTGAAAACTGATTCCTAAGTAGGTCAGGTCACAGTAGTTTGTTAATGGGGATACTTCCTTGTCTTAGAATCACTTCCTCTTGCACTGAAGGGAAACTGAAGTGGATTTAGTTCTTCCTAAAAAATGCTGTGCTATATTTTAGCCTTTTTTCTGCTGGCTTATTTCATTTTGTCCCAAACCCTATTCTCATGACTTCATGATCATTGGTGTCTCTCTCCTTTATTTTTTGAAGATTCTGACACTTTCAAGCATTTTCCAGTTACTGCCAAAGCTTAATGAAGTTAAAGATATTTGCAGTGTTGTATAATTAACTCACATCCATAGAGTTCTGCGGCAGCTTTTAATGGGTTCCTTCCTATAACTAACAATTTCCTGCTTACTCGTCTTAAAAAGTTTCATCTTCATGTGGTCTCTTTTTTTCTTCTGCTGTCCCTTCCTCTTCCTCTTTCTCCTCTTTAAAGCAGCAGGTTGTTTTACTTCTTGATTGGAGTATTTTCACAAGTGGTCACTGTTTTTGAGAAGTCTCCAAGAACTTGATCAAGATTAGATCACTGTATTTGACTAAAAAGTCAAGCCCTGGCAGGAAGGTGATTACTGAGGCAAAGTCTTGTTAGATAAACCTGCATTGCATGTACCATTTCCAAATTTTAGCAGACTAAACTGTGCAGCATTGTTTGAATTTCCCCCTCCAACTCACTCTGGCTATTAATCTGCCTTAGGAGATAGGTAGCTGGCGGTTCTCATTGTTATATATCTAGCAGTCTCTGGAGGAAAGAGAACTCAGACCTGGTAACTGAGAGCAAAATATTTATACAGACACAAGAATGGGGGTGGGCAGGAAGGGAGGGTTGTAACTGAAAAAAGGCAGACCAAAACAGTTTTGACAACTTAAATTTATTGTAACTGCCCAACAAAGGAAGTAGAGTTGGAGGTTTATCTGCAAGAGGTTTTTTTTTTTTGTAGCTCCACCTCTTAATTTATTATTATTATTCATTTTATTTTATTTTTTGAGACACGGTCTCGTTCTGTCACCCAGGCTGGAGTGCAGTGGCACAATCTTAGCTCACTCCAACTCCTGCCTCCCAGGTTCAAGCGATTCTCTTGCCTCAGCCTCCTGAGTAGCTGGGATTACAGGCGCCTGTCACCACGCCCAGCTAACTTTTGTGTGTTTAGTAGAGATGGGGTTTCTCCATGTTGGCCAGGCTGGTCTCAAACTCCTGACCTCGGAAGATCCACTCACTTCTGCCTCCCAAAGTGTTGGGATTACAGGCGTGAGCCACCACGCCTGGCTTTAATTCATTATTGTTAATATTTTTGAGACAGGGTCTTGCTCTGTTGCTCAAGCTGGAGGGCAATGGCACCATCATGGCTCACTGCAACTTCAAACTTCTAGGCTCAAGCGATCCTCCTGTCTCAGCCTCTCAAGTAGCTGGGACCACAGGTGCATGCCACCATGCCCAGCTAACATCTTTTTTTTCTTTTTGTAGAGACAGGGTCTTGCAATGTTGCCCAGGTTGGTCTCAAATTTCCTGGCCTGGGCCTCCTGATGTGCTGGGATTACAGGCATGAGCCACCAGACCCGGGTTAGCTCCACCTTTTAATGGAGGAGAGTGATAAGCAGTTTGAAAATGGTGGGGCGGGATTGGAGAAATACATCATTGTAAAATATTTTTTAACTGGGGGCCCATGTTGGGAGTCGCACGGTTACTCAGAAAAGGATCCAGTAGTAGCATTAACCGAGGGAGAAAGATAAGCTGTGGGGAAAGGGCTAGTGATTCAGGAGTTGGAATTCCAAACATTTTCCATAGCTTGTCAGGAACAACATTTGTGCAGACTTTTGGATATATAGAGAAGGAGTCCGTCTACTGATAAAATGAGCGCTGGGTTTACCAACACTAGGCCTTGGCTCACCCCTGATCCTCACCTCCGGGCAGTGAGATGGACGCGTTATTTGCCTCCATCTGGTGGACTGTGCTCTGCGCTTCCCGCGGTGGAGCAATTGTCCGCCTCCGCCGGGCCAGCACGTGCGGGAGGCTGGATATGAACCAAACAAGTTGTCTGTGTACCCCACGCCTTTGCTTTTACCCTAGGCGGTAACGTGATTTCACGCCTGAGAGTTTCTTGGCTGAACAAGTTGGAAATCACTGGTTTCAGAGATTGGAAATCACTGGGTGCACGCCCCTGGATTCTTTCCCTAGCCACTCGAGGCCGTCGCGCTTGCCTCGACGTCTCTATTCGCACAGCGCGCAGTTACCACCTCCCCACTCCCACCGCGCCAGCCTCCGGGACTCTCGGGCCTCCCTCCGGCGGTGGGAAAAGAGCCTCCCGGGCTGACTCTGCTCGGCGCGCATGGCTGCCGGGGAAAGTATTGTCTTTAAATCCAGAGCGGCGCTGCGCGCAGGGGAGCGATCTCAGACCGCGGCGCAGCACCGGTGATCCCAGGGCTTGCCGGGTTTCAAGGCAAGCGCTAGTACTGCGAGCAGAGAGTGGTCATTAAGAAGTCATTAGGAGATTGGCAGAGGGAGTCCTAGGGATCCGGGTCCCGCCGTCCCTCACACCTCCCTCTGCGTCCTTCCGGACCCCAGGGCGACGCGGACCAGGCCGGGGGAGCCCGGGGGAGGGGGCCGGGCCGGGGCGGGGCAGGCGCGCGTGCGCGAGCTGTCAGGCCGGCCCCGCCCCCGCGCCCCTCCCCTCCCCTCCCCTCCCGCCCCTCCCCCTCTCTCGGGTGTAGGGCGGGCGGGCGCTGCGGCGGCCGCGGCTGCTGCTTCCTCGGGCCATTTTGCTGTGGAGCGGCGGGGAGGAGGAGTCGCCGAGGAGACCCCGGGCGAGGAGCTGCGAGCCGGAGGAGGCCGCGCGGACTCCGGGCTTTCCGCCGTCGCGGGGATCTCGGGGGGCAAAGGGATCGCCGGGGAGGGGGACCAGAGAGCCGCGCCCGCCGCGCGGAGCGCCCCTTAGCGTCCCCTGCACCATGAGCTGGGGCACCGAGCTCTGGGTGAGTGAGGGGCTGGGCCCGCGGGCAGATGCGGGGCGCGCGCTGCGTTTCCCCGCGGCCTGGGGAGGGGGCGCGGGCCGCGCTGCCGGGCGGAGGCGAGGGCGCGCTGGTCTGGGTCCCCGCGGCCTGGGGAGGAGGCGGGGTACCAATGCCCCTCGTTGGCCTTGGCCGGAGCAGGAGGTGCGGGCCGGCTCGTCCTTCGGAGGCGAGGGGAGTTGGTGTGGGTCCCCGGCGGCCTGAGGAGAGGCGCGGGCGGGCCTCCCTGTCCCCGGCGCCCAGGGGCGGGCGGTGTGTGTCGGGCCGAGCCCTAATCCCCCGGGGCGAGCCGCGGATGCCCGGGGAGGGCCGGGACCGGGCGTGGGGGCGTGGAGGCCCCGGCTGCGCGGCGCTGCGTTGGGTCTCTGGGCGCCCCGGCCGCGAGTTCTGTCCTAGCTCCGCGGAGGCGCTGGCGGATCGGGCGCTTCCCCGGGGGCGGGGCGGCCGGGGCGAGCGCCGGGGGTCGGGTTTTGGGGTGCCGGTGCGAGAGTGCGGTCTTCGCTCTGGAGGCGAGGACTTCTGGCCCGTGGCGGCTCCGGGCGCACTTGTTCTTTCGGGGTAGCTCAATCCTGAGTGGGATGTGGGCACTGCGACGTCTGGTCTGGAGGGGAAAGTGGGAGTTGGGGAGAGATCTTACGTGATCTCCCTCAGGAAGAGGCGTTCGCGGGGTCAATGATCTTTAACGGTTGTTCGGAGAAAAGAGTTTGCAATGGGGAAAGTTGGCGGTGAGGGGCGCCTCGCGGGGATGCTTGGCCGGAGGATGCGCACGGTAAACGGGCAGCCCTCAGGGCTGACGGCCGTCCCCGGGAAGGCGAGTGGCCGGCTGTGGATGGAGCTCTTTTCCTGCCGTCCCCGGATTCCTGGGGACATCACTGGGCAGGGGATGGGCAGTGCGGCGGCCCGGGAAGGAGTAGACGAAATCTCAGTTACTGCACTGAAATGCCCTCAAGATGAGCCATTTCCCAGGATGAACTCTGAAGTGCCTGCAGTACCTTTTGGAATTCTATTTGCAAAGGGTGTGGAGGAGAAAGTGTAGGGTGGTGTTGCTATCTGAGATGAGGCCAAGAAATCTCATGTCAAAATAAAACAAGGTTAGAGCAATTACGGAAACAGCGCATCCTCCCTTGTTTTTTGTTTTGTTTTGTTTTGTTTTGCTTTAATTGTTTTTACATAACCATTTGTTAGGTACAGAAGCAGCTACGGTTGTTATTACCAAAATCCTGAGGGCAATAGCTCCCTTAAATTAAGATAATTCATTTTATAAACATCTTCTGCCTAAAAGGGATTCATGACAAAATTTCCGCTGATGTTTACAAGTATCCATTTTGAAAATAAAATAGTTTAAAATATTTGCACACGCCGGTTTAGGCAAAATCTACCACTTTGAGTGCTGTATTGAAGTTTCTTTCCTCTTCTAATCCTTCCACTCCCTTTAGCTCTCTTTAGCTTATCTGGGATGGGGAAGCAAATCAGAAGTAATCTTTATAAAGACAATAGAAATTGTGGCACAATTTTTTTTTCACTTGTTCAGACAGGTGGATGGAATTATGGAGGGAAAATGTACAATATATTTCTAAGTGAAATAGGGACCGAACACAATACCTTGGTGGACAGTTCAGTGATGTTGGTGAATGGGATAGAATATAATTCCAAAGAGAGGCAGTGGCTATGAGCAAAACTGCTAAAACAGCGGCAATTGCCTGCATTATTCTGTACATTTCTTTTTGAGGGTGGAGAAGTGGGAAGGAAGGCAGGGTTAGGAGTGGTTGAAAATAAATGAGAGAGGCCGGGCGCAGTGGCTCAGGCCTGTATTCCCAGCACCTTGGGAGGCCGAGTCGGGAGGATCTTTTGGGCCCAGGTGTTCAAGAACAGCTTGGGGAATATCTGGAGAGGCCTCCTCTTAAAAAGAAAAAAGAAAATAAATGGGAACTGGAATATATACAAATATAAATGCTATGAAATCTTAGATTTGCTTCACAATTATTTGGGTTGTTAGTAGGTGGGAGATAGTGAGACAGAGTTGGCCATTATTGAAGCTAGATGCTGAGTACAGAAGTGTTCATTACACTATTCTTTCTAGTATATATATTTGACATTTTCTACAATACAAGTAATTGGAAAAATAGTTTTAAAGGAGAAGGATGTGAACTATTTGTAATTTTTTCACTTGACAATTTTATGAGGAAGAATGAATCAGTTAACAGTTCTGTATATGCAAGTGTATGGCAATGAGGAGTTTTTAGAAAGACATTCTTTTTTTTTTTTTTTTTTTTTTTTTCTGAGACAGAGTCTTGCTCTGTTGCCTGCCCAGGCTGGCATGCAGTGGTGCGATCTCAGCTCACTGCAGCCTCTGCCTCCCAGGTTCAAACAATTCTCCTGCCTCAGCCTCCCAAGTAGCTGGGACTACAGGCGCCTGCCACCATGCCCGGCTAAATTTTTTGTGTATTTAGTAGAGACTGGGTTTCGCCGTGTTGGCCAGGCTGGTCTTAAACTCCTGACCTCAGGTAATCCGCCTGCCTCAGCCTCCCAAAGTGCTGGGATTGCAGGCGTGAGCCACCACGCTTGACCTTAAAAAAGACGTTCTTATGAGTACCAGCATTTGCCTTTGAGTAGCTTACAGTTTAATATAGGGAAAGGAATGAACACATGATTGTGCTACTAAGAGAAATGCAAAATCGAAGTTTTCAGGTGAAATGCAAAGATGTGTAAGGCTTAGTAGCTTTTGAGATTTAAAAAAACTAGATTATGAAAAGTAAACCCCAGTTTCTCCAGTGGTCAGAGACTTGGTGATGTGCGGTACATTGGGTAGCCCAGCGGAGGGCAGTGATGAAGGGTTTTCCTTGAGTGGTGGCTTTGGAATCATGCACATGTATAATGAGATAATGATGGGGCGCTCAAGCCGAACTTGGCAGAATTATTCTTCTAGATGGAGAAAGAGCTACGGTTTGGGTGGCCATGAGTTATTTGTAACAGGTGGTTGCAGCTTGCAGAGACCTTCACAAATACTATCAGATTTTACATACATTTTAGGACTTCAGGTTAAAATCAATATAGGCTTTTAAAAACTACAGGTTTCTAAAGTGCATTTTACACTGAAGGCCTGCTCCTAAGCCACATCCTGCTTTGTAGGGGGAGTAAAACCTTTCTCTTCCTCTTTCTTTTTTACTTTTCTTTAATCCCTACATAGAAATAAACTTTCTTTCTTTCTTTTTTTTGAGACAAAACTTCACTCTTGTTGCCCAGGCTGGAGTGCAATGTCATGATCTCGGCTCACTGCAACTTCTACCTCCCAGGTTCTAGCGATTCTCTTGCCTTAGCTTCCTGAGTAGCTGGGACTACAGGTGTGCGTTACCACACCTGGCTAATTTTTTGTATTTTTACTAGAGTTGGGGTTTCACCCTGTTGGCCAGGCTGGTCTCAAACTCCTGACGTTAAGTGATCTGCCCACCTCGGCCTCCCAAAGTGCTGGAATTACAGGTGTGAGCTACCTTGCCCAGGCTTAAATGGCCATTTTGAAGTGATTGGGTTATAATAAAATAGTTTACAGCTCTTCATAACATTGCATTTTAATCAATTTTCAAAATTTTTATTGAACAACTATGGTGTGTGCAAGACACCAGCCTGAATCTGTTGTAAGTCACATATACATTGAAAGATATCTACGTGGAAGCATAGAAAGTAGGTTTTACCTCTACCCTGTAACATCAGAGTCAAAAGAAAAATTATGTTTTTATGTAAAATTAACCAAAATACATTTACTGAAGACTTGTTAAAAAGGCAGTGTTAGTAAGGTAAATATGTTCACTGATTTGTTGATGTTGTGACTGGTTGTTGGAGAAATGGCAAAGCAAGAGTTGCTTACATTTGAATGTTTTTTTTTTTTCCTTGCCTACTTACTGAGGGAAGTGACAGGTTACTGAAGTGTTAGTTCAGCTTTTTATTAGCTTGCTCATTAGTGTGAAGTATGAATAAATCCATTGGAAAATTAAGCCTTCCTCGTAATTATTCTCTTTGCAGCTAACAAATTATTCAGTGACAGAACCTGGTTTTGCTGCCTCCTAGTATCCTCTGTGTCATCTTTATTTATTTGCTCTGCTGCTAATGAGAAATGAAGTATGTACAATAAAGAGAACAGAGAAACCTGAATAATGCATATTGGTTAGCATAGTAAGAAGCCACCTGTGGGCTGGGCGCGGTGGGTGGCTCACGCCTGTAATCCCAGCACTTTGGGAGGCCGAGGCGGGCAGATCACGACGTCAGGAGTTTGAGACCAGCCTGACCAACATGGTGAAACCCCATCTCTACTAAAAATACAAAAATTAGCCGGGCGTGGTGGTCCACGCGGGTAATCCCAGCTACTCAGGAGGCTGAGGCAGAGAATCACTTGAACCCGGGAGGTGGAGGTTGCAGTGAGCCAAGATGGCGCCATTTCACTACGCCCTGGGCGACAGAGCAAGACTCTGTCCCAAAAAAAAAAAAAAAAAAAGAGCCACCTGTGTTGATTGTATGTAATTTTTTTTTTTTTTTTTGAGACGGAGCCTCGCTCTGTCGCCCAGGCTGGAGTGCAGTGGGTGGCACGATCTTGGCTCACTGCAAGCTCACCTCCCGGGTTCACGCCATTCTCCTGCCTCAGCCTTCTGAGTAGCTGGGACTATAGGCACCCGCCACCACGCCCGGCTAATTTTTTTGTATTTTTAGTAGAGACGGGGTTTCACTGTGTTAGCCAGGATGGTCTCGATCTCCTGACCTCGTGATACGCCCACCTCGGCCTCCCAAAGTGCTGGGATTACAGACGTGAGCCACCGCACCCGGCCGATTGTATGTAATTTTTTTTACCTGTGAATTTTTTTTTTTTTTTTTTTTTTTGAGACGGAGTCTTGCTCTTTCGCCCAGGCCGGAGTGCAGTGGCATGATCTCGGCTCACTGCAAGCTCCGCCTCCCGGGTTCACACCATTCTCCTGCCTCAGCCTCCCAAGTAGCTGGGACCACAGGCACCCGCCACCGTGCCCGGCTAATTTTTTGTATTTTTAGTAGAGATGGGGTTTCACCGTGTTAGCTAGGATGGTCTCGATCTCCTGACCTCGTGATCCGCCGGCCTCGGCCTCCCAAAGTGCTGGGGAGCCACCGCGCCCGGCCTACCTGTGATTTTTAGAACCATGCTAGGCATATGATGTACATTCAGCTGTTGAATATGTTGACCCTGATCGTGGTGTGCACTTTCAAGAGGCAGCCCTGTGAAGATTGTCTACCAACTGTACTGGGAACAATGCCTGACTCTGTGTAGGAGTTCAATAAATATTTATTGGATAAATGAATAAATCCCTTTTTTTCCTTTTGTTTTAACATTTGCTTTTTAAAAATAATGGGAAGATAATTATAACACCTTTCTGCACTTCGGCAGTTGTAAAAAATATATATAATTTTAGGTATCATTTTGGAAAATAGACTCTATTTTTTAGAACAGTTTCGGTTCATAGCAAAATTGAGAAGGTACAGAGATTTTCCATATCCTTTCTGCCCCCAAATACACAGTCTAAGTACCTTTTTTGCCTTTAAAGTAGGGTTTGAAAAATTATCCCTTCTCTGTTGTTCATTCTACTTGGGCATGATATGTGTACATATGTTTGTATAAGAACACTTTATAGTGTGTAGAATTTTTTTCCCTAGTGTGTCAAAATTTTAAACTAGTTTTTAAATCTTAAAGTAACTAATTATTAACAGTTCCAGGTATTGGAGAATTATTACCTCTTCTTACTGCCCTTGAATGCTAAATTGGAGAACCCTATTAACAATCGTCCCTAGCTCTTCTACTGCTCTTTTTTCTTTTTTGAGATGGAGTTTTGCTCAGTCACCCAGGCTAGCGTGCAGTGGCGCGATCTCGGCTCACTGCAACCTCTGCCTCCCAGATTCAAGTGATTCTCATGCCTCAGCCTCCTGAGTAGCTGCAGGCCCCCACCACCATGCCCCGCCAATTTTTGTGTTTTTCATACTAGAGATGGGGTTTCACCATGTTGACCAGACTGGTCTCAAACTCCTGACCTCAAGTGATCGGCCCGCCTCTGCCTTCCAAAGTGCTGGGATTACAGGTGTGAGCCACCATGCCCGGCCTGTACTGCTCCTTTTTCTTTTTTTTTTTTTTTTTTTTGAGATGGAGTCTCGCTGTGTTGCCCAGGCTGGAGTGCAGTGGTGCGATCTCCGCTCACTGCAAGCTCCGCCTCCCGGGTTCACGCCATTCTCCTGCCTCAGCCTCCGGAGTAGATGGGACTACAGGTGCCCGCCACCGCGCCCGGCTAATTTTTTGTATTTTTCATAGAGACGGGGTTTCACCTTGTTAGCCAGGATGGTCTCAATCTCCTGACCTCGTGATCCGCCCCCCTCGGCCTCCCAAAGTGCTGGGATTACAGGCGTGAACCACTGCGCCTGGCCTACTGCTCCTTTTTCTTAACCCTTGAGAGATTTCTGTTTGGGACAAACATGGCAAGACCAACAGGGGAGATAATACTCCCTGAACCATGGTGGGTAGGGCAGAACTGCTTCAGAAGAGAAACAAAATCAACTTAGTTTTGCCATCCTTACTTCTCCAGGAGACCAAACTTTGCACACGTCTTTTCTGTTTAGTGGATATTAAAAGAAAACAAACCGTGGGAGGCCTGGAGATTTTGCAGTTGATATTTAGATACCAGTTTGTTGCCTTCACTTTGTACATTAGACAGAATCCTGAAAATTTGTGTAAATTGCCATTTTGGTAGGCAAAACTGTACTTTAAGCACGTAAAAGAGTTTTATAAGTGTCTATACTCACTATGTGAACACATTACAACTCATGCTTTACATTGGTGAGACATGGAAAGTGGTTCTTTGAAGAACTATTCAAGTATCACCCACTAAGCAGCTAGAGCTAATATTATGTTTCCTGCAAGTATTACTCATACTTGTTTCATCAACACCACCTACATTTAAAAATAAGGCTTTATTTTGACACTTAAGAATTGAAAGCTACTAAGAATACATGAATGCCCTGGGAAATTAATCTAATTAGATTTTAGAATGTGGGTGTGAAGTCTTCTGGAATTAGTGTTTATAAAGGAATATTTGTTTCCTGTTTTACTTGCACACTCATACGAGCTTGAGCCTAGTAATGTGTTTAGTTAAAAAACTTTTTTTAAAAATGATAAGAGGCCAAATATGTGTATTATATTAGAGAGTAATTTGGGGGTATGTAAGTTTTTGTTTGTTTGTTTGTTTTTTGAGATGGAGTTTTGCTCTTGTCCCCCAGGCTGGAGTGCAATGGCACGATCTCAGTTCACTGCAACCTCCACCTCCCAGGTTCAAGCAATTCTCCTGCCTCAGCCTCCCGAGTAGCTGGGATTACAGGCGTGTGCCACCACGCCCAGCAAATTTTTTGTTTTTAGTAGAAATGGGATTTCATCATGTTGGCCAGGCTGGTCTCAAACTCCTGACCTCAGGTGATCCACCCGCCTTGGCCTCCCAAAGTGCTGGGATTACAGGCGTGAGCCACCCTCCCAGTTGTAAGTTTTTAGTATCAGTTTATCTTGATCTTCCACTTTAGACCAACCTTTAACTCAAACCTCATCCTATTTGTAAAATTCCGTGTTAAACTTACGTAAAGCTTAACAACCTCAATTGTTTGAGACAGAGTCTTTTTTTTTTTTTTTTTTGAGACAGAGTCTTTCCCTGTCCCCCAGGCTGGAGTGCAGTGGCGCGATCTCGGCTCACTGCAAGCTCCGCCTCCCGGGTTCACGCCATTCTCCTGCCTCAGCCTCCCGAGTAGCTGGGACTACAGGCGCCCACCAACACGCCCGGCTAATTTTTTGTATTTTTAGTAGAGACGGGGTCTCACCGTGTTAGCCAGGATGGTCTCGATCTCCTGACCTTGTGATCTGCCCACCTCGGCCTCCCAAAGTGCTGGGATTACAGGCTTGAGCCACCGTGCCCGGCAACAACCTCAATTGTTTAATACTAGAAATAGATTCAAACCACCACCCCCACCAACAAAGAAAGGTAGATGGAACTTCCATTTTCTTGTTGCAAAAGCCACAATACCTTTCACATGTAAACTATAACATCATATAAACAATGTGATTTTTTAAATTAGAGCATACAGTTCTAGTGATTGGAATTAGGTTTTTAGTAAGAATTAATTCCTACATCAACACCTAATAGCAGCCACAGTTTCCATTTGTACTCGTCTACTTTCTCCGTGGTTCCAAAACTGGGAATAACTTATAATTGCATGAACTCTGTAGTTACTGTAATATTTTCACACGTGCCATCCCCTATTGTCTTTTTTTTTTTTTTTGAGATGGAGTTTCACTCTTGTTGCCCAGGCTGAAGTGCAATAGCATGATCTCGGCTCAACGCAACCTCTGCCTCCCAGGTTCAAGCGATTCTTCTGCCTTAGCCTCCCGAGTAGCTGGAATTACAGGCATGTGCCACCATGCCCAGCTAATTTTGTATTTTTAGTAGAGACGGGGTTTCTCCCTGTTGGTCAGGCTGGTCTCAAACTCCTGACCTCAGGTGATTAATGACTCACACCACTAAATGCTGCAGAGCCCACCTTGGCCTCCCAAACTGCTGGGATTACAAGCAGGAGCCACCGTGCCTGGCATCCCTATTGCCTTAAACCCTTGAATGACTGTTATCATCACTGCCATTTATTGAGTGCCTACCATGTCCCAGGTGCTGGGCAAAGTGTTTACATCCATAATCTTGTTTATTTGTTACAAGAATCCAGCAAGGTAAGTACCATTTGTGCCAATATCCTGGAAGAAGATGCTTAGATGGAGTCAGGAGTGCAGTTTTATTGGGGAGTAACACCTGTGAAGGGAAAAGAGTGGAAGCCATCAGTTCACAATGCAGACCTGACAGAGTCCCCACCAGGCCAATGGGGAGCTCCAGAGCAGACACAAGAATCCTCTGGCAGAAATGGCTAGGCCTCTGTACCTCTGCCTTCCTTTATCATTGGCCAGACGTCGTCCCAAGAAGAGGGTGGTCTTGGCTGCCAGCTTGCTCAGTCATTGGCTGGGGGTGCTACAAGAAGAGATGCCCTCGAATCAAAAGATGAGGTAGACCCTAAAGGAGGCTGCATGCTAGCCACAGTCCTTGCAACTGGGCAGCAAGTCATTTCTTGTCACTTCTCCATGTTGCCTAGGCTGGAGTGCAGTGGCACAATCTCGACTCGCTGCAACCTCTGCCTCTTGGGTTCAAGTGATTCTCCTGCCTCAGCCTCCCAAGTAGCTGGGATTACAGGCGCATGTCACCACACTCTGCTAATTTTTGTATTTTTTTTGTAGAGGCGGGGTCTCTATGCTGCCCAGGCTGGCGTTGAACTCCTGGGCTCAAGTGATCTCCCACCTTGGCCTCCCAAAGTGCTGGGATTACAGGCATGAGCCACCGCACTTGGTCAAAAACTAGATCTTCTGTGTTAGTAGTACACAGTTCACTTTATCCCCACCACTCACTCATATTTCCCCGTCACTGCTGTAGATTTTGCTTTATAAAACATTTGATGTTATTCATATTGAGAATCACTGAGAATTAATGACTCACACCACTAAATGCTGCAGAGCCAGCAGAAACAGTCATGAATGAAGCTTGTATTCAAGCAGATGCTTCATGGATGTCCAGTAATCTCCTAATTCTTTCAAAGCCAGTTATTGTTTCTCTTTTCTAATTTAAATAAATTAATTCATGTGGATATTAATTAGTAGTAGTATCAAGTTTCTGAATTTGCCTAACAGAACTATGTCTTGGTGAAAACTATTTTTAATGAAATTGAGAAAGAACAAGGAGGAATACAGAGTCTTACTCTGTCGACCAGTCTGGAGTGCAGTGGCACAAACATGGCTCACTGCAGCTTCAACCTCCCGGGCCCAAATGAACCTTTTGCTTCAGCCTCTTGATTAGCTGGGACCACAGGTGTACACTACCACGCCTGGCTAACTTTTTTTTTTTTTTTTTTTGAGATGGAGTCTCACTCTGTCACCCAGGCTGGAGTGCAGTGGCGTGATCTTGGCTCACTGCAATCTCCGCCTCCCAGGTTCAAGCGATTCTCCTGCTTCAACCTCCCTAGTAGCTGGGACTACAGGTGTTTCCCTGGCTAATTTTTTGCATTTTTAGTAGAGACAGGGTTTCACAGTGTTACCCAGGATGGTCTCGATCTCCTGACCTCGTGATCCACCTACCTTGGCCTCCCAAAGTGCTGGGATTACAGGTGTGAGCCACTGCAGCTGGCCTGTCTTTTTTTTTTTTTTTTGAGACAGAGTCTTGTTCTGTCGCCCAGGCTGGAGTGCAGTGGCGTGATCTCTGCTCACTGCAAGCTCCGCCTCCCAGGTTCATGCCATCCTCCTGCCTCAGTCTACCGAGTAGCTGGGACTACAGGCGCCCGCCACCATGCCTGGCTAATTTTTTTTTTTTGTATTTTTAGTAGAGACGGGGTTACCGTGTTAGTCACCATGTTAGCCAGGCTGGTCTCAATCTCCTGACCTCGTGATCCGCCCACCTCGGCCTCCCAAAGTGCTGTGATTACAGGCGTGAGCCACTGTGCCCAGCCCGGCCTGGCTAATTTTTTTTAAAAAGTTTTTTTTGTAGAGGTGGGGGCGGGGCGGGGGGGTCTTCCTGTGTTGCCCAGGCTGGACTTGAACTCTTGACCTCAAGTGATCGCCGGCCTCAGCCTCCCAAAGTGCTGGGATTACAGGCGTGAGCCACCGTGCCTGGCCCACATTCAGGGTTTTAAAGTTTTGAGTCTTCAGGAACAAGAAACAAAACACTTTCTCTATTATCTATAGCAGAAGAAAACTTGGGACCTGTAAAGGAATCTCTATTCCCCTTGTACTTCTATTTGCACAGCCAAAATTGAGAATGGGTTCCTGAAATCCATTTAAAGACCAGACAGGCTCTGGGGACAAACGGTGTGGGTGCTCCCAGTTGAGCGAGGCAGTGCTGGAGGGCTCAGCCTGGGTTGCCTTGCTTGCCTAATCTAATATTTATTAGTATCAGGCAAGTCCTTGCATCTCTGTTCCTCACTTTCCCAATCTATAAAGCGTGGTATGATGCTTGCCTTTCTCTTGACAAGAAGGCATAAAGATGAGAGATTGTTCATAAAGTACTTTGAGGTTGTTGGATGAAAGGTGATAGGTAAATACAAATTATTATAATCATGGGGAGGGTTAATGAAGAAAACTCTGGTCCCTGGGAACAAATTGTAGAACTCTCCTGCTGTAAGCAGGATTCATGAAAAATGAGCTATTTTCTGTCCTAGCCTTCTGATTTAAAATTTGGTGTACATGTTAACAATAAAATAAACCTAATATTTGGAAAATGCCTGGAAATCATTGCTTTGGACAGGAAATCTGGATTTCAGGAGGTCATATTAATAGCATGTTTATCTTTTCCTCCTTGAACAAAAATAAAATCCACTCCAAAACACTAATCATACTAATTTTTAGCAGTATACTTGGGCCTCCTTAAGATTTAAGTTTTTTCCTAGGGGGAAATAGTTTTCTTTGGCTATTATTACCACTTTAAAAAAAAAGTTCCACTGAAGTCACATTATTTCCCCACCTAAAAAGCTGGATACTTGCTGCTTGAAACATCTAATGAATTATTCTGCCTATCAGCTTAGTTTGGGATTGGTTTCTTCTTGGCAGAGATAATGAAGAGGTTTAGAAGTATTTGCATTGGAACAGATATGGAAATTTCTGGAAATGTTTGGGCAAGGACATTTAGATTTCATAAGTGTATATGTGTATGTAAAATATATTCTTCACCATGAGTGACTTTTTAAATTTACATTTTACTTATTGGCCAGGCACGGTGGCTCATACCTGTAATCCCAGCATTTTGGGAGGCCAAGGCATGAGGATAGCTTGAGCTCAGGAGTTCAAGACCAGCCTGGGTAACATACTGAGATCTCATCTCTACTAAAAATTTAAAAATTACCTGGGCATAGTGGTGCATGCCTGTAGTCCCAGCTACTTGGGAAGCTGAGATGGGAGGATCACTTTAGGCCAGGAGTTCGAGGCTGGCTGCAGTGAGCTGTATTTGCGCCACTGCATTCCAGCCTGGGTGACAGAGCAAGACCTTGTCTGGGAAAAAAAAAAGTTTCTTTTAACTTATCCTTAAAAATAGGCTATTTACATTGTTCAGTTTCAAAAGTAAGGTGTCCGTGTGAAGTCTCCCTGTCATCCCAGGAGAGGTTTAGTTCTTGTTACGGCTGCGTTTGGCAAGAGGAGTGGTGGTGGTAGTGCTCAATATTTATAACTTCGTGCATAAAAGGAAACCAAACACAATTGTAAAAATTTCATCAGGTCAGACGCAGTGGCTCACTCCTGTAATACCAGCACTTTGGAAGGCCGAGGTTGGCAGATCATGAGGTCAGGAGTTTGAGACCAGCCTGACCAACATGGTGAAACCCCATCTCTATTAAAAATACAAAAAAATTAGCCAGGCGTGATGGCGCTCGCCTGTAATCCCAGCTACTCAGGAGGCTGAGGCAGGAGAATTGCTTGAATCTAGGAGGTGGATGTTGCAGTGAACCGAGATTGTGCCACTGCACTCCAGCCTGGGCAACAGAGCGAGACTCCATCTCAAAAAAAAAAAAAAAAAAAAAATCATTGTGTAATAAGGACTAAGGTAGGGTAACTCCACGGAAATGTGTACAGGAGTGTAACTCAGGTGGGGAAATGGCATCCAAGTGGAGTCCTGAAGGACTAGTAAGTTTTACAGGTGAAGTGGGGTGGTCAGAAGGGTGGAGGGGATCTGGACAGAGCCTTCCAGGAAAAGAAGGAGGAAATGGTATGTCCAAAGGGTCGTGGAGGGCACAGAGCTCTCAAATGATGAGCAGGTGATGGAGCTGTAATAGCAGCCTGAAGAGGCAGACTATAGCTAAAAACCATGCGAGGACTATGGCCTCACCTCGAGAGCATGGGAAATACCCTTGAACTGCTGAAAGCAGGTACCTGTGGTGCCAGTTTTCAGTGTGGAGAAGGATGGAGAGGAGCTCGGTAGCTGCAGGCCACGCTGGGCCGATTGGCTGACTGGATTACTGGAGTAGGTTTCAGTAGAGAGCCTTTTTATGTATTGCATTTCTCAACCTGTTTATATGTGGGTGGAATTAGGTTAAAACGGATTGCTGGGGAGCCTTGGACATTCAAGGGAAGGCCTAGTAGTGAACAAAGAAGGCCTAGGAGCCACCCTCTGCCTCCTCCCACTTCAAGATGTTCAAGGGGGAGGAATGTTCCCTGCCCTGGCTTGTGGGGTAAATCAAATATCGGCCACAGGTCCTTTTTTCCACCAGCTGGGTGCAAAACCTGAACCTACCAGCACTTCATTCTTGTCCTCTCTGTCTCTGCTCAGATGATACAACCTTGTTAGGGTTATCGGGGTTTGTTCCCCAGCTCTTTTAAGCTAGCAAATTTCTTATTTTCAATATGCCTGGAGGTGACTCACGCTAACCTAATTCCCAAGCCTGTTGAATACACCAGAATGAATTTTAAACTTATAGTGAGAAGTATATTCATAAGCAGACTGGATATTCATGTTGGCTGATCTGTACGTTCTCTCCCTGTAGGCTAATCTGGGTGGAAAGCTAAATTCTGTATAGCATTTCTTGGAGAGCATAAAATGAAAATAGGATTGGATGAGTGTAATGGCTGATGACAATGGGAGCCCTAGGCATCTACCTCCTCTGGAGGACAGTCTACGTTACAGATAGAATAGAGTCTGTTTTATAGATGCTGTGTAGGTGATTCCTTTCCTGTTAACCCATTCTTTCTTTAGGCAGACTATAGCACAGTTAGTTATGTTTAGATTTTTTTTTTTTTTTGGAGATGGAGTCTTGCTCTGTCACCCAGGCTGGAGTGCAACGGCACGATCTTGGCTCACTGCAACCTCCGGCTCCCAGTTTCAAGAGATTCTCCTGCCTCAGCCTCCTGAGTAGCTGGGATTACAGGTGTGCCCCACCACGCCCAGCTAATTTTTGTATTTTTAGTAGGGGCGGGGTTTCACCATGTTAGCCAGGCTGGTCTTGAACCCCTGACCTCAAGTGATCCACCCACCTTGGCCTCCCAAAGTGCTGGGATTACAGGCATGAGCCAGCGTGCCTGGACCTGTTTAGATCTTTTTAATTCCAATCTCTATTCAATCTTTCATGCCTGAGATTATATTCAGGTACCCAGATTGAATGCTGGATATTTATTATCTCATCACTTTCTAGCATTCCCCAAATTGGCAAGTCTGAGAAATCTGTAGTTTTTTTATGTATAAGAATCTGTAATTTTTGTTGGTTTGTACTCCATCACCCAGGCTGGAGTACAGTGGCTCAATCAAGGCTCACTGCAACCTTGACCTCCCGAGCTCAAGCGATCCTCCCACCTCAACTTCCCAAGTAGCTGGGACTACAGGCCTGCAGCACCACACCTGGCTGATTTTTGCATTTTTTGTAGAGATGATGTCTTGCTATGTCACCCAGGCTGGTCTTGAACTCCTGAGTCCAAGCGATCCCCCTGCCTTGGCCTCCAAAAGTGCTGGGATTACAGGTGTGAGCCGCTGCACTTGGCCATTTATAAGAATCTGTCATTTTAAAAGCTCTTCTAGGTAGTTTTGATGTGGCTTAGGTAGCACTGTTTAACATTTTGATTCCTTCTCACGCATTCTCAGTTTTTGCTCATTTTTATTCTTTATAGCAAATCTAAAATCTAGCAATATTCTACGTCCTTACCCAGTCAACTACTGACAAACATTATCATCATTTTAAGGTACTCTTTGTTCTCTATGGTTTTCTAGTAATGACTTATTCAGGTACCCAGATAAGTCATCATTCATTAATTCATTTGAAAAAGATTATTGGGCTAATCACGCTGGCTCATGCCTATAATTTCAGCACTTTGGGAGGCCAAGATGGGCGGATCGCATGAGCCCAGGAGTTTGAGACCAGCCTGAGCAACATGGTGAAACTCCATCTCTACAAAAAATTAGCCGGACGTGGTGGCTGAGGCGGGAGGATCACTTGAGCCCAGGAAGTTGAGGCTACAGTGAGTGGTGACTGCATCACTGCACTCCAGGCTGGGCTGGACAGAGCAAGACCCTGTTTCAAAAAAAAAAAAAGGAAAAGAAAAGAAAAAGAACAATATTTTAAACTACTTATGTGCCAAGCATTGTTCTAGGCAAAGGGAAAATGGCAGTTAACCACATAGTAAAAAACATTGTGCTTATATGTAATCTGTATTTGCAGTGTATCAGATAATGATAAATGCTATGGACAAATGTAAGGGAATGAGACTGAGAACAGTAGGATTGAGCTTGATGGGGAGAAGAACAGAAGTGTAGTGCTGGACATTTTACAAGATGTCTGTTATATAACTAATTATCTAATATTGCGTCGATAGCTTAGTATATGCATCTGGAGGCCAGGGAAGAGATCCAGGCTGGAGATGTAAATTTGGATAACCAGAAAGCTAGAATTAAGTTGGTGAAATACTAAGCTCTTGGCATAGTTATATTCCTCCAAGCACTTTATTTAACTTTAGAACTCTGTTACTTAGCGTAGCTGTCATAATGTGTTGCCCTTTTGAACAGTAACTCTGCACTGTGTTTGCCAAAGTGTTTACCTCACTGAGAACCATTGTGTGAACCGTGTTTTAGACTGGGAGGGGTATAGAGTGTTAAGAGTTGATTGGTTTGCAAATTGTTATAACAACATAATAAGTGGAGCTGGAAGTTCTGATAGGCTTAGAAGTAGAACTAATGTACCAAGTCATAAGTGGAAAAAAAAATAAATGGCCACTGATGGGCATTCAGTTTTTGGTAGTAATCAGAAGTTAATATCACACATCATTCTAATAGGCTTTTGAAGACAGAATAATAGTGTAGGCTTTTCCTTTGAAAGCTGCCCATGTGCTTATTTTGACATGGAGATAAAAAGAGAAAGTTTAGAATTACTCAGTTCACACCTTGTCGACTGAGATTTCTGTTGTACCTAATATTGTTTCATTTTCCTCTTTATCTTTCTTAGAGATACTTCACATGTGGGACAGATTATATTTTGGAAAAATGTCCACAATATTGACCATTCCACATTGCTCATCTTATAATGTGACCCCAAGACTCCTCCCACTGAGTGGGTGAGAGGGGACTTACACCACTTCCATTTGAATCTAGGCAGATCTGTGTGACAGCCTTGACCAAGTATGGTTAAAGCAGTGCCCCCAGGCATGGTGGCCCATACCTGGAATCCTGGTTTTTCTGGGAGGCCCAGGTGGGGGTGGGGGTGAAGGGGATGATTGTTTGAACCCAGGAGTTTGAGACCACCCTGAGCAACATAGTGAGACCCTGTTTTTTTTAATGATTTCCGAAGCAGAATCACAAATATGCCATGCACTTTTTCCTTGCTCTTTTAGTATACTTGCTGTTAAAACCCAGTCACCATATTGTTAGGAAGCCCAAACAGCACACATAAAGAGACATACAGAGAGGCCAACCATAGAGGTTCATGTTGACAGCTCAGTCGAGGTCTCAACCAACAGTCATACTCAGCTGCCAGCCATGTGAATGAAGGGCTTCCAGATGATTCTAACGCCCAGCAGTTGGGTCCCCCCAGCCTGTAAGCCTTCCCAGCTGAGGCCTCAGCAATGATGGAGCAGAGAAAAGTTGTCCCAGTCCAAATTCCTGACCCATAATAAAATAGTTGTTTCCCATCAAGTTTTGGGAGTGGTTTTTTATACAACAATAGTAACTGGAACAATATCCTTAGAAGTTGTGATAGATAGTATTAACACTACCGCTTCTTCATTTATTCAAGGACAGAGCTACCATGTATCCTTTTATTCTAGTTTAAAGATAAAATGAGGCCGGGCGCGGTGGCTCACGCTTGTAATCCCAGCACTTTGGGAGGCCGAGGCGGGCGGATCACGAGGTCAGGAGATCGAGACCACGGTGAAACCCCGTCTCTACTAAAAAATACAAAAAATTAGCCGGGCGCGGTGGCGGGCGCCTGTAGTCCCAGCTACTCGGAGGCTGAGGCAGGAGAATGGCGTGAACCCGGGAGGCGGAGCTTGCAGTGAGCCGAGATTGCGCCACTGCACTCCAGCCCGGGCGACAGAGCGAGACTCTGTCTCAAAAAAAAAAAAAAAAAAAAAAAAAAAAAGATAAAATGAAATCATTGTCTCTGAAGAAATTCTTAGAATATGAAATTTAAAAATTGAGAAACATTCAGAGTTTTATACTTTTTTCTCTGAAGATGAGAAAATAGTAAACCAAAAAGCTCTGATGTGAAGACATTAAGACTTCATGATGACTTAATGTCTTCATAATGCAAAGTCCATAAACGGAGTTTTTTCTAAGGTTCTTGTCACATGATCATACACTTTGAATATGGTGATTCCGTCATTTTTCATAAAATCTCAGGGTTTTTACATTATTGTCATAACCACATAACCACTGAGTCACAGAAGGGGACATTTCATTGCAATTTCCTTTAGTAAGATATGATTTTGCCATTTCCCCCCCTAAATTTCATTTCCTCTTCCTTGAGATATGAGCCATGCCAATCTACTTCAGAAGTGTTGTTTTGAGGAATATAAAACAAAATGCAAAACTTTTTTTTTTTTTTTTTGAGACAGGGTCTGTCTCTGTTGCCCAGGCTGGAGTGCAGTTGTGCAGTCTTGGCTCACTCTAACCTCCACCCCCTGGGCTCAAGCCATCTTCCCACCTCAGCTTCCCTAGTAGCTGGGACTACATGTGTGAGCCACCATGCCCATCTAATTTTTGTTTTTGTTTTTTGTTTTTTGTTTTTTGGTAGAGACAGGGTTTTGCCATGTTACCCAGGCTGGTCTCAAACTCCTGGGCTCAAGTGATCCACCCGCCTTGGCCTCCCAAAGTGCTAAGATTAGAAGCATGAGCCACTACACCTGACCCACAACTTTCTATAGCTTTAGTTGTGAAATAGAATTACTGTTCTGGAGGCAGTAAATCAGCCAGACTACAGTTAGGCGTCTTAGATCTAGTTCTGTCTCTGCTACTTATTCACTCTGTCTTCACTCCTCAAATCTTGAAAGGATATTTATTTTAAGTATTTTTTTTTTTTTAGAAAGAGTCTCGCTCTGTTGCCCACGCTGGAGTGCAGGGGCATGATCTCCGCTCACTGCAACCTCCGCCTCCCAGGTTCAAGTGATTCTCCTGCCTCAACCTCCCAGGTAGCTGGGACTATAGGCACATGCCACCATGCCTGGCTAATTTTGGTATTTTTAGTAGAAACGGGGTTTCGCCACATTGGCCAGGCTGAAGGTGTGAGCCACCGTGCCTGGCCAATTCTCTCATTCTCATAAGATTTCTACAATTTAGTCAGTGTGTCATATTGTTCAAGAGTATGGATCTGGAGCCAGACTGCTTGGTTCATATCCTGACATTAACTAACTGATTGATTTTGGACAAGTCATTTAGCCTCAGTTCCTTCATCTGTAAAATGGAGATAATGATAGTGCCTACTCCATAGGATTATATGCGAAATAAGCTCTACTAGTGTTGGCTATCATTATCCACCTCCACATGTTGCTGGTTGTCATGATATTTCATTGATATCTTTTTTTTTCTTTTTTTGAGACAGAGTCTGTCTCTGTCACCCAGGCTGGAGTGCAGTGGCACGGTCTTGGCCCACTGCAACCTTGGCCTCTTGGGTTCAAGCAGTTCTTCTGCCTCAGCCTCCCAAGTAGCTGGGAATACAGGCACGTGCCACCACGCCTGGCTAATTTTTGTATTTTTAGTAGAGACGGGGTTTCACCGTGTTGGCCAGGCTGGTCTGGAACTCCTGACCTCAGGTGATCCACCTGCCTAGGCCTCCCAAAGTGCTGGGATTATAGGTGTGAGCCACTGCACCTGGACTTCCATTGATATCTTGAATTCCATGTCGAGACTGAGTGATCACTTTTTTGTTAGGGGTATTGTGGACGTGATCAATGAGTTTGATATAAACTAGACTGTGTGACCTCGAGTCCCTTCAACTCAAGTGTTTCAGGGTAATCTGAGTTCCAGGATCAACTCACATTGAAATAGTGATCCTAGGAGTACTGATTCATAATGAGCAGATAACATGGCAATGCCAATTACAATAGATGATTTCTAAAGTTAGAAACTTTACTTAGAAATTTTATGTTGAGTCCCACACTGTAGTTCAAAGAAATGCTAATGTTAACATGAGGTTTGTAAAGGGTTCAACAATTCAAAAAGTGACACACACCTAGAATCATCAGGCACATTCCTTAAGTTGTGAGGCACTCGGTACATAGATTGAATGTCTTGGGTGTGACTCCATAGGCAAAAATGTTAGGGACTATTGTTTTTTGAGAGAGTCTCTTTCTGTCACCCAGGCTGGAGTGCAGTGGTGCGATCTCCGCTCACTGCAACCTGCACCTTCTGGATTCGAGCAATTCTCCTGCCTCAGCCTCCTGAGTAGCTGGGATTACAGGTGTGCACCACCACGCCTGGCTAATTTTTGTATTTTTAGCAGAGACAGGGTTTCACTATGTTGGCCAGGCTGGTCTCGAACTCCTGACCTCAGGTGATTCACCCACCTCGGCCTCCCAAAGTGCTGGGATTACAAGCGTGAGCTGCCTGGCCTCAGGGACTATTTTGCTGAACAGAAACCTTTTGGCTAAGGTTTATTGTTTATTTTGTCAGTTTGGCAGATCAGCAAGTGAGTAAGGTAGATAAACAATGTCGTTGCAGAAAAATTTTAGGCAGTTAAGTGCTTTATTTGCCAAAAGGATTGAACCACCTGATGGAAATGAAAAACAGGATGATACGATGGCTTCCTCCTTCACTTTCTCGCTTTCCTTGGATTATGAGATGCCAGTAATTGAGAAAGCAGAATGAACAGTCATTAGAGATGGAAGAAAACCCTAGAGAGAAGTTGGAAGTAACTGGGTGGGATAAAGACTTTCTGATAACTTCAAGCAGATCTAGAAATTGGCATTGGATTATTAAAGAAAAATTGAAAATGTAAAATGTTAATTGCATGAGTGGGCAACAGATACTCTCCATTAGCAGTGTTCAATTAGGTGTCACCAATGTGCAACAGTCTGAGACAGGGTCTTGCTCTGTCACCCAGGCACCATCAGCGCTCACTGCAGCCTCAACCTCCCGGCCTCAAGCCATCCTCCCACTTCAGCCTCCCCAGTAGCTAAGACTAAAGTGCACACTACCACGCCCAGCTAATTTTTTAATTTTGTAAATTTCTTATTTATTATTATTTCCTGTTTTTTTGGGGGGTAGAGATGGGATGTCACTATGTTGCCCAGGCTAGCCTTGAACTCCTGGCCTCAAGGGATCCTCCTGCCTCAGCCTCCCAAAGTGTTGGGATTACTTACAGGCATGAGCCACTGAGCCTGGCCAAGTTCTGTTTATTTAGATAATATTTGCTTGTAGTATGGACCCCACCCAGCTCACATGCTTGGGGTGAGGGGCCTGGGGGTTAAATGACTGCAAATGTAAGCCAACCTAAAGGTTATATGTATCTTGACTCTTCAGATGTGGCCGAGATCAGGCAAGGCAGCTCATAGGGAGATCAAAGGGTACTATTTTATACACTAGGTGCTTGGTAACCAGTCTGAATTGTGGGCCAGTCCTAGGGACATGGGGCAAAAGTAAAGAAAGGAAAGGAAAAAAGACTAGAGGGAAATGTAGGATACACTCACGTGGATGGAAGATTGAGTTCAGGGAAACTGAGTAAAATGCCAAATGCTCACGATAAAAGGATGACGTTTCCATGGGATCCTGTAGGCATCACCGAGAGGGTACTGTTGGGAGAACACTTAGGAACCCAGATCACCTAACATGGAGTGGGTGGGGCTCAGATCTGAGCAGAAACCCAACAAGGACTTCCCAACTCCGAGTAAAGCTAAATTTAGACAACCCTTTTATGTTGCTGGTCTCTCTTGCAACATAGTCTCCTCCGGCCAGGCTGCCTTCTCCTTCTTTATATGCACCAGCCTTCTTCCACCTCAGGGCTTTGAACTCCTTTGTCCCAGCTCTGCCTTGCCCTTGGCTTGGGAAGTCTTTAGCCCCAGGTGCTTCACCTTCAGCTAACCCTACTGTGTGCAGTCCCGACCTCCTGGCTCTCTCTAGTCAGTTACACACGCCAGTGAGCGCTGAGGGTTCAGCCAAGATTGAATACACTCTGTTGAAGGGGAATTGGGGGAAAAACCAGATTTTAAAAGCATGATTTATTTCTTGTTTACGTATTTTTGAATAGGCCACACCTGGGTGTGTGACTGCCCCAGTCATTAGGGGATTTTTTTTTCTTCCCTGGAGGCAACCACCATAACTGGTTTCTTGTGAATTCTTCCAGAGAGCTATCAAGCGTTTATGAGTAAATTCCCCCCTCCCTTACAAATGTTAGCATACTAGTCACACTTTTTGGTACCTTTTACCACTTATAGTATCTTGGTGGGGTTTTCTTTTCCTTAGCTGCCTCATTCTTCTTAATGTAACTATTAATCCTTCTTCTGTTTTCCGTTTTTGTTTTTGTTTTTTGACAGGGTCTTGCTTTGTTGCCCAGGCTAGTCTCAAACTCCTGGCCTCAAGCAGTCTTCCTGCCTCAGTCTCCTGAAGTGTTGGGATTACACTGGGCAACATGGCCAACCCGTCTCTATCAAAACAAAAACAAAAATTAGTTACGCGTGCTAACGCACACCTGTAGTCCTAGGTACTTGGGAGGGTGAGGTGGGATGATCACCTGAGCTTTAGGAGATCAAGGCGGCAGTGAGCGGTGATTGAGCCACTGCACGCCAGCGTACTGCACACCAGCGTAGGCCACAGAGTGAAACCCTGTCTCAAAAAAAAAAAAAAAAAAAAAGAGGGAGTGTTGGTATTTGTGTGAAAGTTTTATTGAGGATATTAAGACAAAGTGTTGATGTTCTATACTTTGAACCCAAAGCTTTGTAACTCATTTTCTACTTGTAACTATGTAAAATATGCCTGCTTAGTATACCAAACAGTATTCTTAACAGTATTCTTTAAGTCGGGCACGGTGGCTCACGCCTGTAATCCCAGCACTTTGGGAGGCCGAGGCGGGTGGATCACCAGAGGTCAGGAGTTCAAGACCAGCCTGGCCAACATGGCGAAACCCTATCTGTACTAAAAATACAAAAAAATTAACCGGGCATCTTGGCACGTGCCTGTAATCCCAGCTACTCAGGAGGCTGAGGCAGGAGAATCGCTTGAACCCAGGAAGCGGAGGTTGCAGTGAGCCGAGATCACACCACTGCACTCCAGCCTGGGCAACAAAGTGAGACTCTGTCTCAAAAAAAAAAAAAAAAAAAAAGATATTCCTTCAATGTTATTTAATAGCAGCGCACAAGCACCATACATGGCTTATTTTTGGATTCTATAATACAGTTTTAAATATTTCTGTGAAAACTTCAAGTTAGCCATTTTACTGTGTTCACTTTCCAGGCTAATAGATTTAGCATTGATCATACATTCTGTGGGAAGTAAGCTCTATGAAGGCAAGGGTTTTTGTTTTGTTCAGTGCTGTGTTACCAGCACCTAGAAAAGTACCTTGTACATAGTAGATGCTCAACAAATACAACAGTTGCCAAGCTTGAAACCATCTTGGATTTTGCCCTTTGATAACAGACCAATTTAAGCTCTTATTTAATTCATATGACTTCCAAACACAGATTTAAAAAGTGTGTGGGCTGGGCGCAGTGGCTGAATGCCTGTAATCCCAGCACTTTGGGAGGCCCAGACGGGCGGATCACGAGGTCCGGAGATCAAGACCATCCTGGCTAACGCGGTGAAACCCCATCTCTACTAAAAATACAAAAAATTAGCTGGGCCTAGTGGTGGGCGCCTGTAGTCTCAGCTACTCAGGAGGCTGAGGCAGGAGAATGGCGAGAACGCGGGAGGCAGAGCTTGCAGTGAGCCGAGATCGCGCCACTGCTCTCCAGCCTGGGCGACAGAGCGAGACTCTGTATAAAAAAAAAAAAAAAAAAAGTAAGTGTGTGGGGGTCAGTTTTAAAGAAAGTGATAGTAAAGATTAAGATTATTTATTGTCATGGTAGTGGGGAATAAAAGCAGATGGGTTCTCCAAAGAAGATATACAAATGGCTAATAAACACATGAAAAGATGCTAAACATCATTACTCATTTGGGAAATGCAGATCTACAGTGAGATACCCACTAGGGTGACTATAATCAGGAAAGTATAGGAAAATGACAAGTGTCAGAATGTGGAGAAATTGGAACCTTTGTGCATTGCTGGCTGGGTGTGAAATGGTTCAGCCTCTGGGGAGAACCATTTGGCAGTTAAGTTAGACATACAAGGCCGGGCGCGGTGGCTAACGCCGCCTGTAATCCCAGCACTTTGGGAGGCTGAGGCAGGCGGATCACTAGGTCAGGAGATCGAGACCATCCTGGCTAACATGGTGAAACCCCGTCTCTACTAAAAATTAGCCGGGCGCTGTGGCGGGCGCCTGTAGTTCCAGCTACTCGGGAGGCTGAGGCAGGAGAATGGCGTGAGCCCGGGAGGCGGGGCTTGCAGTGAGCCGAGATAGCGCCACTGCACTACGGCCTGGGCGAAAGAGCGAGACTCCGTCTCAAAAAAAAAAAAAGTTAGACATACAATTGACCAGATGCTCCAGGAATTCCACTTCTATGTGTAAACTCCAAACTGGAAATTTGGTATTCAAACAAATACTTATACAGGAATGTTCATAGCAGCACTATGAATAATAGCCAAAGGTGCAAACAACCCAACTCAGCCTCCCAGCTCCTCGGAGGCTGAGGCAGGAGAATCGCTTGAACCCGGGAGGCAGACATTGCAGTGAGCCGAGATCGCACCACTACACTCCAGCCTGGCGACAGAGTGAGACTCCATCTCAAAAAAAAAAAAGTTTATGTTAGATTAATTTCACCTCAATTTAAAAAAAAAAGAGAAAGAGGCTGGGTGCAATGGCTCACGCCTGTAATCCTAGCACTTTGGGAGGTTGAGGCGGGCAGATCACTTGAGCCTAGGAGTTTGAGACCAGCCTGGCCAACATGGTGAGACCTCATCTCTACAAAAATACAAAAGTTAGCCAGGCATGGTAGCCCACGCCTGTGGTCCCAGCTACTTGGGAGGCTTAGGTGGGAGGATCACCTGAGCCCAGGAGGTCAAGGCTGTAGTGAGCCAAGATAGCACCACTACACTCCAGCCTGGGCAACAGAGCAAGACCTTGTTTCAGGAAAAAACAACAGGTTAGTACTGGGCATCTTAGTTATCTCTTAGACGACAAAGGGCTAATTTGGGATGGACACTCCTTGGTGTTTGGAAATTTAAAAGCCAATGCGAATGCTATATAAAACAATTGATCTTTAATGGTTCAGCGGGATCTATAAATTTTCTCCTGAGTAATGAAAGATTGCTGTGTTTTTTTTTGAAGTCTCCTTAATGATTGTTTATGTACTTACTCCCTGTTGCAAAACAGGTAATGAGAGTATATTAGGTGCTATTTTAAAATACACCCACAACATTAAACTAAATTCAAAGAATTAGTTGGAAATTGTTATTTATGCAAAGTAATTTCCACCAAATCAGTCGTTAAGCTATCTACTAAAACCAATATTTAGTGGCTTTTAGTCAAGTTGGCTAATGGTAGCCTTCTCATGGCACGTGGGAGAAGTAAACTGAAGTAGCAGAAAATGGTATTTGCAGTGAGTGTCCAAGGCGGACTTTTAAAAATACCTTATAGTAATTACAGCATGTGGCTGAAAATAACTATTTGGTTCTTTTTTAAAACCACTATAGTTAGATGGACTATAAACACCATTCAGTTTCCCTGTGTTGTGATTCATTTCCACAAACATGTATTGTGCCAGGCACTGATTTAGGTGCCACAAGAAATAGATATGAAATGGCTTGACAATTGTCCTTAAGTTTAATAGGCGTGAGATTTCTAGATACTGCTCTACTAATGTGTCATTGCTTAAAACTCACCTGTTCTGAATGACCACTTTTTTTATTATCCTATATCAGAAGTACTTGGAAAAAAATAACCAGCAATTTGACGTTTTGGAGAAATGTTTTATTCTGTTCTGTTTTTCACCAAGCAAGCAAGCAGCAGTGATGTTTTGTTTTTTGTTTTTTTTAAAAAAAAACAGAGGCAGGGATCTGAGTATTTCATAGGGATTTCAGTTCATTTCAGTGATAGAGGATGTTGGCACTAAGTCTAAGTACCACAACCTAACGGGGCCATCTCATTTTACATTCCCCGTTGTTCCTGCTATGGGAACGAAGGCCTGAAATCTGCCTGCCACATGAGAAAAATGGCAGCTTTTCAAAATTCTCGAGTGTTAACCTCCCTTGAATCTGTTAAGGCATTCAGAGCACAGTACAAGAAACTTAAGGTTTGAATTGGACTGTGTCTCTGCTGAGTTGGCGTAGCATATTTTCTATTTCTATTGGTAACTTTTGTTGTTGCTAAATTCTTAGTACCTTTTGGTTTTATGTTGATGCGAAGTAGTTTAAGTGTTACAGAAACAGTGGCTTTAAAGTTATGGTATTGCTTTTCTCAAATAGGCAGCACTTAGTAAAACAAAAAGAAAAAAAATTGCCTAATAAGCTGGGCACGCTGGCTCACGCCTGTAATCCCAGCACTTTGGGAGGCCAAGGCAGGTGGATCACTTGAGACCAGGAGTTCGAGACCAGCCTGACCAACATGGTGAAACCCTGTCTCTACTAAAAATACAAAAATTAGCTGGGCATGGTGGCGGGCACCTGTAATTCCAACTACTCGGGAGGCTGAGGCAACAAGAATCACTTGAAACCTGGAGGCAGAGGTAGCAGTGAGCCAAGATCGCGCTACTGCACTCCAGCCTGGGCTACAAAGCTAGACTCCATCTCAAAAGAAAAGAAAAAGAAAAGTTAAAAGACCATTCTGGAGTCCTCTGATGAAATGAGATCTATGTCGTTGATATGAAAATGAACATCATTCACATTGTTTCCTAGGCAGAGTCACTGCTTTTGATGCTATTTGTGTCATGGTAGCGTTTTGACAGCCAACAGGAATTTCCTTCTTAGTATTCACATTGAGAAATGTGATTAAACATCATTCTGTTGCCTAAAAGGCAAATCACCAGCTAGAACAGCTTTAAAAGGGACCATGGCAGCCACTCTCAAGTTCTGTAGCCTTTTTTGTTTTGTTTTCTTTTTAATCTAGTGGGGTCCTGTGAAAATAGCCCAGTGTTTGCATAGATAAAATAAGCATTGTGGGCCGGCGCGGTGGCTCACGCCTGTAATCCTAGCACTTTGGGAGGCAATCCAACCTGGGTGATGAAGCGAGACTCCATTTCAAAAAAATGAAAATAAAAAATGAAAAATAAATAAAATAAGCATTATGCATTTGACCACTTGAAAAAAATGAGGTTTCTCTCTGGCTAGCCATTACTCCAGAGATCAAAACAAACAACAAAACAAGCAAGAGTGGTTATCATTTATTTCTTTCCAGTTAATTATTGCCAAATTTGAATTTATATGGCAGATTTTGGTTCCAGATGGAGCAGTCATGATGATCTGCTTTTGGAAGTTCACTCATTGATTTTTGTAAACTTCAGCAAATTACTAAATTTATATTCCAAAATATTTTCTTAAATCACTCCAAAGTTGTATCTTTCATCTGACATCACTACTGAACCTATAAAGACTTTTTATGAAACCTATGCAATCTAACTGTTAGTTTAATCCAAAAAAAATCATTTGGCTGGCTTATGATCGTTTTTGTCTGGGGGAGATATATAACAATTTGATCTTTTTTTTTTTTTTTTTTTTTGAGACAGAGTCTTGCTGTGTCCCTAGGCTGGAGTGCAGTGGCGTGATCTCAGCTCACTGCAACCTCTGTCTCCTGGAAGTCTAACTCTCATCTAGGCGGGAGTGGAGTGAGTGCATTGACGCAATCTTGGCTGCCTGCAACCTTTGCCTCCCAGACTCAAGCGATCCTCCCACCTCAGCCTCCTGAGTAGCTGGGACCACAGACGCAGGCCACCATGCCCGGCTAAATTTTTTTGTATTTTTGGTAGAGACAGGGTTTCACCATATTGCCTAAGCTGGTCTTGAACTTATGAGCTCAGGCGATCCACTTGCCTCGGCCTCCCAAAGTGCTGGGATTACAGGTGTGAGTCTCTGTGCCCAGCACTAATCATCTTTTTTGATATATTATTTTACTGTTTCTAGCTAGCAAAAGATGATTCTTGCTTGCTTAAAATAAAGTCCCCACTTCAGGTTTTCAGGGAACAAGAATTTACAGTTTGTAGAAATTCTCCTTGTACAATTTAGCTACACTATATTCTTATTTTTTATGTGATAAGCAACTGTACTTAAAAGTGGACTATCTTGGCTGGACATGGTGGCTCATGTCTGCAATCCCAGCACTTTGGGAGGCGGAGATGGGAGGGTGACTTGAGGTCAGGAGTTCGAGACCAGCCTGGGCAGCATAGTGAGCTGAGATCACGCACCAGTGCACTCCAGCCTGGGTGACAGAGTGAGACTCTGTCTCTAAATAAATAAATACCCAAATGAGTAAACTAAAAACTTACAGCACTATTGGTCACACCAAATCTTTTATTGCAAGGAAGCGGGAGGTTTGTAGGCTCTGCAGCCTGAGACACTAGAGCTGGCTGCCTGCATGCCAGTCAGAGGGCTTCTGTCTTACTAGTAGGGGTGAAGTCACTTCACTGCTGTGTTAGTTTCTTCATCCGTAAGTGGAAATAATAATAGTATCGTACTTAATGCAACAGAACTATACACTTAAAAATGATTAACATGGCAAATTGTATGATATATATATACACATACACAATTTAAACACACTTTTTTTTTTTTTTAATAAAAAGGAAGAGTGTTGGCCGGGCCCAGTGGCTCACGCCTGTAATCCCAGCACTTTGGGAGGCCGAGGTGGGCGGATCACAAGGTCAGGAGATCGAGACCATCCTGGCTAACACAGTGAAAAGCTGTCTCTACTAAAAATATTAAAAAATTAGCCGGGCGTGGTGGCAGGTGCCTGTAGTCCCAGCTACTTGGGAGGCTGAGGCAGGAGAATGGCGTGAACCCAGGAGGCGGAGCTTGCAGTGAGCCGAGATCACACCACTGCACTGCAGCCTGGGCGACAGAGTGAAACTACGTCTCAAAAAAAAAAAAGAGTGTTGTATTAGGGGAGGTAAAAAAAAAAAAAAAAAAAACCACATTAGACCAGACCGTGATGTCCATTGTTTTTTGTTTTTTTGATGGAGTCTCGCTCTGTCACCCAGGCTGGAGTGCAGTAGTATGATCTTGGCTCATTGCAACCTCTGCCTTCCAGGTTCAAGTGATTCTCCTGCCTTAGCCTCCAGAGTAGCTGGGACTACAGGCACCCACCACCATACTCGGCTAATTTTTGTATTTTTAGTAGAGACTGGGTTTCACGATGTTGGCCAGGCTGGTCTTGAACTCCCAACCTCAAGTGATCCGCCTGCCTTGGCCTCCCAAAGTGCTGAGATTACAGGCATGAGCTACTGCACCCAGCCTGGATTTGTTTTTAAAACATGATATTAGTGTATTAATTATATTCGCATTTGCCTAGAAGAAATTTGTAACAGAAATAGGAGCTCAAAACATTGAAATGGGATGAAGCAACAAATAATTTACAGCCACTTAAAAATAGAGCCAAACATGGTGGGATTTCTTTGAAATATCTATTAATGTTTATTTTTTAAAGCTGAATACCGTTCAGTTATTAAGTAGAACCGACTACCCGTGTATAATTAATGAAAAGAAAACACTTGTGCTAGGTTTATAGGTATATAAACACTTAGATATCTCACATTCTTTGGCAACAGCTTAGGGAAGGCAGCCATGTACTAGAGACTTTTAGCTTTTTTTTGCAGCTGATCTCAGGGACTTGAAGAACTCCTTGTGGTATGATTGAATTATTTTTTAATAAGTAAAATTCTCATGTTATTGCATGCTCTTCATAAATTACCTTTTTTTTTTTTAAAGAGATGGGGTCTTGCTATGTTGCCCAGGCTGGTCTCCATCTCCTGGGCTCAAGTGATTCTCCCACCTCAGCCTCCCAAAGTGTTGTCATTATAGACATGAGCCACCATGCTCTGCCAAATGACATTTTTAACAGCTCCATGAGATCAGGGCACTCTTCTGTTCATAGTTACATCCCTAGCACCTTGCGGAGTCACTGGCACATTCCTGAAAGCCAAGATAATAAACTACGTATGTGAACAAAACCAACTCTGACCACAGGCTAGAAAGAATTCAGTAGAAGTTTCCATTGACTCATTCATGCATTCAGCAAATATTTTCTTTTCTTTTCGTTTCTTTTTTTGAGATAGACTTTTGCTCTTGTTGCCCAGGCTAGAGTGCAATGGTGCGATCTTGGCTCACCGCAACCTCCACCTCCCGGGTTCAAGTGATTCTCCTGCCTCAGCCTCCCGAGTAGCTCGGATTACAGGCATGCACCACCACGCCCAGCGAATTTTGTATTTTTAGTAGAGACAGGATTTCTCCATGTTGGTCAGGCTGGTGTTGAACTCCCAGCCTCAGGTGATCCACCAGCCTCAGCCTCCCAAAGTGCTGGGATTACAGGTGTGAGCCCCCATGCCCGGCCTCAGCAAATATTTTCAAAGGACATCTAGTTTGGTAGTGCAGTACGTCTTGACTGATAGTGGGGGATGTGATGAATCAGGTATTGTGAAGAAGCAACTCATGTTAGAACTACCTGAACAGTGCCAAGAGCACCTCCTGGTACGTGGAGTATTACAAAGGGAGTATTAAAAGGGCACTAATCCCATTCACAAGGGGCCCACCCTCATGACCTAATCACCTCCCAAAGGGCTCACCTTCAGGTACCACTGCATTGGGGATTAGCTTTCAACATATGAATTGGGGAAGGGAGGTATAAACATTCAGTTTGTAACAATAATATATAAAATTTTAAACTAGATAAACATTTATTCAAAATAAGACAGTTACCTTAATATATAAGAAGCTTATGCAAAACAATAAATACAAAATTTCTAATAGATGAATAAACAAAGATTAAGAAGAGAACAGTTACAAAAGGAATTCCAAATTCCAAATGAAAATGTCTAAAACATTAATTTCATGAATAATTAAATAAATGCACTTTGGGAGGCCGAGGCAGGTGCATTGCTTGAGTCCGGGAGTTCAAGACCAGCCTGGGCAATATGGCAAAACCCCATCTCTACAAAAGATACAAAAATTAGCCAGGCATAGTGGCTTGCACCTGTAGTTCCAGCTACTCAGGAGGCTGAGGTGGGAGGATCACCGGAGCCCAGGAGGTTGAGGTTACAGTGAGCCGAAATTGTGCCAGTGCACTCCAGTCCAGGCAACAGAGTGAGACCCTATCTCCAAAGCAAAACAAAACAAAAGAAATAAATGCACAAAAAGCAATTTGCATACCAAATAAGGTAGTTTTTTTGTTTTGCAAATGCTAGTATTCAGTCCTAGTCAGGGTTCAGCAAGTTAGGGATCCTTGTATACTGTTGGTGAGTGTGTAATTGGTTCACCTTTTCTAGTAAAGACCTGGGCAATAGTCGAGGCTGGATTTTTAGCCAGGATGCCCTTTCGTACTACTGGCCTCTTCTGATTGGACAGGGAGTCTATTGATGATGGGTTGTTAAATAGTTTTATTATCATTCCTGCTAGCAGGTATCAAGAAACTTTAAAATGTTCATATCCAGAGACCTATTGGTTTTCCTCATGGGAATGTAAATAAATTTTGAATTAATCTTTCTGATATTTCTTTATAGCTCTGTACTGTAAAGACCTACTAGTATGCGAGCTCCATGAGAATAGAGAAGTTGTGTCTTCTGTTACCTGCTAGGCCCTCAGTTTCTAGAATAGTATTTGGCATAGTAAGTGCTCAATAAAATATTTGTTGGAAGAATGGATGGGTGTATGTGTTTTGGGCCTACAGTAGAAGCAGCATATGTTGCTTACTGTAATGTTTTGTGTTATCTGTTAAGAACATTTTATTTAACAGAATATTTATTATATTAATATTACTGTGGTGGCATATGAAAAATATTTTTGGCCTTTAGACAGTAATCGTCCTGGATTTTTTTTTTTTTTTTAGAAGTTTTTCCCCCAAGGGTGAAGTCTTTTTTGCAATCAATCATCATTCCATAGTTGGGTACTAAATGATGCCCATTTTCTGAAAAATGTTTTATTTTTTTTAAGGGAAGAAAATAGAGGTATATCAATCAAGGAAAAAGTAATAGTTCAATACTTTATGTAATAGCTTTTCTATCCACTTAAATTTTTCCTTCATAAATGTTTTACCTTCATTTTTGATCTCTAATTGGCAGAGGCTCAAGTGATCTTAAGTATCTCTTATCCTGAAGATTTTCCTATCAACCAAATTGTAAACTAATAAATAATTATGGCATATTACAAAAGAATGTATGAAAATATGTATGTATAGAATAATATGTACAAGAATAGCAGTAAAATGCACATCCATGTACATGCCACCCAGGCTAAGAAATAGAACATTAGGCTGGGCACGGTGGCTCATGCCTGTAATCCCAGCACTTTGGGGGGATGAGGCAGGTGGATCACTTGAGGTCAGGAGTTTGAGACCAGCCTGGCCAACAAAATTAGCTGGGTGTGGTGGCACGCACTTGTAGTCCCAGCTGCTTGGGAGGCTAAGGCAGGGGGATTGCTTGAACCTGGGAGGCAGAGGTTGCCATGAGCCGAGATTGCACCATTGCACTCCAGCCTGGGCGACACAGTGAGACTCCGTCTCAAAAAGAAAAAAAAAAAAAGAAATAAGAAATAGAACATTATTCCAGAATCTCCCGCTGGCCCCTCCGTGATCACATCCCTTTCTAAGCCTCTGCCACCCTATTTGAGTGTTCAGAATTTTGCATTGAACATATTCTGTTATTTTTACAGTTTCATCACGTATGAATATACCAGTAAAATACATTGTTTAGTTTTGCCTATTTTTGGACTTCAAGTAGAATCAGATGGACAGGTGGGTTTGTCTTAGTCTATTTTGTGTTGCTATAGCAGAATACCACAAACTGGGTAATTTATAAACAGAAAATTATTTGGCTCATGAATCTAGAGGTTGGAAAGTCCAAGAATATGGTGCTGGCACCAGTTGAAGGCCTTTTGCCACTTAGTGACGGCAAGAGAGCAAGAGGGCATCAAACTCCCTTTTGTAACAAGCCCACTCTTGAAATAACTAATCCACTCCTTTGATAATGATATTAAACCATTCAGGAGGGCTCTGCCATCTTTTATTTGGCCCCATCTCCCATTAAGTTTCTGACACATGAACTTTGGGGAACACATTCAAAACAAAGCAGGTTGTTTCCAATATTTTTTCTACCATGAATTATGCTGCTATATTCATATGCATGTCTCTTGGTGCACATGAGCAAGAGTTATTGTCTAGCTCCTAAACCTTAAGATATATACCTAGAGACGTCATACAGAGGCACAGGTTCACCTTTACTAGGTAAAACCAACCTGTTTTCCGAGGTCCCCAGCAGTGTATGAATGTTCTCATTACACCACGTCCTTGTTTACACTTGGTGCTGTCTGACTTTAAATTTTTGCCAGACTGATGGATGTGAAATGTATTTCATTGTGGTTTTAATATGCATTTCCCTGATTACTAATTAAGCTAAATATAATTTGTTGCTTAAAATTCTTATTCATTTATTTTTGTCCCTTTTCCGGTTAAGTTATTTGACTCTTTTTAGAACAGCTGGAGCCAGGCACAGTAGCTCATGCCTGTAATCCCAGCACTTTGGGAGGCCGAGGCAGGGGGATTGCTTGAGCCCAGGAATTCGAGACCAGCCTGGGCAACATAGTGAGATCCTGTCTCTTAAAAACATAAAAAATAGAACAATTGAAGGAGTGCTATCTATATTCTAGATACCAATTCTCTGTTGATCATATGTGTTACAAATATCTTCACTCAGTTTGTATTTTGTATGTTCACTTTCCTTGTGCTATCTTTTCATGAACGGAATTTTTTAGTTTTTGTGTAGTCAAATTTATTGACTTTTTTCATTATGGTCTTGTTTTTTTGATGTCTTGTTTAAAAATCATTTCTGGCCGGGCGTGGTGGCTCACGCCTCTAATCCCAGCACTTTGGGAGGCTGAGGCGGGCAGATCATGAGGTCAGGAGATCGAGACTATCCTGGCTAACATGGTGAAACCCTTTCTCCACTAAAAATACAAAAAATTAGCCTGGTGTGGTGGCACGTGCCCTGTAGTCTCAGCTACTTGGGAGGCTGAGGTAGGAGAATTGCTTGAACCCAGGAGATGGAGGTTGCAGTGAGCCGAGATCGCACCACTGCACTCCAGCCTGGGCGACAGAGCGAGACTCCATCTCAATTAAAAAACAAAACAAAACAAAACAAAAAAATTTCCTACCTCAGGATCCAAAAGATATTATCCTATATTGTCTCCTAAAAGTTTTATAGCCTAGCCTTTTACATTTAGCTTCTTAATTCTTAATCTACCTGGAATAAGTTTTTGTATATTTTTTAAAAGTAGAGGTTTTATCTCATTTTTCCCGATAGATATGCAATTATCCCTGTGCCTCTTATTGAACAGCTTGTTCTTTCCCCACTGGTTGATGACAATGATGATGATGATGATGATGAAAATGATAGCATTAACACTTACTGAGGGCTTACCATGTGCCAGGCATATGCTAAGCATGAGGTAATTTACTAATCCTTTTAGTAACTCAGTGAGTAGGTCCTGCTTCTATCCTCTTTTGAGATGAGAAACAGCAACACAGAGGTTAAATACTTGCTTCATGTGGCATACCTAGTAGTCAAAGAGCCAGCATTCAAACCAATTTATTCTAGTTCCAGAATCCAGATTCTTAGCCATTAGGCTCTGCATCTTTTCTACATGGCTACATCTATCTTAAATCAAAAGTCATTTTGCCCTGGCCTTTCTATTCTTTGTATTTATCTATGTCTTTGTCCCTGGCCAATACCACAAAGCCTCTTAATTAACTTTAGAATAAGTCAGTATCTGGTATGGCTAATATTCCTACCTTGTTCTTCAAGAGTGTTTTGGCTATTAGTTGACCTTTGCATCTTGATTTAAATCTTAGAATTTTGTTCTCCAGAAAACTTGTTGGGGTTTTAATTGAACTGCATTGAATCTGTAGATAATCTGGGGGAGGATCGATATATCTATAATATATGGACTTCCAATCCATGAACATGGTATATTTCTATATTTATTCTGTTTTTCTTTAATGTTGTCTTAGTCCATTTGTGCTGCTATAACAAAATACCTGAGAGTGGATAATTTATAAACAACAGAAATTTATTTCTCACAGTTTTGGAGGCTGGGAAGTTCAAGATCAAGGTGCCAGCAGGTTCAGTGACTGGTGAAGGCCCATTCCTCAAATGGTGCTATCTAGGTGTTGCCACATGGGGAAGGGATGGAAGAGCAACAGCAGCTCTCTGAAGCGTCTTTCATATGGGCATTAATCCCAGCCATGAGGGTGGAGCCTTCATAGCCTAATCAGTTCCCATAGGCACCAGCTCTTAGTACTGTCACCTTGGAGGTTAAGTTCCAGCATGTCTTTTGGAGGACACATTCATTGAAACCTTAGCAAATGCATTTTAATAAAGTTTTATACTTTTCTCTATTATGTTCCTGCACACCTTTTATTATGTTTGTTTCTGTCTACTTGTAATTCTTCATGCTGTTATAAGTAATAGTGTTATATATATATATATATGTATATATAGATACATAATTTTTTTTTTTAAATGAGATGGAGTCTTGCTCTGTCACCCAGGCTGGCGTGCAATGGCATGATCTCGGCTCACTGCAAGCTCCGCCTCCCAGGTTCATGCCATTCTCCTGCCTCAGCCTCCCGAGTAGCTGGGACTACAGGTGCCTGCCACCACGCCCACCTAATTTTGTTTTTGTATTTTTAGCAGAGACAGGGTTTCACCGTGTTAGCCAGAATGGTCGCTATCTCCTGACCTTGTGATCCACCTGCCTCGGCCTCCCAAGGTGCTGGGATTACAGGCGTGAGCCACCGTGCCTGGCCTAAACTTTTTAAAAAACTCTTAATTCTGATAATTTATCAGCAGACTTTTTTTTGCCTATGCTACATAATTAGTCATATCATCTTGTCTTATTGAACAACCAATTTCCCAAAATTAGGTCCATAATCCATTATCCGAAACCTTTGGGGACAACTGTGTTTTGGAATTCCAGATATTTGGGGATTTAAAAAGAAACTACAATAAATATATATTGTGTAATATTAATTAATATTTCTGCCATGAAATATATGAATAATTACACTGAGTGAGATAAATAGAGATCAACCTCAGGCGAGCTTTGTCACCAGATGAGCTAGAAAAAACTTGTTCAGGAATTTTTGATTTTTGATTTGCAAATAAGGAACCATGGGCCTGCATTAAGAGAGCCATATGACCCCTGTCCTGGTATTTAACTTGGTAAATTACTTTGAAATCCAGCCTTTGTGTCTCATTATTCCTTGCTGTCAATTTTGTTCTCTCATTTTAATTCCTATTCTGAGATTGTCAATGCCAAGTCATCAACTGTTTTTGGAATATAGAACTAAAATAAATTATATTTCATAATATTAACAGTTCGAATAACAAAGTCTTATATTTGTGTATATTATATATCATTTTTTAAAAAATAAACTATGTGGCCAGGCACGGTGGCTCACGCTTGTAATCCCAGCACTTTGGGAGGCCGAGGCGGGCGGATCACGAGGTCAGGAGATCGAGATCACAGTGAAACCCCGTCTCTACTAAAAATACAAAAAATTAGACGGGCGTGGTGGCGGGCGCCTGTAGTCCCAGCTGCTCGGAGAGGCTGAGGCAGGAGAATGGCGTGAGCCTGGGAGGCGGAGCTTGCAGTGAGCCGAGATTGCGCCACTGCACTCCAGCCTGGGCGACAGAGCAAGACTCCGTCTCAAAAAAAAAAACTATGTGAGGTTGGGAAGGATGTTCTCCCATTTGCCAGGTGAGGAAACTGAGGCTTAAGAAAAAAAAGATCTTGCCCACCATAATATGACTTGTAACTATTAGTATCAGAATTTGAACCCAGGTTTCCAGGCTCCAAGTCCAAAGCTGTTATGTTACATGCTCTTGCTCAGGAATGTTTGGGAAGATGAGATGTGGAACTTCTGAGTCTAGCTTATTGGCCTAAATGGAAGACAGTATTGGTCCATAAGGCTTTTGATTTTTCTCAAAAATTAGGTTCCTCTTCTTAGTGGGATAGGGGGCTTCCTATAGTAACAGTAAAAATCTCTTTTCAGAATGATAGATTACATCTCCAAACCTCATTAAAAATTTTTAAAACACAGGCTGTAAGGCACAAAGAAGGCTTAGAGAGAAAAAGGGATTGTATTAGTTGGTGAACACTCATCACCAGTCCTAGAAATTCCTGGCCGTGGTCTCCAAGGCCCTGACTGCTCTGGTCCCCGCCTCTCCTGCTTTCTCCCACATTCCAGGTACACTGGATATCTTCCATTTCCTTCAGCTTGCCATGTTCTTTCCTGCCTTGGGCCTTTGTACAGTCCCTTCCCTCTGCCTAGACTGTCTCTTGCTTTTCCACCTTCCTTCCATCCCTTCTGTCTGTTTGGCTTGGCTGATTTTTACTTATTCTTCTCATTTCCTCTTAGAAATCCCTCCCTCTGAAAGGCCTTCCCTAATCCCATGTCTATCTTGAGCCCCGCAAGTCTGTGCTTCTACTGCTCTTTTAGCCTAGAGTGCTCATGAGCACTCTACTGTTCCCTACTTTCATTCCAGTGCCAGTACAGAGCTTGGCTCAGAGTCAGCTCTCAATAAGAATGGTTGAATTATAGCAACATTTTGGAAGGAGACAAAAAAAAAAAAAGACCCAAAGAAAAGTGGCTTAGACAACAAGGGCACTCTATCTCACATGACAAAGAGTCCAGAGGCAGGGAAATTCCAGGTTGGTGTCTCAGTTCAGTAATAGCTGAGAAATTGTCATCAAAAAGCGAGGTGCTTTCCATCTCTGGCTCTGCCATTTCAAGCATCACAGGTAGCTATGACCACGTCAAGTAAAGAAGAGGAGGGAGCCGGGTGCAGTGGCTTATGCCGGCAATTCCAGCACTTTGGGAGGCCGAGGCAGGCAGATCACTTCAGGTTAAGAGTTGGAGACCAGCCTTTCCAACATGGTGAAACCCCATCTCTACTAAAAATACAAAAAGTATCCGGGTTTATTAGGGAGGAAACCTTTCTCAGTACGTGTTTAGTAGATATTTGCTACATCTGGTTAGCCAGGGTAATGTCACATGCCCATGTCTGTGTTGCAAGAGAGATGGAGAAAGTGATCCTGTAATAAGACAGGTGCTCTGCCAAAGGGAAGATGGGATGGGTGGGGGATAGCTGCTAGATTGTCAGCCAAGATGCTCAGACAAGAGTGTCTGTGCAAGGGATATCTCACAGAACCAGCGGCTGGATGAACAGGCCAGTCTCACAAGGTACTTAAATCGGCCAGTGGAAAGTCCACAGGTACATTTTGAACATATGGGGGTAATAATGTCTTGTGTTTGCTTTCCTCTTCATCTCTGCAGATTAGTGTTTTTTCCACTAATTTGGCATGCACACGGACAAAAATTGCCTCTTAGCAATTTTTTTTTTTTTTGAGACTGGGTCTTGCTCTGTCGCCCAGGCTGGAGTGCGGTGGCACAATCTCGGCTCACTGCAACCTCTTCCTCTTAAGTTCAATGGATTCTCTTGCCTCAGCCTCCTGAGTAGCTGGGATTACAGGTGCAGGTGTGTGCCGCCACGCCAGGCTAATTTTTGTTTTTGTTTTTGTTTTGAGACGGAGTTTTGCCCTGTCACCAGGCTGGAGTGCAGTGGCGCGATCTCGGCTCACTGCAACCTCCGCCTCCCGGGTTCAAGCGATTATCCTGCCTCAGCCTCCCGAGTAGATGGGACTACAGGCCCATACCACCACGCCCAACTAATTTTTGTATTGTTAGTAGAGAGGGGGGTTTCACCATGTTGGCCAGGATAGTCTCGATCTCTTGACCTTGTGATCCGCCCACCTTGGTCTCCCGAAGTGCTAGAATTACAGGCATGAGCCATCGCGCCCAGCCATTTTTTTTTTAATTTTTAGTAGAAATGAGGTTTAGTAGAGATGACCATGTTGGCCAGGCTGGTCTCAAACTCCTGACCTCAAGTGATCCGCTCGCCTCGGCCTCCCAAAGTGCTAGGATTATAGGCATAAGCCACCACGTCCGGCCCCTCTTAGCAATTTTTACCTTTTAGCTCTAGCACCTATTCCCCCATAGAGTTTTTCATGCAAGTCCTTGAGTCAGATGCTCAACTATGGCAGTGGGGTTGAGAAGTGGGATCCCTTCTCTTAGAAAGGAACATCACCTATGTGTTTGCAGAGCCATCTTAAAGCAGGAAGTGAGTTAATTGGCAAGTATTTTAGTGGAAAATCTTTTTCATTGGTGTTAACTAAGTTTCAGATGCCAGGGCCTTAAACATTTTTTTCCTGTAATATTTTTGTAATATTTTGCACCCACTCTACCACTGCCCCCTCCAACTTGGAAATATTTATAGAGTTTAGAAATAAGTCAGGACTTTAAAAATCTGGCTTTTTCTTCTCATTAATAATTTAGCTTGTATACTTCTTTCTTCTTTAGTCTTTGGATTGCATTCAAAGTTCTCCCTGGTATTTAGAGTCTGATTTCTTTCTCTCTCTATCACCCTCTTTTCTTCCTTTCCTGGGTCGGTCTTGAACTTGTTTTCTCGGGGAGAGAATCACCTATGGAGACTAGTATGGGATGTTTGAGAGGCACAGTTGGTTTTCCAGAGCCGAAAAGAATGCAGGACAGCTAGAGGCGGGGAAGCTGGTTGAACCTTTGCACCTGCTGATTGATCAAGCTTGGGAGAGATCAATTCATATTTAGACAGCCTTTGTCGTCCAATCTCTGCATAGAAATCAGGAAATAAACCAGAAGATTCCGTTTTCAGGTTGAAGCCAGACACTAAGGGGCTTGACTAAGCTCCTCTTGCTTACAATAAAATGGAGCATTTTTTAAATTATAAAGAGCAAGATTTTGCTTTCTGAGGTTAACGTCGATCTTTTATAAGTGTTGATGCAGCCCAACACAGTTACAATTTATATCCATCCTTCTAAGACTAATTTTATAACTTCATTATCCCTAATACTTTTCCTCTTCAAATTATTTGACAATACCTATCTGGAGGAGTAATTTTTAAACTATTTAAAAAATTAGGTGGCTTTTTCGGTTTGTTTTTTGAGACAGAGTCTCACTCTGTTGCCCAGGCTGGAGTGCAATGGCACAATCTGGCTCACTGCAGCCTCCACCTCCCCGGGCCCAGGTCATCCTCCCACCTCAGCCTCCCAAGTAGTGGGACCCACAGGCGCATGACACCACACCCAGCTAATTTTTATTTTTATTTTTTGTACAGACTGGGTCTCGCCATGTTGCCCAGGCTGGTCTCGAACTCCTGGGCTCAAGTGATCCTCTCATTCAGCCTCCCCAAGTGCTGGGATTATAGGCATTGAGCCACGATGCCCAGGAGAAATTAGGTTGTTTTTTTTTAATGAAAAAAAGTAAGCAGTTTAATTTTTTTTTTTTTTTTTTGAGACAGAGTCTTACTCTGTCACCCAAGCTGGAGTGCAGTGGTGCGATCTCGGCTCACTGCAACCTCCACCTCCCAGGTTCAAGTTCCTGAGTAGCCGGGATTACAGGCGCTCGCCACCATACTCAGCTAATTTTTGTATTTTTAGTAGAGACGGGGTTTTGCCATTTTGGCTGGGCTGGTCTCGAATTCCTGACCTCAGATGATCCAGCCACCTGGGCCCCCCAAAGTGTTGGGATTACAGGCGTGAGCCACCACGCTGGCCTGAAAATCTTATTTTTTACAGTGTCTTTCACTCAGCATCTTTGGGGCAGTTAGAGATGTTTCTTTTTGTTTCTTGCTTTTACTGCATCCATAGAAACAGAGAGGAACTAAGAGTGACTAAGGTGTTCTAAGAACGTCAAAATAGGCTAGAAGTTTATTGCTGCTTCTTAAAGGGATACATTCCATAGCAGTTTCCCCTCCTAATCTCATCTGCTCAGACTCTAGCACAGTCAAAATTCTGGTACTTTTTCTACAGGTTACGATTTTCCCCTTTCTCTTCATTTCAGAACACATTTGGCTCAGAGCACCGCTGCATTCATTAGTCCTGAGGCTTCTACTTTCTGAGCCCTTCCATTTGTTGCACATCCAACAACAGCCTCCTTAATGCCCTTTTACACAATATAATTATTGTTATAAAAATATGGAAATGCAACTTTTTGTACTCTGTGTGTCTTTCTGCATTCTTTTTTGTTTGTTTGTTTTTGTTTTTTTTTGACAGGATCTCACTCTGTTGCCCAGGCTGGAATGCAGTGATGTGGTCACAGCTGTCTGTAGCCTTGACCTCCCAGGCTCAAGTGATCCTTCCACCTCAGCCTCCTGGGTAGCTGAGACTATAGGCGTGCGCCACCACATGCAGCTAACTTTGTGTGTTTTTTTTGTTTGTTTGTTTGTTTGCAGAGATGAGAGTCTTGCTATGTTGCCGAGGCTAGTCTCAAACTCCTGGGCCCAAATGATCCTCCTTCCTCAGCCTCCCAAAGTGCTGGTATTACAGGCATGAGCCGCCACACCCGGCCTCCACATTCTTTATATCACTAACTTCATCCATATGCAGCTGCCTCCTAAACTTCAGCTAAGTTTTATTTTTTTAACCCACACATATATTTTTATCTTATGTTTGCTTACGTTCTTATCTCTTGTGTTTAGAATGCAACTAGAAAGAGCCGTGAACGTAGTATTTTCATTTCTACAACAGAAACAGACTCCTTAGTGTTTTCATGTCTACAACGGAAACAGACTTATGACTAATTATAACAATTAAGCCTAAGTCTGTACCTATTTTTATTTTATTTACTTATTTGAGACGAAGTTTTCCTCTGTCGCCCAGGGTGGAGTGCAGTGGCACCATCTCGTCTCACTGCAACCTCTGCTTCCCAGGTTCAAGTGATTCTCCTGCCTCAGCCTCCCAAGTAGCTGGGATTACAGGTGCCCGCCACCATGCTTGGCTAGTTTTTTTGTTTTGTTTTGTTTTGTTTCTTTCTGAGACAGAGTCTCACTCTGTCACCAGGCTGCAGTGCAGTGGCACAATCTCAGCTCACTGCAACCTCCGCCTCCCGGGTTCAAGTGATTCTCCTGCCTCTGCCTCTGGAGTAGCTGGGACTACAGGCCTGTGCCACCATGCCCAACTAATTTTTGTATTTTTAGTAGAGACGGGGTTTCACCATGTTGGTCAGGATGGATTTTTTTTGTATTTTTAGTAGAGACGGGGTTTCACCATATTGGCCAGGCTGGTATCAAACTGCTGACCTCAAGTGATCCACCCGCCTTGGCCTCCCAAAGTGCTAGGATTACAGGTGTGAGCCATCATACCCAGCCTGTACCTGTTTTTAATGGCAAATTGTAGAATTGCATTTTAATGAGATTTGGATTCAGTAAGACCTTTCATTTTGTGTGCTTTTCCTTTCTAATTAAAATCTGTTATACTAACTTGAATGTACAACTAGGGCACTGTGGTGTTGGAGCCCCTTTTTGTCAGTTACCTCACAGGCTCCTGCTATAGGAGACATATTCAACCCAGGGAGCACAGCACCCTAATTCAAAACCCAGCTTCAGAAACAGCAGATGAATATATGATTTTGTGGAATCTGCATCTACTCCTATTGTCAAAACATAAGGTATCTGTGATCCTTGAAATAAACCTTCTATTCCTAAGTCACCATAGTGTTTGGAAGAAAAACAACAAAAGAAAAAAACAAATAAATCTTCTAATTCTGCCTTTCAAATTTAATTTATTCTTTTTGTGGGCAAGCAATGAAGTCACTTTGGGTAATCCTTTTTCATCACTTTTAGGTTGAGAAATATATTTGAGTATTTCTGCTTTTAATATTCTCAATCTGGCAGGGCACGGTGGCTCACGCCTGTAAGCCCAGCACTTTGGGGGCTGAGGTGGGCAGATCACAAGGTCAGGAGATCAAGACCATCCTTGCTAACACGGTGAAATCCTATCTCTACTAAAAATACAAAAAATTATCCGGGTGTGGTGGCAGGCGTCTGTAGTCCCAGCTACTCGGGAGGCTGAGGCAGGAGAATCGCTTGAACCCAAGAGGCGGAGGTCACAGTGAGCTGAGATCACACCACTGCACTCCAGCCTGTGCAACAGAGTGAGACTCCGTCTCAAAAAAAAAAAAAAAAAAATCTCAATTTGTCTATGGAAATTAATTTAAATCTTTGTTAAAAGCTCAATAAGTTAATTTCAGGTGGTATTTGTGATGGCACATTTTTGTTTGTAAAGTTTTTTTTTTTCTTTTTTGAGACAGAGTCTGGCTGTGTCACCCAGGCTAGAGTGTAGTGGTGCAATCTCAGCTCACTGCAACCTCCACCTCCCTGGTTCAAGTGATTCTCCTGCCTCAGCCTCCTGAGTAGCTGGGATTACAGGTGCAGGCCATCATGCCCAGCTTTTTTTTTTGAGACAGTCTTGCTGTGTCGCCCAGGCTGGAGTACAATGGCACCATCTTGTCTCACTGCAACCTCCACCTCCTGGGTTCAAGCGATTCTCCTGCTTCAGCCTCCCAAGTAGCTGGGACTACAGGTGCCTGCCACCATGCCCGGCTAATTTTTGTGTTTTTAGTAGAGACAGGGTTTCACCATGTTGGCCAGGCTGGTCTTGAACTCCTGACCTCAGGTGATCCAACCACCTCAGCCTCCCAAAGTGCTGGGATTACAGGCGTGAGCCACCACGCCCGACCTGTAAAGTTTTATAAAACTTTCTATGTTTCTGTAAGTGCAGCTTCTTTAATATTCAGAACCAAATTGATTTTTTAAAACATTTTAAATGGATATTTTCTTACAGTTACTCTTTGAGTAAATCTATATTCCCTCTGACACATTTTCCTCTGCAGTTTGAGGAAGCTAATGCTAGTAAAATCATCCTAAGGGATTCTGTTTAAACAGAGCCATTTAAGTCCTGCTTCTTAAAATGCCCAAGTCCTCAGGAAGGTGAATTTATCAAAAACTGGAGTATCCAAAAATAGCAGTCTAGACAGCACAGACCAAAGTAGTCTCAGTAGTGTGGAGGAGATCATTCCCTTCACTGGGTGAGTAATTCACTGCAGAAGGAGAGATTTGCTTGTAGAGGAGGACTGGCCTCAGGACCCCCTTTCCTGGAGTCTGTGCCACTTACATAGGTAATTTTAGCAACTTAGTCTCTTAATAGATTGGCCTATTCCAGGGATTTTGAATTAATGTTGGTTTAGTACACTTTTTTTTTCTTTCTTTTTTTTTTTTTTGAGACGGAGTCTTGCTCTGTCGCCCAGGCTGGAGTGCAGTGGCGCGATCTCGGCTCACTGCAAGCTCCGCCTCCCGGGTTCACGCCATTCTCCTGCCTCAGCCTCTCCGAGTAGCTGGGACTACAGGCGCCCGCCACCACGCCCGGCTAATTTTTTGTATTTTTAGTAGAGACGGGGTTTCACCGTGGTCTCGATCTCCTGACCTCGTGATCCGCCCGCCTCGGCCTCCCAAAGTGCTGGGATTACAAGCGTGAGCCACCGTGCCCGGCCTACACTTTTTTTTTTCGAGATGGAGTCTTGCTCTGTCATCCAGGCTGGAGTACAGTGGCGCGATCTTGGCTCACTGCAATATCTACGTCCCAGGTTCAAGCGATTCTCCTGCCTCAGCCTCCAGAGTAGTCGAGATTACAGGCGTGAGCCACTGTGCTCAGCCAGTTTAGTACACTTTTTAATTACAGGAAAACACCGTATTAAAGTTGACCTAGACTTTGGAGGAAAATTTCCTTTTGGATGACTTGGGTCTCCTCATCTCAAAGTAAATAGCTTTCCTGAATGTAGTTCCTGTGACAACTCTTTTGCATAATTTGAAAAAAAAAAAATAGGTTACAGAAGACTACTTTTTTTTCTTTGAGGCGGAGTTTCACTCTGTCGCCCAGGCTGGAGTGCAGAGGTGCGATCTCGGCTCACTGCAAGCTCCACCTCCCGGGTTCACGCCATCCTCCTGCCTCAGCCTCCCGAGTAGCTGGGACTACAGGCACCTGCCTCCATGCCCAGTTAATTTTTTGTATTTTTAGTAGAGACGGGGTTTCACCGTGTTAGCCAGGATGGTCTTGATCTCCTGGCCTCGTGATCCACCTGTCTCGGCCTCCCAAAGTGCTGGAATTACAGGGGTGAGCCACCGTGCCTGGCCAAGACTACTTTTTTGTTAGTTTTTGTTTGTTTTTTGAGACAGAGTCTCGCTCTGTTGCCCAGGCTGGAGTGCAGTAATGAAATCTCGGCTCACTGCAGCCTCCACCTCCCAGGTTGAAGCGATTCTCCCGCTTCAGCCTCCCGAGTAGCTGGGATTACAGGTGTGTACCACCACTCCCGGCTCATTTTTTGTAGTTTTAATAGAGACAGGGTTTCGTCACGTTGGCCAGGCAGGTCTTGAACTTCTGACCTAAAGTGATCCGCTGGCCTCAGCCTCCCTAACTGCTGAGATTACAGGCATAAGTCACCACCCCCAGCCAGCGACTACTTGAATAATAAGCAAGAATAGTCGTTATCCATTGACCTAGAGATACCAGTCTTAACACCAGTTGTTGGGTTTGGTTTGGTTTGGTTTTTGAGACGGAGTCTCACTCTGTTGCCCAGGGTGGAATACAGTGGCATGATCTCAGCTCCACAACCTCCACCTCCCGGGTTCAAGCAGTCCTCCTGCTGGGATTACAGGCACGTGCCACCATACCCAGCTAATGTTTGTATTTTTAGTAGAGATGGGGTTTCAATATGTTGGCCAGGCTGGTCTTGAACTCCTCACCTCGTGTTCCACCTGCCTTGGCCTCCCAAAGTACTGGGATTACAGGTGTGAGCCACATGTGCCCAGCCGATTTTTGGGTTTTTATTACAGATTTGTGAAGGCAAGATTTTTTTTTTTGAACTTATGTAGATATAATGACCCAAACCAATGCCATAGCCCATGCTTATTGTAACTTAATCAGAGTATGGTACCTAAAAGCAGACCTGAAAATAATTGTAAAATATGGCAATTGCATATTGATTAACACAATAACACTTTCTTCATTCAACTCTTCAGTTTATTCAGCGTCTCATAGCTAACAGCACCTGGCACACACCTTTGGTTGGTTTGAATTCAAGGAGCAGTGTGAGGTCAAGGTCAAGGGGGAGTGTAAGGTCAAGGTGAAGTGTCATGTTGGGTGAGTGCTTCATCGAGGTTCCTGAAAGGTACCATCAGGTTGTAACCAACAGCTTGGAAACATCCATTTGTAGTCCTCACGGCAATCTTAGAGTGAATAGTTAAAAGTATGGGTTATAGTCTGTTTAGTGGTGCTTATACAGGAGTGTCCAGGCTAGGTAATTAATAAAGAAAAAAATATTTGTTTGGCTTATAATTCTGATGTCTGGAAAAGTTCAAGATAAGGCACCTGCATCCAGAAAGGGCCACAGGTTGCTCTATTCATAGTAGAAGGTGAAGAGGAGCCTGCATGGCAGAGGTCACGTGGCCAGAGAGGGCGCAATAGAGAGGGGGGAGGTGCTGGGCTCTTTCTAACAACCAGCTCTGGCCAGGACTAGTAGAGCAAGAACTCACCCATTACGTCAAGGACGGCACCAAGGTATTCATGAAGAATCTGCCCCCATGACCCAAGGCCTCCCATTAGGCCCCACCTTCGACATTGGGGATCAAATTTCAACATGAAGTTTGAGGGGGACAGACATCCAAACTATAGCAGTATGTGTACACAGTATGCACCTATAAAATAAACATTATTTTCTATTAGGTTATTACCTAAGTTTCTTAATGTTTAGAATGTGCAACTTTGAAATATAAATTTTATTTTATTTATTTTTTTAGATGGAGTCTTGCTTTGTTGCCTAGGCTGGAGTGCAATGGCGCGATCTCGGCTCACTGCAACCTCCGCAGGTTCAAGTGATTCTCCTGCCTCAGCCTCCCGAGTAGCTAGGATTATAGGCATGGGCCTCCATGCCTGGCTTTTTTTTTTTTTTTTTTGAGGCAGAAGTCTTACTCTGTTGCCCAGGATGGAGTGCAGTGGCGTGATCTCAGTTCACTGCAACCTCTGCCTCCAAGGTTCAAATGATTCTCCCGCCTCAGCATCCCGAGTAGCTGGGATTCCAGGCGCCCACCATCATGCCTGGCTAATTTTTTTTTTTTTTGTATTTTTGTAGAGTTGGGGTTTCACCATGTTGGCCAGGCTGGCCTTGAACTCCTGACCTCAGGTGATCTGCCTGCCTTGGCCTCCCAAAATGCTGGGATTATAGCCGTGAGCCACCATGCCCGGCTAGGAAGAAATTTTTGTATTTTTAGTAGAGTTGGGGTTTCACCGTGTTGGCCAGGCTGGTCTCGAACTCCTGACCTCAGGTGAGCTGCCTGCCTCAGCCTCCCAAAGTGCTAGGATTACAGGACTGAGCCACCACACCCAACCTGAAATAGAAATTTTAGCGTATATGTTATATGATAGTGGTTCTCAAAGTGTGGTCCCTGGACCTCTGGAGGTTCCTGAAACTTTCTCATGGAGTTTACAAAGTCAAAACTATTTTAATAAGAATTGTCTTTTTAACCGTGTTGACATTTGCACCAATGTTACAAAAGAAATGGTGGGTAAAACTGATGCTTTAGTGTCAGTTGAATCAAGGCTGTGGCTCCAAATTGCACTGGTAACTACTATATTCTTCACCATTAACTGTTTGGTTTTTTTTTTTTTTTTTTTTTTTTTGAGATGGAGTCTCTCACTGTCGCCTGAGCTGGACTCATTGCAACCTCCACCTCCCAGGTTCAAGCGATTCTCCCGTCTCAGTCTCCCGAGTAGCTGTTATTACAGGCGACTGCCACCACACCTGGCTAATTTTTTGTATTTTTATTAGAGATGGGGTTTCACCATGTTGACCAGGCTGGTCTCGAGCTCCTGACCTTGTCATCCGCCTGACTCGGCCTCTCAAAGTGCTGGGATTACAGGCGTGAGCCACCACACCCAGCCCACCATTAGCTGTTTTAAAAAATTTCAGTTTTACTTGAAAATGTTCTTAATGAAACAGTGAAGATTATTCATTTTACTAAATCTCAAACCCTTGAAGATACATCTTTTTAATAGTATGTATAGTAAGATGAGAAGCACTTTAGTGCAGACTAAAATACATGATCCTGAGTTGTAAGTTGAACTAGCTGCTTTTTTCATGAACACCATTTTTACTTCAAAGAATGATTGACAGACAAACTTTTGAGTATCTGGCAAACATTTTCTCAAAAATAAATGAAGTGAGCCTGTCACTTCAGGGAAACAGCTGGCAATGTTTGTTGCCAATGATAAAATTCTAGCTTTAAAGTGAAAATTAGAACTTGGGGAAATTGTTTTTCCACTGTGAGTTTGACAGCTTCCAAATATTAAAGACTCATCAGAAATGATGAGATTGGTACTGATATAAACAAATGTGATTCAAAAAAAATATTTTACAAGAAATGTTTCAACAGTTGGAAGATCTGCATATATCAATGATATAATATTTTCTTTTTTTCTTTTTTCTTTTGTTTTTGAGATGGAGTCTCGCTCCATCACCCAGGCTAGAGTGCTGTGGTGTAATCTCAGCTCAGTGGAGATCTGCAACCTCCCCTTCCCGGGTTCAAACGATTCTCCTGCCTCAGCCTCCCGAGTAGCTGGGATTACAGGTGCCCGCCACCACACCCAGCTAATTTTTGTATTTTTAGTAGAGACGGGGTTTCACCATGTTAGCCAGGCTGGTCTCCAACTCCTAACCTCAGACGACCCACCCACTTCCGCCTCCCAAAGTGCTGGGATTACAGGTGTGGGCCACCATGCCCGGCTGAGATAATATTTTCTGAATGATCAATGAGTAATTTACATGATCATATACAGGTAAAAGATCCATTCAAAATGTAAGGTGGACCAGTGGATCTTACTGTAGCTGAGTTGGAAACTGCATCTCTCTGATTTCAGATTTCATATTGCAACTAGCCTTTGAGAAGCTATGATTTGTCAAGTTTTGGTGTGGTATCAAAGGAAAATGTCTGCACTGATCTAAAAAGGGCCTTGAAGTATCCTTTGTTTTCTAGCTATGTATCTGTGTGAAGTTGTATTTTTTTCACATATTTCAACCAAAGTAAAGAATCGTAATAGATTGAATGCAGAAGCCTCTGTGATAATCCAGCTGTCTTCTATTAAGGCGGACATTAAAGAGATTTGCAAAAATGTAACACGGTGCCATTCTTCTTACTGTTTTGTTTTGGAAAGTACAGTTTTAAAAAACATGCTCTTTCCATTAACATGTAATGGTAATGGGTTTGTTTTCTTTTAAAATGAATAAATACCTTTAAAAATCTCTCCATTTTAAATTTCTGGTTGAGTAAATATTGATAGATGTAACTCACACAAAAGCTCTTTGGGATTCTCAATGATTTTTGTTTGTTTGTTTGAGACAGAGTCTCACTCACTCTGTCGCCCCAAGCTGGAGTGCAGTGGCGCAATCTCCACTCACTGCAACCTCTCCCTCCCGGGTTCAAGTGATTCTCATGCCTCAGCCTCCCGAGTAGCTGGGACTACAGGTGTGTGCCACCATGCCTGGCTACTTTTTGTTTTTCTTTTGTAGAGATGAGGTTTCACCATGTTGGCCAGGCTGGTCTTGAACTCCTGTTCTCAAGTGATCCACCCACCTTGGCCTCCTAAAATGCTGGGATTATAGGCATGAGCCACTGTGGCTGGCTGGTTCTCAATGATTTTTAGGAGGTCAAAGGGGTCCCCAGAACCACTGTGATGTGACATCAGGCAGGAAGGGATGCAGTTTTGATGACACCATCCCCAAAGTAGCAAAGGCTGTTTTTAAAGAACCATTTATAATATTTGCTCACAAAGGAGTCCTTTTAAGATTTGGATTTTTTTTTCCCATTAACTTTTCCACATTTTAGTCAAGAATGTAAGTGGGTTGATTAGTTTTTCATCTGTCTTGAATTTTCTTCTAGCTGCTGTCAAGTCAGTGCTGCAGCAGTTCATGTGACAGCAAGAGCGTGGGGGCATCCTCAGGTTTCATAGAGCATCAAAAGAACCCTGCTATAGTCACAAACAAGCACCAGCTCATTTGTTACTGAGTAAGGTTTTTATTATTAAGATCTTCTATCTTATTTGGGCTCTGTCATCTTGGTAAACGCTTTATTATAGCTTATAGAATGGTCCTGAATACAGATAACTTTATGGAAAACATTGTTGGATTGAGGCCAGTAATTTTTAAGGTGGACTCAATTCAAATGTAGATGGGCTTTTTCTGTTGTTTTTAAGGGCTTTGGTATCGGAAGCTGTTGCTTTGTATAGTATACATCAGTTTGAATGCAAAGTGATATGTTGGGAGAAAATCTGTAGTCAGGTTGTTAATAGGCCAAGAATGAAACCTAAGAGCATATCCTCTTAGCAAGTTTTCAAGGTGGCACCTATGACTGCTGAAAACAATCAAGGCTTTGGAGATGAAGGGAACTCATACTGGAGATGATGGGAAATCATACAGGGAGAGGGCTTTTTTTTTTTTTTTTTGAGATGGTGTTTTGCTCGTTTTTACCAGGCTGGAGTGCAATGGCCACATCTTGGCTCACTGCAACCTCTGCCTCCTGGGCTTGAGTGATTCTCCTGCCTCAGCCTCCCAAGTAGCTGGGATTATAGGCGTGCGCCACCACGCCCAGCTAATTTTGTATTTTTAGTAGAGACAGGGTTTTACCATGTTGGCCAGGCTGGTCTCAAACTCCTGACCTCAGGTCTCAAACTCGTGATCCTCCCGCCTCAGCCTCCCAAAGTGCTGGGATTACAGGCGTGAGCCACCGCGCCCTGCTATCTTTTTTTTTTTTTTTTTTTTGAGACAGAGTCTCTGTCTTTCGCCCAGGCTGGAGTGCAGTGGTACAATCTCGGCTCATTGCAACCTCCGTCTCCTGAGTTCAGTGGATTCTTCTGTCTCAGCCTCCTGAGTAGCTTGGATTACAGGTGCATGCCACCATACCTGGCTAATTTTTGTATTTTTAGTAGAGATGAGGTTTAGTAAAGATGACTATGTTGGCCAGGCTAGTCTCAAACTCCTGACCTCAAGTGATCCGCCCACTATGGCCTCCCAAAGTGCTGGAATTTTGGATGTGACCCACCGTGCCCAGCTGGGAGAGGGCTTTTAAATAAAGGAAAGGGTGTTTATGTTTTTGGTTTTTGTTTTTTGAGACAGGGTCTTGCTTTGATGCTCAGGCTGGAGTGCAGTAGCCTGATCATGACTCACTGCAGCCTCGAACTCCTGGGCTCAAGTGATCCTCCTGCTTCAGCCTCCCTAGTAGCTGGGACTACAGGCATGTGCCATGATGCCCTGATAATTGTTAATCATTTTAAAAATAAATATGATTACTGTGAAACTAGATCCACAAAGGGTTACTGATGAGCAGAGGGCTTCGATGAAGTCGTGCTCTCAATTTGTAAGAATGATTTGTAATCATAGCTTGAGTTGTGTGTATATTTGTTCTCTCAAGTAGTTTAAAGGATCTGCAGTCTCGTTTATACTATTAGCTTACTTGATGACTCTTGACTTTATAGATAACATAATCTAGTGTTTCTTAAACTGAAATCTAGGGGTTTGTGGAATATATGTTATTGAGGACCAAGAATCAACTTTAAATGTTAAAAATTATTAGTCATAAAGACAAACATTTTGCACTGATTTTTTTATCATTTTGTATTTAATTTTTTGAGACATAGTCTCATTCTGTCACCCATGCTGGAGTACGGTGGCATGATGTTGGCTCACTGCAACCTCCACCTCCTGGGTTCAAACAATTCTCCTGCCTCCCTCAGACTCCTGAGTAGCTGGGATTACAGGTGCCCACCATGATGTCCGGCTACTTTGTATTTTTAGTAGAGATGGGATTTCACCATGTTGTCCAGGCTGGTTTCAAACTCCTAGCCTCAAGTGATCCACCCGCCTTGGCCTCCCAAAGTGCTGGGATTACAAGCGTGAGCCACCTCACCCGGCCAAAATCTCAATTATATCTCAATAAAGTGGTTTTTAAAAAAAACAGGCCGGCCAGAGGCAGTGGCTCACGCTTGTAATCCCAGCACTTCGGGAGGCCAAGGCAGGAGGATCACTTGAGCCCAGGAATTCAAGACCAGCCTGGGCATCATAGTGAGTACTCCTCTCTATAAAAAATACAAAAATTAGTGAAGGCATGGTGGCGAGTGCCAATAGTCCCACTTACTCAGGAGGCTGAAGTGGGAGGATCACTTGAGCCTGTGAGGCAGCAGCAAGCTGAGATCGCACTACTGCACTCCATCCTGGGGGAAAGAGCATGACTGTCTCAAAACCAACCAACCAACAAACAAAAACAGTCTGAAATAAGACACTGAATGTATACTGTTAGATTGCACAAGCGTAGGATTAAACACTAGCTTTATATTTTTATATTTGAGTTGGCACTTCCCCATTTCGCGTGATCCTCATGACTGATTTGTGAAATTAGGAAATTAGATTATAGCTGCGTCTTACAGGCAAATGACTAAAACTTGAAACATTTCGGGGCCTGTCTCTGTGACATCCCTTTGTTGGGGCTAGAACCCTCATTTGTGACTGTTACCTCTCAGGAGGCAGCAAATGTTCCATGGAGAATTCCATTTCCACTGAAATTCTCTCTCCCCTGTGATGTGCTCATGCCCTCTCTGGCTTGCCCCCTTAGTCCTTTCTGGGCTCTGCTTCCTGGGCCAGGCCCTCTTTGCTAATTCTGTGCATCCTTGCTGTCGTCTTTGGTGTTCTGATCCTCGGCTGTTGCTTCAGATCCGCCTACTCACTCGCTGCCCTTCTTGAGTTCTAAATCCTTCTGTGTTTCCAGTTCTCTTCTGGACATGCCAGTCCCTCATTCAACATATCAAAACGACATTTAATTTTCACCCCAAACTGTAGCTCTTTCTTATCTGGATCATCTGTTTAATTCCGGGAAGCAGAACCTGAAAGTCACTCTGGAATCCTCCCTCCCCCTCATACCCTTCGCAGCCTCCACATCCAGTCGGCCACTCACACACTAGTTGATTGTGTTTGTTAAATGTCCCTAGAATTCTTCCCTTCTGTGCCTATTTTGTCTCATCTAGACTGTTGGAGCCATTTCCTGGCTTCCTCTCCCAAGTCCTCTTGTGCCTGCTGGAGAGTCTAAACTCCTAAGCTCATCCTTCAAGGCCTTGGGTGATCTAGCCCTGGGCTGTCTCTCGTTTCATCACTCGCCAGCTCCAGTTCCCTTCTGTCCCACCCACCTCTACCTTGCACTCAAAGACAAATTCACCCGATTGCTGGATATCTTCGTGTCTTTGCATTAGCTGTTGCTAGCATACCTGTCCCCTCTCATTCTTCATTTGCGGGGGATAGAGTCATGCTCTTACACTGCTGGAGTGCAGTGGTACAACACCATGCCCGGCTAATTTTTAAAATTTTTTTTGTAGAGATGGGTTCTCACTGTGTTATCCAGGCTCCCTCTCGTTCTTCCAGACCGGAAACCCCAAGGCACGATGCAAACTCAGGCTGTATTTTTGTTCATTTTGGTTCCCCAGCTCCAGGCCCTGTTGCTGGCTCACAATGTGGGTTTGGTGTATGTTTGAAAGAATAAGTGTTTTATTTTAATCATTTGAAGAAAGCAAAATTTTGTAACACTTCCCCCCAGTTCCTCGGCTCAGATTCAATCAGCTGTTTTGAATGATTACCCAGAGGTAACAGTTAAGGTGCAAACCATGTGTGGCTGCATTTGTATGTGTTTCACCTGTCGGTTTTTGGCATCTGGGAATGACATTTTTCTTTGCACTGAGACATCAGTTATATCTAAAAACTATGTTTCTAAAAGGAATAGGAAATATGAACGAATAGGTCAGAGTTCAGTACTCCAGGCAGTTTTCATACCAAATTTGGTAATGTTGATTTAAAATGGCTCAACAAAAAAGCACCCCAAGTATAATCATGGAAAATATTAGTACTACTTTGTATGTAGTAATATGTTGTTAAGACAATTATTCATTGAAATTATGTTAATCACAAGGAAAGACCATAACTTCTCTCTTGGTTTATTTTAACAGGATCAGTTTGACAACTTAGAAAAACACACACAGTGGGGAATTGATATTCTTGAGAAATATATCAAGTTTGTGAAAGAAAGGACAGAGATTGAACTCAGCTATGCAAAGCAACTCAGGTAAGTCGATATTGAAAAAGGTTATTTGTTAACTGCAAAATGATATAAGGATAACGTATATTCTCATTTTATAGTATAAATGTATATTTTAAATATTTTTATGTAAGGTAATATTTCAATAGAAGTGATTGTTTTTCATACAGAAAATTTTCATAGAACATTAAAAATAAAAGCTAAATTACTGCTTTAAGACCCAGTTTTTTTTTTTTCAACAAGATATTTGCTGAGTTTTGGAGCAGCTTATTTTTCAGTAAACTTTTTATTGAAATATATTAATAACATATGTACAGAGAAGTACACAAATCATAAGTGTGCAGCTCCATGAATTTTGACAGTGTGAACACACTCATGTAACCGGGCACCCAGGTCAAGAAACAGAAAGACCAGCCTGGAAGGCCCCTTGGCCCCCTCCAGCTCCCCACTCTCCCCCCGGCGGTAACCACTCTCCTGACTTCTAACCACATGGATTACTAGTGCCCACTTTTGCACTTTACATGAGTGGAATCATTTGGTATTCATTCTTGTGTATCTGGCTTCTTTTGTTCTATATTACGTTTGTGAGATTTACCATGTGGTAGCATGTGGTGGGAGTCTGCTTATTTTCATTGCTGTTGAGTATTTTGGTCTGTGAATGCACCAGAACTCATCCGTTCTACTGACTAGGTGTTTGGTTGTTTCCAATTTAGGCTATAATGAGTAGCACTCCAGTGAGCATTGTTGTACAAGGCTTTTTGTGTGTATCTGAACACATTTCCTAGGATCTACGTAGGCATCTAATTGCAAGGTCACAGGCTACTCATATGCTTAGCTTTGGTGGATAGGGTTCAGCCATTTCCAAGGAGCTTGTACTAATTCACACTCCCTCCCATGCTGAGGGGTCCTGTGGAATAGTATTTTAAAAGTACTTCGGGCCAGGCGCAGTGGCTTACGCCTGTAATCCCAGCACTTTGGGAGGCAGAGGTGGGTGGATTGCCTGAGGTCAGGAGTTCGAGACCAGCCTGGCCAACGTGGTGAAACCCCGCCTCTACTAAAAATACAAAAATTAGCGGGGCGTGGTGGCAGGCGCCTGTAATCCCAGCTACTTGGGAGGGTGAGGCACGAGAATCGCTTGAACCCGGGAGGTGGAGGTTGCAGTGAGCTGAGATTGTGCCACTGCACTCTAGCCTGGGTGATAGAGTGAGACTCCTTCTCAAAAAAAAAAAAAAAAAAAAAAGTACTTTGGGGCCAGGCATGGTGGCTCACGCCTGCAATCCCAGCACTTTGGGAGGCCGATGAGGGAGGATTGCATGAGCCCAAAGAGTTAAGACCAGCCTGGGCAACATAGTGAGACCCCATCTCTATTTTTTTTTTTTAAGTACTTTGGATCTCCTTACATCTTTAATGGTGAGATTATCCAAGAAATTTGTGTTTTTATAGAATATATTTAAAAGTTCTTGGTAGAACTAAGCTTGAACTTGAAGTGGCATGCAAAGTCCTTAATGATTTCTTGTTGTGTAGTTGTAGTTGAATTAGTTTGTTGATATTGTTTTAAGGCCTGTTAAAGAGCTAGATGATTTTGATTTAGAAACATTTAGTTTTCTTTTTCTTTCTTTATTATTATTGTTTTTCTTTTTGAGACAGTCTCGCTCTGTCGCCCAGGCTGGAGTGCACTGGCTCAATCTCAGCTCACTGCAATCTCCGCCTCCCAGGTTCAAGCGATTCTCCTCCCTCAGCCTCCCAAGTAGCTGGGATTACAGGCTTGTGCCACTATGCCTGGCTAATTTTTGTATTTTTAGTAGAGAGGGTGTTTCACCATGTTGGCCAGGCTGGTCTTGAACTCCTGACCTCAAGTGATCCACCTGCCTGGGTCTCCCAATGTGCTGGGCTTACAGGTGTGAGCCACCGTGCCCAGCCCCTTTTTTCTTTTTTTTTTAAAAAAACTTTCTTCAAGCTCCCTTACCATTGAGTTTTAAAAAAGAGCATCTGCATAAGAGATATGTGTTCTTGGCTGGGCACAGTGGCTCACGCCTGTAATCCCAGCACTTTGGGAGGCCAAGGCAGGTGGATCACAAGGTCAAGAGTTTGAGACCAGCCTGGTCAAGATGGTGAAACCCCATCTCTACTAAAAATACAAAAATCAGCTGGGCGTGGTGGCGGGCGCCTGTAATCCCAGCTATTCAGGAGGCTGAGGCAGGAGAATCGCTTGAACCCGGGAGGCAGAGGTTGCAATGAGCCAAGATCGCGCCACTGCACTCCAGCCTGGGCGACAGAGCAAGACTCCATCTCAAAAAAAAAAAAAGAGCTATGTGTTCTTATAAGGGTTTCTGTTGTTTCAGCAAGCTGGGATTACAGGTGTGAGCCACTGCGCCTGGCCCCAGATTTTGTTTTTATTGAGTGAATAACATGTAAAACATCACACAATGAAATAATTTTTATACGTGGAGAATCTAGATCAGTTTCTAGTGCCCTGTGTGCATATCAGCCTGGTCAACACGTCAGGGGCTTTTTGAACCGAAAGTAGGAATAGAACGTGGTCTGTTTCACGTTATTTGAATACTGCACTGTTAGTCATGCAGTCTTGTCTTTCGTGTGAAAATGGGCTACGTGGGAGCTCTCGAGCGGGCTACTGGTGTTCTTCCCACCACAGTCTCCCTTGCTGACCCCTACTCTTCCCCTGCCTCTTCACATTGCTGTGCCCAGCACCTGCTTCTCAATCCTTCTCCCTTCCCAGTCTGTACTCTCCTGGTGACCTCAACTGTCTCATGGCTTTAGGTATGATCCACATGGCAATGACTAACAGATATGGATCTCCAAGCCAGACCTTTCCCCTGAATTCCAGAAACAGCTTGCTCAAAATCTCCACTTAGAAATGTCTAAAAACTTGGCTGGGCGCAGTGGCTCATGCCTGTAATCCCAGCACTTTGGGAGGCCGAGGCGGGCAGATCACGAAGTCAGGAGATCGAGACCATCCTGGCTAACACGGTGAAATCCCGTCTCTACTAAAAATACAAAAAATTAGCTGGACGTGGTGGCAGGCACCTGTAGTCCCAGCTACTCGGGAGGCTGAGGCAGGAGAATGGCGTGAACCCGGGAGGCAGAGCTTGCAGTGAGCCGAGATTGCACCACTGCACTCCAGCCTGGGTGACAGAGTGAGACTCCATCTCAAAAAAAAAAAAAAAAAAGGAAATGTCTAAAAACCATCTGAAATGATCTGAAATGTAACATGTCTGAATGTCTGAAACTGAACTCCTGATCTCCCCAACTTAAAAATCCACATGTCTAGGCCAAGTGAAGTGGCTCACACCTAAAATCTTAGCACTTCAGGAGGCCGAGGTGGGTACTTGAGGCCAGGAGTTGGAGACCAGCCTGAGCAACATAGCAAGACCCTGCCTCTAAAAAGAATTTAAAAAAATTAGCCAGGCATGGTGGCACACACCTGTAGTCCCAGCTATTCAAGAGGCTGAGGAGGGCGGATGCTTGAGCCCAAGACGTTGGGGCTGCAGTGAGCCATGATTGCACTACTGCACTCCAGCCTGGGCAACAGAGCAAGACCCTATCTCAAAAAAATAAAAATCTGTATTTCCACAGCCTAGATTTTCCTCCACTCACCTGAGGGTAGCTGCATCCTTCCTGGTTTAGGTCAAAAACCCTAGCATCACCCAGGTGCGGGGGGATCACTTGAGGTCAAGAGTTCAAGACCAGCCTGTCCAACATGGTGAAACCCTGCCTCTACTAAAAATACAAAAGCATTAGCCAGGCGTGGTGGCGGGCGCCTGTAATCCTAGCTACTCGGGAGGCTAAGGCAGGAGAATCCCTTGAACCCAGGAGGCAGAGGTTGTAGTGAGCCGAGATTGTGCCCCTGCACTCCAGCCTGGGTGACAGAGCAAGACTCCATCTCAAAAAAAAAAAAAAACCCTGGTGTCATCGTCATCTCTGGCTCCCTTCTTTCTCTCACACACTCACACTCCCCAGCCCAAGCCATCAGGAAATCTTGGTTTCTCTACAGATTTATCCAGGATCTAACACTCGTTATCACCTCCACTGCTGCCACTGTGGTCCATGTCACATGGCCTATGTGGTCCATGATCTTTTGCCTGGTTATGATGAGTCTACTAACTAGTTTCCCTTATTCTACCTCTATCCCCTATTCCCTGATTTCTACAAAGCAGCCAGATTACAGTACTGCCCTGTTTAAAATTCCAGTGCGTCCCCATTTCATTCAGAGTAAATCCAAAAACCTTACAGTGAAAGTCCTCCAAAACCTTGTATAATCTGGTTCCCACATCTTTCTGACATCATCTGTTTTAACTGTCTTCCTCCTCCTCTCTGCTATAACCATACAGCGGCCTCCTTCCTGTTTTTTGTACATGCCAGGCATCCCCACACCCGAGAGCTATTGCGCTAGCCCTTCCATGTAGATACCACCTATGTGTTCTTCCCCAGGCTCCAAGTGGCTGACTCCCTCTCCTGCTTCCAGTTTCTGCTCAGTGAGGCGCACCTCTTCCCCTAGCCCACTTAGCCTGCTTTGCTTTTTCACTTTTCCTATATTACTGGTAACTTTCTACCATTTTATATAGTTTTCTCAGTTTTGAAAATTGACAAAATATCTATTTCTATATTATTTGTATATAAAATTGTATATATTTATGGTATACATGACGTTTTGAAATAGGTATACACTGCAGAATGCCCAAATCAGGCTAATTAACATATGCATTACTACTCAAACTTAATAATTTTTTTGTGGTAAGAACATTAAAATCTACTCTTCTAGCAATTTAGCAACCCCTCCCCTCCCCTCCCCTCACCTTCCCTCTTTCTTGAGACAGGGTCTCACTCTGTCACCCCGGGTGGAGTGCAGTGGCACGATCTTGGCTCACCTCCCAGGCTCAAGTGATCCTCCCACCACAGCCTCCCAAGTAGCTGGGACCACAGGAATGCGCTGCCACACCCGGCTAATTTTTGTATCTTTTGCAGAGACAGAATTTCACCATGTTGCCCATGCTGGTCTTGAACTTCTAGGTTCGAGTGATCCTCTCACCGAGGCCTCCCAAAGTGCTGGGATTACAGGTGTGAGCACCCGGCCTGGCAATTTTCAAGTATACAATACATTGTTATTAACTGGAGACACCATGTTGTACAATAGATCTCCTGAACTTATTTCTCCTAAAATTTTGTCTCATTTGAATAACATCTCCCCAACCTTCCCAGAGAAATCTGGGTATTATATTTACTGAGCATTGTCTCCTGCAGCCTCTCAGCTAGAATGCAAGCCCCTTAAGGGTGGAGATCTTTGGGTTGTGCTCACTAATGTGTCATAGTGCAGAACAGTGCCTGGCACATAGTAGGTGCCCAGTAAATATTTGTAGATTGTGAGTGAATCGGTAGGGCACAGGCTTAAGATATTTAGCCAGCTTTGCTTTATGGGGAATTATATGTTTGCACCGGCCTGTGAGAGCTGATGAGATTTTGACAACAAAAAGTAGAACAACAAGGTGCCAGTCGAGTTTCAATCACTAGGGATGCTTTAATGAACGAGACACAGGAACTGCCTGAACCTGGAGTGCTCACCTTCTCACAGCGGAAAACAGAACTGCATGCAAATTAGCAAAAAATTCAAGCATTTAAAGATAGCTTTTATGACTCCAAATATGTAAACGGAGTGATGTGATAGAGATTGAAGTAGGGGTGGTTACTTAGCTAGGCTGGTCAGGAAAAACCATCACCTGAGAAATGAATTACAAAAAGAAGCCAGACGTGGCCGGGCGCGGTGGCTCACGCTTGTAATCCCAGCACTTTGGGAGGCCAAGGCGGGCGGATCACGAGGTCAGGAGATCGAGACCAGGTGAAACCCCGTCTCTACTAAAAATACAAAAAAAAAAAATTAGCCGGGCATGGTGGCGGGCGCCTGTAGTCCCAGCTACTCGGGGAGGCTGAGGCAGGAGAATGGCGTGAACCCGGGAGGCGGAGCTTGCAGTGAGCCGAGATTGCGCCACTGTACTCCAGCCTGGGCGACAGCGAGACTCCGTCTCAAAAAAAAAAAAAAAAAAGAAGCCAGACGTGAGGATGTGGGGGGAGAGAGTGCAAAGGTCCTGAGACGGGAACATGTACAAGGAATAGGAAGGCCAGTGTGGCTACAGCATATTCAACAGATACTTGGTTGAAATAGTAATATGATGTTGAAAAATCAGCGTGACCTTTGGGAGAGATATCTATCATTAAATTTTTTTTTCTGCATTGCAGGGGAAAATGCTAACTTATTTTAGACATAAACATATGAGACTTTGATTCCTGTAGGTCAGGTCTTAGCATGGGCCAAATCGATCCACTACTTGGTTTTGTAAATAAAGATTTGTTGGAATGTTGCCGTGCCCTTGCATATTGTCTATGGCCACTTTTGCGAACAATTGGCAATTGAGTAGTTGCAAAAGAGATGCAGTTATCTGCAAGTCTGAATTTTTTTTTTTCTTTGAGACGGACTCTCGCTCTTTCACCCAGGCTGGAGTGCAGTGGTACAATCTCAGCTCACTGCAACCTCCACCTCCCGGGTTCAAGCGATTCTCCTGCCTCAGCCTCCTGAACAGCTGGGACTACAGGTGCACACCACCACGCCCGGCTAATTTTTGTATTTTTAGTAGAGATGGGATTTCACCATATTGGCCAGGCTGGTCCTGGACTCCTGACCTCGTGATCCACCTGCCTCGGCCTCCCAAAGTGCTGGGATTACAGGCATGAGCCACCGCGCCCGGCCCTGAAATATTTACTTTCTGGTCCTTTACAGAAAAAGTTTGCCAACCCCTGAGGTCACTATCTATTCAAGGTAGTATAGGTTGAAATTCCTAATGTAATTTTTTTTTCTGAGTCTGAACAACCTAATTTTATTTATTTTTGAGACAGAGTTTCTGTCACCCAGGCTGGAGTGCAGTGGCATCATCTCCAGTCTCTTTCCAGAAACTATGGCCCCTGACACTCCATTAGCAGAGTAACAGGGCCTGCTCAGCCTCACCCTCACTGCTGCCTTCTGTTTCCAAACTGATCTTTGTCAATTTGCTACTTAACAATTGGTACATCTAGGTCTTAGATTGCATTACTCTTAGTACGCATGGGGGTTGAACATCTTTTGATACATTTGAGCCATTTATGCTTTTAAATAATGAACCATTCAAGTCTTGGTCTGTTTTTAATTGGAGCTCATTGTATATAGAGGGTAACTAGGTAGAAATCGTTTTATACAACAAACTACATATTGTATATATCATATATATAAAGAAATGAATTTAAATTTAACAGTACAAACGACAGTAAAGTGAAACTGCGGGATGTGCTAAGCTTTAAATATTAAACTCTTAGGTCGGGCGCAGTGGCTCATACTTGTAATCCCAGCATTTTGGGAGGCCAAGGTGGGCAGATGACCTGACGTTGGGAGTTTGAGACCAGCCTGGCCAACATGGTGAAACCCCATCTGTCTACTAAAATCACAAAAATTAGCCGGGCGTGGTGGCACACGCCTGTCATCCCAGCTACTTAGGAGGCGGAGGTTGCAGTGAGCCAAGATGACGCCACCGCACTCCAGCCTGGGTGACAGACTCTGTCTCAAAAAATAAATAAATATTAAACTTTTGTAAAATTTATCAAAAAGATGATGAAAAACTTGTAGGATGTCATTATTATGTGTGATTCCATGTTGAAATTTTAAACAGGCTCAACTGACTCACTGCTATAAAAGATTAGGAAAATAATATATACATGTTTTGCTCCTTCTAGTTGAGTTATATGACTTGGTTCTGAAACCCGAGGCCCTCAGTTGATTTGTCGTGGTTGTATATTTGAACGTAGAGTCATCTCAGCACTTCTCTCTACAACAGCCTCTCTCCTTGACTCTTGGCATTAAGGAAGAATATTCTCCCCCTAGTTAGAGCTTGGGACGTGTTCCCCGAGTTCTTTCTTGCTTGAAAATGCCACCATACTTTACAACGCTTTGACTTGGTTGTTCTCTGGTCACACTTTCTCTCTCCATGTGGCTGCATGGTCTTTTGGAGGAAAAGTCTGGGGCCAGCCAGTTGTTTTTCTCTGTAGGCAACATGGCTGTTTCTGAGTAAATATATGAATACTTTTAGTTCATCTGGGCAATCTGATAACTGCACTAAGCAATGCCTTGGAGTTGATCATCCTTTATCAGATAGTTTTTCTGAATGCTCTTTCCTGTGTAAATTCTGTGCTTCATTTATTTTAGGGGAAAGTTATTTGATTATGTCTGAATATTTTTTCTATTCTACTTACTGGGTCATATACTTCAGAGATATGAGTTATCCTTACGTTTCATCTTATTCTTTAGATTTTTTTTTCTGATTGTTTTCACATTATGGTTATTTCAAACCTTTCCTCTACTAAATTTGATATCCACCCTCAAATTTAGTGGATTCTATAGTGGTATATTTTAGTGGTATATATGGGTTCTATAGTGGTATATTTTAATCCTTAGTTCACTTCCTCAGCTTTGTGTCTTCCTTCTCATTCCATTTTATTTTATCCTGTAGCATTGGAATTCTTGATTTATTGCCTTTGTGTTTTACTAAGTTTGTCTATAGTATAAATAATCTGGAGGAGGGTGATTTTTGCTTATTTTCCTTATATGTTTTCTTGCAGACTGGGTTGTTTTTTTTCCCTTCTGTATTACCTGTCATATCTTTTCACTTTGTTTATATTTATTATTTCTTTTTTTTTTTTTTTTTTTTGAGACAAAGTCTCACTCCGTTGCCCAGGCTGGAATGCAGTGGCGCGATCTCAGCTCACTGCAACCTCAGCTTCCCAGGTTCAAGCAATTCTCCTGCCTCAGCCTCCCAAGTAGCTGGGATTACAGGCTCACACCACCACACCTGGCAAATATATATATATATTTTTTGAGATGGAGCTTTGCTCTTGTTGCCCAGGCTGGAGTGCAATGGCACGATCTTGGCTCACTGCAACACTGCCTCCTGGGTTGAAGCGATTCTCCTGCCTCAGCCTTCCTAGTAGCTGGGATTACAGGCATGCGCCACCACACCTGGCTAATTTTGTATTTTCAGTAGAGACAGGGTTTCACCATATTGGTCAGGCTGGTCTCAAACTCTTGACCTCAGGTGATCCACCCACCTCGGCCTCCCAGAGTGCTGGGATTACAGGCATGAGCCACCACGCCTGGCCCACGGCTGGCTAACTTTTGGATTTTTAGTAGAGACAGGCTCTTGCCATGTTAACCAGGCTTGTCTCAAACTCCTGACCTCAGATGATCCGCCTACCTCGGCCTCCCAAACTGCTGAGATTACAGGCATGAGCCACCGCCCCTGGCCACTTTGCTTATATTTAATAGGTGCAGTTTGGTGAAGTGGTTGAGTTCAGACTCAAGAGTCCCAATGCCTGGGATTAATCCTGGTTCTTCCACTTAACAGCAGTATGAATTGGGTCAAATTACTTTCCTTGTTTCATCGTTTTCATCTGTAAAGTGTGACTCATCCTCATCATCATCATCATCCTCACCTTATAAAGTTGCTGAGTGGGCTTAATGAGGTAAAGAGCGTAAAGGTCTTAGGCCACCACCTGGCATGCATTTGTTTCTAACATGAGCCCCACCAGTGCCCTGTCTGCTCTGATGGAGTGTAGGTGAGTGTTCCTTGCTACGCGTCCTTCCATTTCTGGTACCACTGGTCTTTCCCTTTGAGTTCCACTTGAGGCTGGGGTATTGTATGTTCTGCTTGGTTTGCTGAAGGCTGAGGTGTTTGTAGAGTCGGGGTTGGGAAAGGGCCTGGCTTTGAGACTCTGAGCTCTGTCATTTCCTCTGAAACTTTGTTAGAGGTTCTGTTATGGGGTTTATGCCATTAGATCAAAGATGGCCCTAATTGTATTAGTCCGTTTTCACGCTGCTGATAAAGACATACCCGAGACTGGGAAGAAAAAGAGGTTTAATTTGACTTACAGTTCCACATGGCTGGGGAGGCCTCAGAATCGTGGCCGGGGGCGAAAGGCACTTCTTACGTGGCAGCGGCAAGGGAAAATGAGAAAGAAGCAAAATCGGAAGCCCCTGATAAACCCGTCAGATCTTGTGAGACTTACTCACTATCACAAGAATAGCACGGGAAAGACTGGCCCCCATGATTCAGTTACCTCCCTCTGGGTCGCTCCCACTGCATGTGGGAATTCTGGGAGATACAATTCAAGTTGAGATTTGGGTGGGGACACAGCCAACCCACATCCCTAATCCTGTGGAATCCCTGGGTTTGGGGTGAACCCCCAGGGCACTCAGCCTGGAGGTCTGGAAAGTAGACCTCTGGGGGGCGAGCCCCGGCTCCTGCCCAGGGCCTTGGGTGGTCAGCATAGATGTCTTCCTCTCAGAATTTTTCTGTCACTATTCCCTGAGTGCTTACCTCCAAGTTTACTTCTGTCTGGGCTGATTTTCAGGGTTTGTGGATGTATTTCCTTTCCTGTGATGGGGAGGAAGGAGTCAGCACCCATTCTAAGCTGTCCCAGAATTTTCTGTTTCTCTTCTTGGTCATCACTTTATAAAGTATATGGACTGAGGTTAGACTCCTTTCTTCATTTTTTTTTTTTTTAATTTTCTGCTGTTAAATTTTTCCCTGGCTTTTATTTTTTCACCTTTTGTTGTTGGGAAAACACAATTCTGTGGCTGGATTTTATTCTGCCATCTTCATCCAGAAGTCTTGTGGTGAGCTTTAAAAAAATAAAAGTGAAAAAAACACAAAACATTCTTGGGCCCCACCCTGGACCTTCTGTTGCAGAGGCTCTGGAATAGGGTAGAGTAAGTCATTTTTAAAGCCTTCCTGTGGTTCTTCGAATCAGCCAGGTCTAAATCCACCATCCTTATAAAAGAATGTTTACCTTTAGTTAGGCTACCTGAAAAACAAGTCGAGATTTTCTATCTGAAAACACGTCAGATTTCTCAGACCCTATAAATCGAAAGTTTTTTAAAGTGGTTTATTTGCTTGTTTGTTTTTGTTGTTGTTGTGGGGTTTTTTTGTTTGATTGTTTTGTTTTGAGACGAAATCTCACTCTGTCACCCAGGCTGGAGTGCAGTGGCATGATCTCGGCTCACTGCAACCTCCGCCTCCCAGGTTTAAGTGATTCTCCTGCCTCACCCTCCCAAGTAGCTGGGACTACAGGTATGTGCCACCATGCCCAGCTAATTTTTGCATTTTTAGTAGAGACGGGGTTTCACCATGTTGGCCGGGCTGGTCTCAAACTCCCAATCCACCTGCCTCGGCCTCCCAAAGTGCTGGGATTACAGGCGTGAGCCACCGCACCTAAACGAACCGTGTTCATTTTTTAAATAATGGTAATACAAATAGGGCAAAAACCTTGTCCCAAGAGAACAGCAATGGAAAGTTGATCTTTTTTTTGTAGCAGTTCTTGAGATAAATATCCTTAGAAATGAAGTTCACTTTGAGATCTCTTTAGCTTCTAGGTTTATGCTAATATTTAGAGTGAATTATTTATTCGTGCTTTTAAGAAGCATTTTGAATGCTATATATGCCAGTATTGTCAAAGTGATTCCCATTCATCAGAACTTGATGGTCTTTTCAGTATATCACCTACAAGGGATCTAATTTAATCCTGTTTAGGATTTGAATGGTAAAAGAGAACTATAAAGAATATTGGTTTTACCTGGATCGACAGATTCAGAGTCAAGTAAGGCTTCCTTCAACTAGATATAAAACTTACATGATTTTTATGGCTGCTAAGGACTGGAAGGAAGCTACAAAGAAAATGTATATTTAACATTTTGGAATAATTTTTATATGAGGTGTGAATTTAGAAGTGGTATTTTCAATTTGTAAGTTATAGGTAACAGAAGAAATGACTAATATTTAAAATCATGCAGTAGTCTGGGCACGGTGGCTCATGCCTGTAATTCCAGCACTTTGGGAGGCTGAGGTGAGAGGATTGCTTGAGGCTAGGAGTTTGTGACCAGCCTCAGCAACATGGCAAGACTCTGTCTCTACAGAAAATAAATAATAAAAATGAGCTGGGCGTGGTGGTGTGCACCTGTAGTCCTAGCTACTTGGGAGGCTAAGGTGGGAAGATCCCTGGGGCCCTGGAGTTTGAGGCTGCAGTGAGCCATGATCGCACCACTGCACTCCAGTCCAGGTGACAGAACAAGACCCTGTCTCTAAAAAAATTAAAATAAAAAGTAAAAATGAATCGTAAAATAAACCATGCACTAGAAATATCTCACACGCAGCCACTAGGCTTTTCCAATACTCTAATCACCCATATGTGCTGCTCTCAATATATTTGGAAAATAACCCATTGATTATGTAGTCACTCTGTTTTGCGCACACTTCCCTTTCTTTTTTTTTTTTTTCTTTCTTTTTTTTTTTTTTTGAGATGGAGTCTCGCTCTGTCGCCCAGGCTGGAGTGCAGTGGCACAATCTCAGCTCACTGCAACCTCTGCCTCCCAGGTTCAAGCCATTCTCTTGCCCCAGCCTCCCATGTAGTTGGGATTACAGGCACGCGCCACCATGCCCAGCTAATTTTTGTATTTTTAGTAGAGACAAGATTTCACCATGTTGGTTAGGCTGGTCTCGAACTCCTGACCTTGTGATCTGCCCGCCTTGGCCTCCCAAAGTGCTGGGATTACAGGCATGAGCCACTGCACCTGGCCCCCTTTCATTCTTGATCCTTGTGATGGTGTTTTTACTACATCTACCTTTGAAGAAGTGATTGTGATCATAATCCAACTTAAAGACCTGTACTGTGCTTTTGACATTAAATATTTCTCTTTTTTGCATTGTTTTTTCTCCAAAGGACATTCTTTAAGGAAATAATTGCTTTTTTCACATTCTTTTGGATCTAGAATTATTAAACTCTGCTGTGTGTCCTCAGTATCAGCAGAGAAAGCATGTCATAGTTGATAGGTTGACGTGTATGCCAACATGATCTCAGTCTTGAATTAACTACATTCTTTCATCAGTTGGTCTAATTATAACTTTTAAATTATTATATGTACATGCGTCCATTTTTTGAATAATTGCAGCAGTTGATATTCCACTGGATGTTATCTAGTCCCACAGAATTTCAAAACAAGAAGGACAATGGAGGTCATGTTGTCCAACCCCTGCTGACGTACACGTTAGGAATGGGAAGCACAGACTGGCTCATTTGCTGAGGTCATGCTGTCCGGGCACATGGTCTCTTGATTCCCAGAGCGATGCTCTTTGTACTGAAGCCAGTGGCCTCTCCCATCATCTAGTAGCATTTGTTACAGATGAAACCACATGTCACTTGGTATGCAAAACATACCATGATCAAAATTGTAAATTCATTATCACATATTTTTCTAGGCACATCTGTAGATTTGGGGGAAGTAGAAGAAATAAAAGTAAAATGTGGAATAATAAAGAGGAATAGCAACAGGGAATTAACAAGGAAGTGAGGACTGAGATGCTGACACATGGAGAGTTCCTACTGTGGATTACTGTTCAGCATGCTCTCACTATTTCTTGGCCGGGTGCAGTGGCACTTTGGGGGGCCGGGACGGGCAGATCACCTGAGCTCAGGAGTTTGAGACCAGCCTGGCCAACGTGGCGAAACCCCATCTCTACTAAAAGGCACAAAAATTATCTGGGCGTGGTGGTGTATGCCTGCAATGCCAGCTACTCGGGAGGCTGAGGCAGGAGAATCACTTGAACCTGGGAAGTGGAGGTTGTAGTGAGCCAAGATCATGCCATTGCACTCCAGCCTGGGAAACAGGAGTGAAACTCTGTCTCAAACAAACAAACAAACAAGAAAACATGCTATGGCTATTTCTCTTTTTTTTTTTTTTTTGAGACGGAGTCTCGCTCTGTTGCCCAGGCTGGAGTGCAGTGGCGCGATCTCAGCTCACTGAGAGCTCCGCCTCCCGGGTTCACGCCATTCTCTAGCCTCAGCTGGGACTACAGGCGACCGCCACCATGCCCGGCCAATTTTTTGTATTTTTAGTAGAGATGAGGTTTCACCATGTTACCCAGGATGGTCTCGATTTCCTGACCTCGTGATCCACCCTCCTTGGCCTCCCAAAGTGCTGGGATTACAGGCATGAGCCACCACACCCAGCTGCTATGGCTATTTCTCTAACTACAGTCACCTAAAGTCAGGACCCAGGAGAAATCAGTCAGTAGAACCAGTGTTAGTGAGGGTTTTTTTTTCTGTGATTACCTCTTAGTTTTTGTGTCTATTTGTGAATATAAAGAAAAATATTTAGATTCTTAACCTGGAGATTAGATTAGGAAGGGAAACTAGGACGATTTTGGCTTATCTGAATGTGTTCAATGCAAACCTGCCAGGCAGGTTAAAAGTTTTTCTAGTTAAATGTCTTAGCATCAACACCCCCAAAATATTGTCTTGACTCCCTTCAAGAAGACTTATTCATGGGTGGTTTTCATGTGCTCGCTGGTAGAGCAGCCACACAGCCTTAGAAACATGCCCTTGGCACTCTGATTTTTTTTTTTTTTTTTTTTTTTTTTTTTTTTTTTTTTGAGATGGAGTTTCCCTCTTGTTGCCCAGGCTGGAGTGCAATGGTGCGATCTCGGCTCACCGAAACCTCCTGCTCCTGGGTTCAAGTGATTCTTCTGCCTCAGCCTCCTGAGTAGCTGGGATTACATGCGCCACCATGCCCAGCTAATTTTGTATTTTTTGGTAGGGACGGGGTTTCTCCATGTTGGTCAGGCCAGTCTAGAACTTCCAACCTCAGGTGATCCGTTTGCCTCGGCCTCCTAAAGTGCTGGGATTACAGGCGTGAGCCACTGTGCCTGGCCGGCACTCTGATTTTTAAACATTTGGACACAGTTTTCCTTGGATTTGAAGAAATAATGCCCCAACTCAGGATGACCACGAGAGAATGGTGGCCTGAGAAGAAAAACAGCTCAGTGTCACAAATGAAAGCCACTGCACAGCCGGGCGCCGTGGCTCACGCCTGCGATCCCAGCACTTTGGGAGGCCAAGGCAGGCAGATCATTTGAGGTCAGGAGTTCGAGACCAGCCTGACCAACATTGTGACACACCCCCCCCCCGCCCCGCCCCGCCCCGCCCCGTCTCTACTAAAAATAAAAATAAAAAATTAGCCAGACGTGGTGGCATGCACCTGTAGTCCCAGCTACTTGGGAGGCTGAGGCAGCAGAATCGCTTGAACCCGGGAGGCTGAAGTTGCAGTGAGCTGAGATCATACTACCGCATTCCAGCCTGGGCAACAGAATGAGATGCCGTCTCAAAAAAAAAAAAGAAAGCCACTGCATATTTACACATGGTCTGTCCTCTCCAATTAAATAATTCTGTTCTTATTTGCTCTGCCTATGAGACAAAAGATGAAAAGCTGTGCACGTTCTTAATAACAGTAGCTTCATCACACATGTTGAAAGATTGAAGGAAATGGATTTCAGCTGTGGACTATTTTTTTGTTTGTTTTAAACTTGTAACAAAAGCACTAATGTTATCTTTCATTCCTGATTTCTTAATTCTCTTTCTATATAAAGCTGACATGTCTGCATTTTTATTTTAGGAATCTTTCAAAGAAGTACCAACCTAAAAAGAACTCAAAGGAGGAAGAAGAATACAAGTACGTTTACCATTGAAAATTGTCTTGTAATAGACACATGCCATTGATGACTACACACGGAAAGAAAAAATACATGTCTATAAAAATAAGTTGCATTTCCCATTCATTTTGTGTCAGTTTTTAAATTGGAGGAGAGAACAATAAAAACATAATTCACTTTTCTTATACGGAGTCACTGGACCTATGCCAGGTTGTTTCAATTAAAGTAATTAGGAAAGCTTTAGAATGTAATTAAGCAAAAACAGGAAGTATGGAGTCTGCATTCTAGAGTCTTGATTTGGTTTGGCACTATCAGGAGTCCCTGTCATGCTAGTCATTCATCCAAGAAATATGTCCATTTCAGTCAGCAATTAAGGCATCTTAACACAGACTGCTCAAATATTACGTCTGTAATGTATATCTAAATATCCTTTACATTAGTACATATAGCATGTATATGAATTTTGGATTATATCTTGGCTAAGTATTAATGAAGCCAAATATTACATTATGCGGAGCGGTTCAGTTTTACAAAATGAGAAGTGTTTCAATTGTAATTAATTCTGAGCCATTTTGATGAGAACACTCGATGTGTAATGAATACTCAGGATCCTATGGGAGGCAGATGCCAATTAACCTGATTTTAATTAATATTTTCTTGGTGTAAAGCAGAATATGAATGAACGTGGCCTTGTGTGAAACAGAGTGGCGTGTGTTCTGTTCCATAGGTATACGTCATGTAAAGCTTTCATTTCCACCCTGAACGAAATGAATGATTATGCGGGGCAGCATGAAGTTATCTCCGAGAACATGGCGTCACAGATCATTGTGGACTTGGCACGCTATGTTCAGGAACTGAAACAGGAGAGGAAATCAGTAAGCAAAACTTTATTCTTTTTCTTCCTAAAAGCTGGACCAAACACAGTGGGAATATCCCTAGAAGATTAAAATTAAATAAAACCATATAAGACTATGGGTCTTAAACTCACACCTTTGAGAATCATATAAAAGTTATGGACCCCAGCTGGGCATGGTGGCTCACGCCTGTGATCCCAGGACTTTGGGAGGCCGAGGCAGGCGGATCACAAGATCAGGAGTTTGAGACCAACCTGACCAACATGGTGAAACCCCATCTCTACTAAAAATACAAAAATTAGCCAGGCGTGGTGGCATGTGGCTGTAATCCCAGCTACTCAGGAGACTGAGGCAGGAGAAGCACTTGAACCTGGGAGGCGGAGGTTGCAGTGAGCCGAGATTGCACACCTGCACTCTAGCCTGGGCAACAGAGCAAGACTCCATCTCAAAAAGAAAAAAAAAAAAAAAAGTTATGGACCCTGTTCCTAGAAAGTGTTTCTAGGTCTCTACATAAAATGTCAAGGGTCCTTCAGACACTCTGAAACTCATCTGTGTACCCAGGAATATGCATCCCTTTGAGGAATTTAAATATATTTCAGGGTGTCAGACATTTAAAAAACAAGTAAGTAATATAATATGGTGTATGCTCTGTGGAATAAATGGTATTAAAATTAGTACTTATCAGCCAGGCATGGTGGCTCACGCCTGTAATCCCAGCACTTTGGGAAGCCTAGGCAGATGGATCACCTGAGCTAAGGAGTTCGAGATCAGCCTGATCAACATGGTGAAACCCCTTCTCTACTAAAAATATAAAAATTAGCTGGGCATGGTGATGGGTACTCATAACCCCAGCTACTTGGGAGTCTGAAGCACGAGAATTGCTTGAACCCAGGAGATGGAGGTTGCAGTGAGCCGAGATCTCACCATTGCACTCCAGCCTGGGTGACGAGCAAAACTCCATCTCAAAAAAAAAAAAAAAAAAAAAAATTATTGCTTGTAAGTAGGTCAAAAAAATGGAAACATGTCCCCAGTTACATCCATTCTGTTCCTCAGCTCATTCATTGCTATCTAATGAAGCAATCCTTATTGTTCCTCTTGCCACCATTATCATGTTTTCATAAATAGGTTTTGTTGGTAACCAAAGAGAAAAATGAATGCTCAAAGTCTATTCTTAGTCATGATTTTGCCTTAAGGGATTTATCTTTAAGCCATGGTCTGTATCATCGTACTTCGATTGCATGTGAAGTGCGGAAAAATTTGTTACTAGTAATAAAGTAACCACGTTGGCCAGTGATAAAATTTTTTTTTTTTTTTTTTTTTTTTTTTTTTTTTTTTTTGAGACGGAGTTTCGCCCTTTTGCCCAGGCCGGAGTGAAGTAATGCGATCTCGACTCCCTGTAACCTCCGCCCCCTGGGTTCAAGCGATTCTCCTCCCTCAGTAGCTGAGATTACAGGTGCCTGCCACCATGCCCAGCTAATTTTTTGTATTTTTCATAGAGATGGGGTTTCACCGTATTGGTCAGGCTGGTCTCAAACTCCTCAGACCACCATGATCCACCCGCCTTGGCCTCCCAAAGTGCTGAGATTACAGGCGTGAGCCACCGAGACTAGCCACAACAGTTCTTTTAATGCCCTGGGGATACATGAGCCAACAAGATTGCTGTGGCTTCTGCTGAAATGGAGGAGACATTAAGTAATAATGACAAAAGTGATTATTTAATTGCAATTATGGTAGTTGCCACAAAGTAAGAGTACAACGTGCTATGAGAGCATATAATAGGATTTCTGATATGCTTATGCTCTAGGGTCAGGAAGAAGCTTCCCAAGGGACTTCGTAGTTAAGGCATTAACAAGATTTGAGGGATGATTAGGACCTGCCTGGGACAAGCATTCAATAGAGAGCAGCCAGGGCCCTTGGGCAGGAAGACGTTTGAAAATGTCTCAATTTAGTTCTTTCTAAACTATAAATGTGTAGCATATGGCCTTGGATAGGTTTAAAAGTTAGGAAGAGATAAATGCCTTAAGATCAACTCATTGGTTTAAAACAACAACAATATGCCAATAAACTGAGATGAATCTTCATCTGTTGACATTAGCACAGTGGTTCTCAACTAGGGACAGTTTTACTCCCTACTCCAGCCACATTTGTCAATGTCTGGAAACACTTTTGGTTGCCTCAGGGATTGTGACTAAGGGGTTGCTACTAGTATCTAGAGAGAAGAGGCCAGGGAGGCAGCTAAGCCTCCCACAATACACAGGACAGCTCCACAATGAAGAATGACCTGGCCCGAAATGTCTATAGTGCTGAGCATGAGAAAACCTGCACTGGAGCCCTAAATTAGACAGTCTGTGCTGGGCCATTCATTAAAGATTTCTTTAGTGACAGAAAGGATGCAGTGAAACAGAATACTAAGGTTCAGAATGAAGTACAAATATCTAATATAACGATAAAATAAATACCGGAAATCTTAACATGATCATGGACTGCTTCCCTGGACCCTGAACTTCCCTTGACCTTGCAAAGGTTTATATTTTTTTCCTGTTTGTTTCTTTTGTCAATGCTTTGTCTCTCTCTCTCTCTTTTTTTTTTTTTTTTTTTTTTTTTTTTAAAGACAGAGCCTCACTGCGTTTCCCAGACTGGAGTGCGGTGGCACGATCTCGCCTAACCGCAACCTCCACCTCCCAGGTTCAAGCGATTCTCCTGCCTCAGCCTCCCAAGTAGCTGGGATTACAGGCACATGCCACTATACCTGGTTAATTTTTTATATTTTTGGTAGAGACAGGGTTTCACCATGTTGGCCAGGCTGGTCTCGCACTCCTGACCTCAAATGATCCACCCATCTTGGCCTCCCAAACTGCTAGGGTTTACAAGCGTGAGCCACCACGCCCCCTCATACTCCTTTGCTGTGTTATGACCAAGTTGTTTTATATTTTATTTACTCACTGTTAATGATGACTTTTTTGTAGTCTGTCATATCTGTATTTTGGATTTAGTTCCTTTTGTTAATCAAAAATTATAGTAATTTATGGAATAAATTATAGGTGGTACAGATACACATTAAATATCTTGCAATACGTAGTGTTCCTTTTATTTTAAGGAGAACTGCAAGTACAGGTTTCTGAGTCAGATATTCTGTTGGGAGGAGCTGTAAACATCATGCTCTTTTGAAACATTCTGTAATTAAATTAAAATGACATTTTAGAAAATCGTGAAACCTTTTGAAATATTAGAACAAATATCAGTAAGCAAATGTGTGTATTTGTGCTATTTAATTGGTTTATTTAATTTTGTTTGAGACAGAGTCTCGCTCTGTTGCCTGGGCTGGAGTGCAGTAGCGCAAACTCGGCTCACTGCAGCTTCTGCCTTCTGGGTTCCAGTGATTCTCCTGCCTCAGCCTCCTGAGTATCTGGGATTTCGGGTACCCCCTACCATACCCGGCTAATTTTTGTATTTTTAGTAGAGATGGAGTTTCACCATGTTGGCTAGGCTGGTCTTGAAATCTTGAGCTCAGGTGATCCGCCTGCCTTGACCTCCCAAAGTGCTGGGATTACAGGCGTGAGCCACCGCACCTGACCTGTTTGTACTATTTTAATATAATGCTTCATGAGCATTTTTTTTTCTTTTTCCTTTTTTCTTTCTTTCTTCTTCTTTTTTTTTTTTCCTCTGGGGTCTCATTCTGTTGCCTAGGCTGGAGTGCAGTGGTGCGATCATGGCTCACTGTAGCCTCAACCTCCTGGACTCAAGTGATCCTCCTATCTTAGCTTTCCAAGTAGCTGGGACCACAGGCATATGCCACCATGCTCAGCCAGTTTTTTAAAATTTTGAAGAGACAAGGTCTTGCTATGTTGCCCAGTCTGGTCTCAAACTCCTGGGTTCAGGTGATTCTCTCAGAACCTCAGCCTCCCAAAGTGCTGGGATTATAGGCATAAACCCCCATGCCTGGCCTGTTTTTTCTTTTTTCTACATAATTGTTGCCATTATTTTGAATAAGTAAATAATGAATTAGCATTGTGATATACTAATCACTGTAATTTAAAAAATGATTCCAATAATATTGGAGGCCAGGCGTGGTGGCTTACGCCTGTAGTCCCAGTACTTCGGGAGGCCGAGTGTTTAGCCTCGGGCTTGCTATAGATTAGAAATAGCTAACCGCAATGAGGACTGCTGGTTCTCCAGATTTTACCCAAGATAAGGACCCTGGAGCACAGGAAGGTGCAGTGAGCTGGGCGCGTTGCTCTGTTGCGGAGCTGGGGGGCCCCCAGGCTGCCTCCCTCTCGGGGCTGTGCATGTTTGCAGGCATGGTTTTGTTTCCAGTGAGTTTTTTTCGACATACCTTCAAGGATGCTGGAGTAAACAGTATGAACATCCTCCTCTGCAGCTAGCCTTGGAAAAAGAGCTGTTTGGCTGGGCGCGGTGGCTCACGCTTGTAATCCCAGCACTTAGGAGGCTGAGGCGGGCAGATCACTGGAGGTCAGAAGTTCGAGACCAGCCTGGTACCATGATAAAACCCCTTCTCTACTAAAAATATAAAATACATTTTAAAAAATTAGCTGGGCGTGATGGTGCATGCCTGTAATCCCAGCTACTCAGGAGGCTGAGGTACGAGAATCGCTCGAACCTGGGAGGCAGAGGTTGCAGTGAGCTGAGATGGCACCACTGCACTTTAGCCTGGGTGACAGAGTGAGACCCTATCTCAAAAAAAAAAAAAAAGAAAAAAAAAAGAAGAGGCTGGGCACGGTGGCTCACGCCTGTAATCTCAGCACTTTGGGAGGCCGAGGCAGGTGGATCACGAGGTCAGGAGATCAAGACCATCCTGGCCAACGCGGTGAAACCCCATCTCTACTAAAAATAATAATAAAAAAAAAAATTAGCTGGGCATGGTGGCAGGTGCCTGCCGTCCCAGCTACTTGGGAGGCTAAGGGAAGAGAATGGCGTGAACCCAGGAGGCAGAGCTTGCAGTGAGCCGAGATCATGCCACTGCACTCCAGCCTGAGTGACAGAGCGAGACTCCGTCTCAAAAAAAAAAAAAAAAAAAAAAAAAAAAAAGAAAAGGAGCTATTTAAGACCTTCTCGTAATAACCAACATTTCTCCTTCAGAGCTTTTACTTTTGGCTACCCTGACTTTACTTAGTAAACACTATTTTTTGTAAGGATGAGTCTTAAAACAACAGTGGAATGCTATCATTTCTGTCTTCTGCTGAGGTTAATTATTGGCGCACACAGCATAACAGAGTTAGAACTCAAATCCAGGTTTTCTGAGGCCAGACTCAGTCGCCTTCCCACTATGCTGTGATGAGGGGCTGACAGCATGCTTCAGGTCTGTCTTAAAAGACAGGGAGAGGCCACATAAGTTCTGTGTTCACCGAGCTGGAACCCCCTGCTTGGTGGTGGGCAGCGAGAGGAAAGGATGCAAGCTTTCCAGACAACAACCCTGCTCAGGATTCCTGGCAGCCCTGCCCTAGGCAGGTTATGAAAACTCTGTGAGCATACACTTAGGAATCTGTAAGCTGAGGCTGATTATAGCCACCTTAGGAAGTTGTGGGGACGATTATGAGAAGACAAATATGAACCTCCTAGCACAACGTTCCAGTATACTGATATATAGATGCTGCATGCTGTAATCATTCTGTTACTCAATGCAGAATCTCATTTCCACCCCAGAGCTTCTCGATCAGGGCTTGTTACAGAAAACGGAGCACCTATAATCCCAGCACATTGGGAGGCCAAGGTGGGCAGATCACCTGAGGTCAGGAGTTCAAGACCAGCCTTGCCAACATGGCGAAACCCCGTCTCTACTAAAAATACAAAAATTAGCCAGGCACAGTGGCGCATGCCTGTAATCCTAGCTACTCGGGAGGCTGAGGCAGGAGAATCACTTGAACTTGGGAGGCAGAGGTTGCTGTGAGCGGAGATCGTGCCATAGCACTTTAGCCTGGGTGACAGAGCGAGACTCCATCTCAAAAAAAAAAAAAGAAAACGGAGCATGTTTAGGCCTCCTGTGAGCAGGTGTCATACGGTAGTTGTTCAGTGATTTTAAAATGACCTTTCTAAAAATGTGTAATTGGGCCAGGCACAGTGGCTCACTTGAAGTGGTAATCTCAGCACTTTGGGAGGCTGAGGTGAGAGGATCACTTGAGACCAGGAGTTCGAAACCAGCCTGGCCAACATGGTAAAACCCCGTCTTTACTAAAAATACAAAAATTAGCTGGGCGTGGTGGCATGCACCTCCCCGTCTTTACTAAAAATATAAAAATTAGCTGGGCGTGGTGGCATGCACCTGGAATTCCAGCTACTTGGGAGGCTGAGGCAGGAAAATCACTTGAACCCGGAAGGAAGAGGTTGCAGTGAGCTGAGACTGTGCCACTGCACTCTAGCCTGGGCAGCCAAGCAAGACTCCATCTCGAAAAATAAATAAATAAATAAAATGTGGAATTGGTTGATGGCATAGGAAACAAGAAGCTGCTTTTAACATTTTAGATCCAGCTACTATTTTTCATGGCTGACTAGAAATAATGCCTTACTTAAGTACCATCCTTAACCATCAGCATAGTACAGATTGGGCCATTTGATACAGTGGCAGAATCCTGGCTGCCCAAAGGGATGATTTCGAATTTACAGGATTACTGCTGGATCTCATTACTGCATATAGAAAGAATGTCCAAGTTCAGTGGACAATACTGGTTGAAAATTACTTTTTACCTACATTTTGCTGTGTTTGAATGGATGAATCTCTAACAAGGGTAAGCGTGATGAAAAATGGCTCTCTGTGCAAAGATGATGTTTCCTTCCTTTTTTTTTTATATGGCATTCTTGCCTTTGTAGCCCTACCAGCTGTTTGATCTTTAAGTCTTCAAATCTAACTGTAGGACGGGCACAGTGGCTCACACCTGTAATTCTAGCACTTTGGGAGGCCAAGGCAGGTGGATCACCTGAGGTCAGGAGTTTGAGACCAGCCTGGCCAACATGGTGAAACCTTCTCTCTACTAAAAATACAAAAATTAGCCAGGCATGGTGGCATGTGCGTGTAGTCCCAGCTACTCTGGAGGCTGAGGCAGGAGAATCATTTGATTCCAGAAGGCAGAAGTTGCAGTGAGCTGAGATCGCACCACTGCACTCCAGCCTGAGTGACAGAGTGAGACTCTGACTCAAAAAAAAAGAAAAAACAAAAACCTAACTGTAAAATGGGATGACTACTTCTACTCAAGTATCTAGGATAAAAGATACTTTTTATTCTGCACATATATTTTTGTATCACAATGCAGTTCATTTTAATGTTATGAATATCCATTGTTTTTCCTGATGCACAAAACTGTAGGCTCATTTTGGTGAAAATATGTTGATTTTTTAAAAATGCAGATTCATGGCCAGGCACGGTGGCTCACACCTGTAATCCCAGAACTTTGGGAGGCTGAGGTGGGCGGATCACAAGGTCAGGAGTTCCAGACCAGCCTGACCAACGTGGTGAAACCCTATCTCTACTAAAAATAGGAAAAAAAAAAAAAAATAGCTGAGCGTGGTGGTGCGCGCCTGTAATCCCAGCTACTCATGAGGCTGAGGCAGGAGAATTGCTTGAACCTGGAGGCAGAGGTTGCAGTGAGCCGAGATTGCACCACTGCACTCCGGCGTGGGTGACAGAGTGAGACTCCATCTCAAAACAAAACAAAACAAAACAAAACAAAACAAAAAGCAGATTCACTAAAAAGAGAACCTTTCCCCCCTGCAAGAACTTAGCAGTTTAGGTTCTTCCTTGCCTGACATCTGAGCCTGCATCTGTCTCTTTAGGAAAACATGAGCAGTCGTGGAAGCCCTGGACAAGGAGGCCCTATAGCTTCTTCACCTAGAGGGTTCCACTTAGGGTAATTGCATTTTCAGTGAGGTGTTTACCATCTCTTTAGACATAATGGAATCAGTGGCCAGTCCTTGGGGGTGCATATAAAAAGAATATTACTAAAACTGAATTAAAGGACAAAATCTCACAATCACTTATAAATCAAAAATCCTCATTTTTCAAAGTTTTCTTCCTGATATCATTTGCAGATAGGTATAATATTTAAGAATATTGGCTGGGCGCAGCACTTTGGGAGGCCGAGGCGGGTGGATTGCTTGAGGTAGGGAGTTTGAGACCAGCCTGGCCAACATGGTGAAACCCCGTCTCTACTAAAAATACAAAAATTAGCTGGGCTTGGTGGCGCATGTCTGCAATCCCAGCTACTCGGGAGGCTGAGGCAGGAGAATCGCTTGAACCCAGGAGGCAGAGGTTGCAGTGAGCCGAGAACACAGTGAGCCGAGAACGCGCCACTACACTCCAGCCTGGGTGACAGATGAGACTCAGTCTAAAAATAATAATAATAAAAGGCTATGCGTGGTGGCTCATGCCTGTAATCCTAGCACTTTGGGAGGCCGAGGTGGGAGGATCACGAGGTCAGATCGAGACCATCCTGGCTAACATGGTGAAACCCTGTCTCTACTAAAAATACAAAAAAAAAAAAAAAAATCTTAGCCAGGCGTGGTGGGGGGCACCTGTAGTCCCAGATACTCAGGAGGCTGAGGCATGAGAATGGTGTGAACCTGGGAGGCAGAGCTTGCAGTGAGCCATGATCGCGCCACTGCACTCCAGCCTGGGCCACAGAGCGAGACTCTACCTCAAAAAAAAAAAGAGTGTTAGGAATATTAATCCTAGTATAGCTATAATTTATATTCTTCTTGATTCTCCATTTAATATTGTAAGCATTTTCCATGTTTTTACCTGAAAAAGTATACGTTTTTGTTTTTAGATTTTTAAAAAAAATTTTTAAATTTTTTTTAGGGATAGGGCTGGCTATGTTGCCCAGGCTGGTCTTAAACTCCTGGGCTCAAGCAATCTTCCTGTGTCGGCCTTTCAAAGTGCTGGGATTATAGGAGTGAGCCATTGTGCCTGGCCAAAAGTGTAGTTTAAATAATTGGAATTTTATCAAAGTTATTGGAAGAGAAGTTAAAAAAGAAAGAAAAAATATTTGGAATTTTAGTAGCTGTGCATTGTTCTAACAAAGTTATAATTTGCCTAATTCTGTATTGTTTGATTTATAGGCTATTACCGGTTTTTGACTCATTTACTTAGTTAGTTGTGTAAACAATACAGCAGTAAACTCTTTACTTCCAAAGCAGTTTGCACTGTGTGTGGGCTGAGATTATTTCCCCAAACTAAATTCCCAGAAGTGAGACGATGAGGTCAAAGCATACATGATTAAACATACATGATTTATGGTTCTTGATAAAACTCTGATAACTTATGTTCAGATAATTATAGTAGAATTACAGATGGAATTATCGATAGATTTACAGACTTATAGATAGATTTCCAAATGTCACTGAAATGATCAACATGGGTGTGAATCAGCTTATCTGAGATGTGGGTAATTCAGAGTTGATAACACATATATTACTCCATAAGAACTACTGTAAATGTACTCTTATCAGCAACTTCTGAACATTGAGTCAAGTTATTGAAGAAAAGAGTTTTAGAGGTTGTTTGTGCAGCTCTAGCCTTTGAGTACGTCTGGGCTTTTCCGCAGTGATTACCACTAATCATATATGAGAAATTGTGAAGATTTGTAGCTCCAGAAGGAGAACCAGGAGGTTCTTGCCAACATTTTCTGGAATTCCAAGAAAACTTCTCTCTGCAGGTGGAAAATATGGTTCATTACTCACAAAGTGTTCGCCAGAAGCAGAATCACTTTTTGGCAGCAGTTATCTGAAGAGTTCTAGAGGAAACAATTATACAGTACTTTCAGTGACTCACTAAAATGTTTATAAACCTCAGACCTGTATGCTTACAGACCCCACATTACTTAGAAATGACCATTTAAAACTTCTCCTGAGGTTTCTGAAATGTTTGAAAATGGATACTGCGCTAAAACCTGTAACATTCTTTTTAAATTTAGATATTCAATAGGTCCTATTTACGGACCTTATGAAGGGGCTTAATTTCCTATAAGCCAGTTCTGCAGTATGGACTGACTCCAATATATTTAGGAAAACAAAATGTTGTTATAAGAGACGACAGCAAATAGGTAAAGCTTAGCATGAAGGAAAGCAAAAGCTAAAAGGAATTTATGTATATAATCTAGCTACTTACAAGTCCATTTCTGATTTTTTTTTTTTTTTGAGACGGAGTTTTGCTCTTGTTGCCCAGGCTGGAGTGCGATGGTGCAATCTCGGCTCACTGCAACCTCTGCCTCCCAGGGTCAAGCAATTTTCCTGCCTCAGCCTCCCCCATAGCTGGGATTACAGGCGCCCGCCACCACACCTAGCTAATTTTTGTATTTTTAGTACAGACGAGGTTTCACCATGTTGACCAGGCTGGTCTCAAACTCCTGACCTCAGGTGCTCTGCCTGCCTTGGCCTCCCAAAGTGCTGGGATTACAGGCATGACCCACCATGCCCAGCCATCTTCTTTGTTTTGAAAGAACATGTAAAAGTGGCATTCTGTTCATTAAGAGTGGGCCCTTTCACCACTGTGGTTGTTTCACCTGCAAAACCACTGGTCTGGTGAGCCCTCCCACAAAAAAAAAAAAAAGTTTTCCAGCTACCTGAAAGGCTGAGGCAGGAGGATTGCTCAGGGCTGGGAGTTCCAGACCAGCCTGGACAACATAGTGAGATCCACTCCCCAATCAAAAAAAAAAAAATTCTTTTTAAATTGTATCATTCATGGGATAATATACTTCGTAAACAGGACACTTAAATTCTTTTCTTGATTTCATGGGCTTGAAATGTGATCTTGGATTTTGTGTTTCTCCTTTGCAAGCTAGAATTAGTGATACTTTCCTTTCCTTTTGGGAATTGTGAGAATTACTTGACTCATGTTTCGTATCTCACATGGTTCTTGTTCGGCCACCTGTTTGACATCTCTCCTTAGATGCCTAATACAGCATCGCCATTGCACCTTTGTCAGCAGAGAACTGGAGTCCAGCAAGTGCGAATGGTGGCTCCAGAGTGGTGTAGTGCAGTGACCCTGTTAGCCCACCCCAAAACAAACTTCTTTTTTTTTTTTTGAGATGCAGTCTCACTCTGTCACCAGGCTGGAGTGCAGTGGCGCGATCTTAGCTCACTGCAAGCTCCGCCTCCCGGGTTCAAGAGATTCTCAGCCTCCCGAGTAGCTGGGATTACAGGCATCTGCTACCACGCCTGGCTAATTTTTGTATTTTTAATAGAGACAGGATTTTGCCATATTGGCCAGGCTGGTCCCAGAGTCCTGTGCTCAGCTGATCTGCCTGCCTTCGCCTCCCATAGTGCTGGGATCAGAGGCGTGAGCCACCGTGCCCCACCCCAAAACAAACTTCTGATCCCCCAAAGTCCTTATCCATGTTCCATTCCAGTCTGCACTCCCTCCAGTTCTCAATAAATGGGATACCTTTTCTTAAACTCAGGTGCTCTGGCCAAACACATAGTCACCCAGAGCTTTTCTCTTTTGTCTTACACACCATCTCTTATCTGTTAACAAGTCTAGTTGGCTCTGCCTTCAGTAAATGTTCTGAGTCCAAGCACTTCTCACCCCTCTTCCACATCTACCCCTAGTCCTGTGCCTCATTATCTCTCATCTAGAGGACTCTGCTGAGCCTCCTAATTCACTTCTCTGCTTCCATGCTTACCCTGTGGCCAGTGGTCCAACTGTCCATCTCCACGTCAGAGCCACCACCAGCTCTCCCTTAGAGAGAGTGCAAGTGTAGCAGCCTCCTTCTGCAGCAGCCAGCTTGACCTTGAAATAATGTAGATCAGGCCATGTCACTTCCTTTCTTTTGTTGTTGTTGTTGTTGAGACGGAGTCTCGCTCCATCACCCAGACTTGGAATGCAGTGGTGCGATCTCAGCTCACTGCAACCTCCATCACCCAGGTTCAAGCAATTCTCCTGCCTCAGCCTCCCAAGTAGCTGGGATTACAGGTGTGTGCCACTACGCCCAGCTAATTTTTTTTTTTTTTTTGTATTTTTAGTAGAGACGGCATTTCACCATGTTGGCCAGGCTGGTCTCGAACTCCTGACCTCAAATGATCTGCCCATCTCGACCTCCTAAAGTGTTGGGATTATAGGCGTGAGCCACCGCATCCAGCTGTCACTTCCTTTCTTAAATCTTCCAACATGCTTACCGTGGCTGATGAGGCTGTCCATGGTCAAGCCCCTGCCTGCCCTCCGTCCCTGTGCCCTTTACCTTGGTCTAGTGGCACTGGCATCCAGCTGTTCCTCAAACAGGACAAGCCCCTTCACACTCAGAGCATCTGCACTTGCTCTGCCTGTGGCTTGGAGGGTATTCCTCAGACCCTTGTAAGTTCACTCCCATGTTTTATGCAAGTCTCTACTCAAATGTCATCCCAGACTGCCCTTGTCTAAAATAGCTACCTTCACCTACACCCATCCCTCCCTATTCCTTTACCCTGTTTGTCTTACTTCTGGATCCACTCAATTTCACAGGGACAGGGGACTTTGTTTTATTTACACAGCTTTCCTCCTGCCTGGAGCAGCCCTGTGCATATGTGGGCACATCAGTGAACATGGGATGAACACCCTGGCACTCTATCTAAAACTCTTATTGATGGAGATTCTCTGTATTAGATGCTGCAAGTAACAGCTTTATATCCTCAGAAGGGATCAGGCAAGAAAATGAGCCATTCCATGAGAGGAATTAGGATTTCTTGATTGATTTCCTTCCTTCCTTCCTTCCTTCCTTCCTTCCTTCCTTCCTTCCTTCCTTCCTTCCTTCCTTCCTCCCGCCCTCCCTCCCTCCCTCCTTCCCTCCCTCCCTTCCCTCCCTTCCTTCACTTCCTTCTCTTTCTTCTTTTCTTTTTCTTTCTGTGTGTGTGTGTGTGTGTGTGTGTGTGTGTGTGTGTGTGTGTGTGTGTGTTTTAAGAGAGATGGGGGTTTCACCATGTTACCCAGGCTGGTCTCAAACTCCTGGCCTCAAGTGATCCCCCTGCCTCGGCCTCTCAAAGTGCTGGAATTGCGGCCTAGGGATGCGAATTTCAAGGAATATGAAGACAGGATTGTTTTGAAAAACAGATAAAAGATCACTGAAGTCTAGGTAAATTGCTGCATGTGGAGCCTTCTGGGCGAGAATAACCAAGAAACAGTGAGCAGAGGAGCAGCCAGAGAAGGAGGGAGGGAAAATGCTGCTGCTTAGGCCTGACCGTGGCCCAGTGCCTCATGCTGCTCAGTGTTACGGGTAAAGTCAAGCAACTGAGCATGACTCTGGGAGGTAGGCATTTAGAAAACTTCAAACACGTTCATGAAGAAGGTATTTTTACTATGGATGAACTTGGAAAAATAAACCTTGCTAAGTAAAAATAGAATGTGTGTCCCTTAGTGAATGTTTCTGGCTTCTGGTTTGGGTTTTAAGTGGGGTACGACATACCCACTTGAACAGGACTAAGGCGTTTTGCCATTATGCCACATGGTCCATAGAAATATCCACGCCGCTTAGAGTTCTAGCTCAATTAAAACGGGGAGTCCTGATTGAGACTTGGAAGCTGCTCCTGTTCAAACCCACTACTGCGCTGTGAGTTTAGAGGAAACAGGATTTGTCACAGGCATGTTTGCTGGAAGCGCCCTCTTTCTTTGCCCTTTTCAAGTCTTTTTGTTTCTTTGTTTGCATCTGTGGAATCTGAGTTTTATTTAAAATTCCAGATGGTTGACTGTTCTCAGTTGAGTGTTTATTCTTATGCTTTTTTCTACTTTTTTTTTTTTGAAAGGGCTGTTCTCACATCAGTGCCATGTTTTGCTCTTTTAGCTGTTAATGGTCTAATATCTGTATCAATAGCAAAAATGAGCAGCTGTTGTACCTAATTGCAGTGTGAATACTAAACATTCTCATAGCATTTGTGTGAGTTTGTCTGTTCTGTCTGTGATTTCTTGCAGTTCAGTAAAATTGTCTCAAAAGCTTTGCCATTGTCGTTTTTCTTAAAGTTAATGCTTATTTTAGATTCTCTGTGATTTTTTTTTTTTAATCTCAGCCACCTCTGTTCACTGGGAAATTTCTAAAAAAAAATTTGAAGGGTGATTTGATCTGTGTAGACTTTTATTTCAACTAAAAAGTTGAAATAAAATAATAAGCGTAGCTGTCACCCCAGAAACTATTAGGGTTTGGGTTTTTTTGTTTGTTTTAGCTTATTATTATGTTTTAAAAGAAACTGAAAGCATCTCGTTACAGCAGAAAGTAAGAAGCATTTCTCTGGGTCTCTAGAGATGGCATTTCCTGTCTCTTTTCTGATAGGAGAGAAAGGAGCTGTGATGACTTCATTCTGTGGCTCCAAGAGAAGCACTTTTTATCTTTGTCCAGAGAACAATTCCTCCTTCTTTGGCGCTTGCAGGCACACTTTTTAGACACACACTTGCTCACTGTCCAGGGAAGAAATGTTCTGCCATTGTTGGTAAACAACAAATACATCTGGCAGAGCTGGTTTATTTGTTTAACTTTGTAACTGTTAAAATAGCTTTTCCGGTGAAAGCAGTGAAGATAGAGCTAGAAACAAACCTCAGCTATCCAGGTCATGGTAGGCACAGAGCACGAAGGAAGGCTTTTGTTCCCCCCCCCCTTAATTTCCTAAAGGATCCCCCAGCACAGATAGTTTTTCGTAGGTTATGGCCAAATACATAGATGGACAGGTACTGTGAAAAAGGCTGGGGCTGGGTGGTGGCTCATGCCTATAATCCCAGCACTTTGGGAGGCCGAGGCAGGCGTATCACTTGAGGTCAGGGGTTTGAGGATAGCCTGGCCAACATGGTGGAACCCTGTCTCTACTAAAAATACAAAAAATTAGCCGGGCGTAGTGGTGTGCGCCTGTAGTCCCAGCTACTCAGGAGGCTGAGGCAGGTGAATTGCTTGAACCCAGGAGGTGGAAGTTGCAGTGAGCCGAGATTGTGCCACTGCACTCCAGCATGGGCAACAGAGACTCCATTAAAAAAAAAAAAAAAAGCCTGGAAGGAAGGAAGATGGGCGTCACCCACAATCTCCTAAGCCCCGTGAAATGGTAGGATGGTAACTGCCGTTTTCAGGTAGTGGTTTAATAATGTGCGTGGGGAGAGGTGTGACTGAGGAGACTTCACGAGAGATAACTTACCACTAAATTCAAGGTGTGCACCGTGCCTTAAACACAAATGCATATTTATTATACATTTAAACTAAGGAGTGGCAAGAGAACCACTCAATGGATTTTTCAATCAAAATCATCCCTCGTGTTTTTAAAATAAGACTTTTTTTTTTTTAAGACTCTTGTCGTCAGAGAAGATTTCTTTTGTATGAAAGTCAGGTGATATGTCCCAGGCAATGCCTGTCATTGTCTGCTGGGCTTCTGTGCATTTCCTCTCTCCACCCACAGCATTGCCCCAAGCTGGAGGGAGCTTTCACTTTGTTAAAACATTCACTTTCAGAGTTGCTGGAGAGATAGACCGTCAACCTGGAGTACAGCTGTGAATTGGTGCTGGGGTTTTCTCTTTTTGTTCCTGTCTTTGAATCTCAAAGTAAAACTTTTTGGAACGGCTGTATCTCTTCAGCAAACTGCATAACTTGGTGCTCCAGCTTGGGAAATGGGGATCTTTCTCTTGGCAGAGAAGTCACCCGATAAAGACTTTCACGACCAGAGGTGCCTTCCAAAAAGGGCACAGTTGAGTCCAGGTGGTTTGAAATGGACGGTCTGGTCTCTGGGGAGTCCTCCCTGAAAGTGTGGCTTTCAGAAAACCTGCTTGTATTTTCTATATGTTCTCCACCAAGGTCCAGAGTTTCCCTAACCCTGCCCTCGGCTCTATTTCTTAATTCTCCCACAGTCTGGATCCCTTCTTTTCTGTTCTAACCTTGTGTCCATTACAAGAGCTGAAAAACGAAGCCCCAAGGGGCTCCCCCTGGGTTTGCAGAGACCAAAAAATTGCTGGATAGATAAAACTGACTGCAAAGAGGCGCTTGAAACAGTGAAACTCGACCTCAAAAGAGAGACAAGAAAACATTCCCTTATAAAGGAGCACTGTTCTAAATCTGATGTTGTCTCTGCCTTCCCAGCCTTTCCAGTTGTCAGCTCTATTTTCTGACTCCGCTAAATCCTAGGTTCTGACGAGGTACGGGAAAAGCTCCGAGGCTGTACCTAGTAGACCTTTTTGTTTTTATCCTTCCTTCACCTGACCTTCTCTGTAGTGCACCCCTAACACCAATGCTTACCTTGTAAGCCAGAAAACAGACAGCACATTCAAACCCAGTAATTGAAGGAAGGTCGGTTATTAAAAGGAGCATTTACAACCTGGCGGATAGAGTTTAGGAAAAGCAGTGAGGATGGTGCAGTACCCTGGAGCAAGTCACAGTGGGGAGCTGATGTTGCCCCCAGGCCTCACAGGACTGGAGGAGCCTTCCAGGAATTTCACAGATTAGGAACTTCTGAGGTTAGCTGCATGCGGGGCACTGCCTGACTGGAGCTGCGCCCTTTGGTCCAAGGACCCAGCCAACCTGTATCATCTCAGTGAGGAGAAGCTGCAGGTACAGTTTCCTGCCCTCTGATCACCCAGAACCTTCTTGTGGCAAATCTCATCAGAACCAGAGGGCAAGGGTTCATGAGATCCCTGCATGTCAGTCTCTGGGGACCCAGACAGGGTGGAGAATGCACCTGGGAAATTTGCAGGACATCGACCAAGTCAGCGATGGTGCACTGGAAGGATACTAAAAGATTTAGGGGGCGGGCACGGTGGCTCACGCCTGTAATCCCAGCCCTTTGGGAGGCCAAGGCAAAAGGATCACTTGAGGCCAGGAGCTCAAGACCAGCCTGGCCAACATGGTGAAACCCTGTCTCTACTAAAAATACAAAAAAGTAGCTGGGTGTGGTGGGTCGCACCTGTAATCCCAGCTACCAGGGAGGCTGAGGCAGGAGAATCACTTGAACCCGGCAGGCAGAGGTCGCAGGGAGGCAGAGGTCGCAGTGAACCGAGATCACGCCACTGCCCTCCAGCCTGGGCAATGGAACAAGACTCCGTCTCAAAAAATAAAAAATATAAAGGATTTAGGGAACTGGTGATTTTAGGTCACTGAACAAAAAAAAAGACACCATTCTCTTAACATTTCTGCATATTTCTAGCACTTCCTTCCTTGGGCTCTTTGTCTTCTTTGGTCTCTTGGCTTTAACCACCCACTTTATACTGAAAACTCCCAAACCAGTCTTTAGTACAGACCGCTCCCTAAGCGCAGATCCACAAGTCCAAGTACGTATTAGTCTCTCTACTTGTTTTTTTGTTTGTTTGTTTGTTTGTTTGTTTTTAGGGTTTTTTTTTTTTTTTTTTTTTTTGAGATGGAGTCTCTGTCACCCAGGCTGGAGTACAAAGGTGCCATCTCGGCTCACTGCAACCTCCGACTTCTGGTTCAAGCAATTCTCCTGCCTCAGCCTCCTGAGGGGATTACAGGCATGTGCCACCATGCCTGGCTACTTTTTGTATTTTTAGTAGAGACGGGGTTTTCACCATGTTGCCCAGGCTGGTCTTGAACTCCTGACCTTTGATGATTCACCCACCTCGGCCTCCCAAAGTGATGGGATTACAGGCATGAGCCACCGTGCCCGGCTAGTCTCTCCTTGGGAGTCTCATAGAAATACCAGCCTTAACACATGTGAAACTACGTATATGATCTTCCCACCTCAGACCTACTTCTCTCAGTCTTCCCTCTCCTAAAGCTCAGACTGACAACCTTGGAGTCACCCCGGGCAGCTCATTATTGCACATCTGATCTTATCTCCCAGAAAATCCTGGAGGTTGGGGTGATCAAAAGGTGCCCAGAACTTGACCCCTCTCACCACCTGCACTGCTCGCTACGTATGACCTGTCCAAGTTGCAGTAATCTCCAGGATTGTTACAACAGCCTCCCACCGTCTGAAATCTTTCCTTCACAACGTCTTAGAGTTACTCATTGACTCTGGTTCATTCAGACAAAAAAGCCTAGAAGACCCTATACAACTCCCTCTCTCTTCTCTGACCTCATATGATATTCTCCCCGAGGCTCCTCCAGTTCTAGCCCCCAGGTTAACACTACACCAGAGCCTGCCTCAGGGCCTTTATATTTAAAATAATCTAATAATGAAAACAGCCATGCACACAAAACACTCAAAACTCTTACTCAAGTGTTTGTAGCAGCATTTTTCTTTTTCTTTTTCTTTTTTTTTTTTTTTTTTTTTTTGAGACGGAGTCTTGCTCTGTCACCCAGGCTGGAGTGCAGCAGCGCAGTCTCGGCTCAGTGCAACCTCCAGCCCCCTAGGTTTTAAGCAATTATCCTGCCTAAGCCTCCGGAGTAGCTGAGATTACAGGTGCATGCCACTATGCCCGGGTAGTTTTTGTCTTTTTAGTAGAGACAGGGTTTCACCAGGTTGGCCAGGCTAGTCTCGAACTCCTGACCTCGTGATCCGCCCACCTCTGCCTCCCAAAGTGCTGGCCCGGCCGCATTTTTCGTAATAGCCCAAACCTAGAAACAACCCAGATGTCTATCAACTGTTGAATGGATAAACAAAATGTGGGATAGCCACATAATGGAATAATCATTTGGCAATAAAAAGGAATGGAGTACTCATACATGTGACAATGTGGACTTTGAAATCATGCGACGTGGACATTAGGAGATAATGAACACATCCCAGTTACCAAAGGCCTCAGACCGTGGTTCCATTCATAGGAAACATCCAGAATAAACAAATCCACAGACAGGCTCCCCAGGGCTGAGGAAGATGGAGGGTGACAACTAGGGGGTACAGATTTCTTTTAGGGGTGATAAAAATATTCTAAAATTGGTTGTGGTAATGGTTGTACAGTTTTGTGACTCTGCTAAAAACCATTGAATTGCTCAGTTTAAATGTGTAAATCGGATAATATCTGAATCATATCTCAAAGCAGTTAAAAAAGATGATCGAAGCGATTGCTGTCTTAATAAAACATTCCTGTCGTTTTTCCAAGTGGCATATATGTCTTCAAATTTTAATTAATTAATTTTTTTTTTTTGAGACAGAGTCTTGCTCTGTTGCCCAGAGCTGGAGTGCAGTAGCGTGATCTCGGCTCACTGCAACCTCTGCCTCCCAGGTTCAAGCAATTCTCCTGCCTTAGCCTCCCAAGTAGCTGGGATTACAGGCACACACCACCACGCCCGGCTAATTTTTGTCTTTTTAGTAGAGACGGGGTTTCACCATGTTGGCCAGGCTGGTCTTGAGCTCCTGGCCTCATGATCCGCCCACTTCAGCCTCGCAAAGTGCTGGGATTACAGGTGTGAGCCACTGTCCAGCCTATTTTATTTTTTTGAGATGAGGTCTCATTCTGTCACTCAGGCTGGAGTGCAGTGGCACGATCATGGCTCACTGCGGCCTCAACCTCCCAGGCTTAGGTGAGCCTCCAACCTCAGCCTCCCACGTAACTGACTACAGGTGTGCACACCACCATGCCTAGCCAATCTTCAAATTTTATACAATTGTACCTAAAGCTGTAAAGGGAACTCTGTGACTGCTTTTTTTTTCCCCCAAGTGAAACCTGTTTCATCTGTGATGACTATTCTTGTTTTTGTTTCCACATTAAGCTTTTTATTTCCTTTTCCTTTTTTTTTTTTTTTTTTTTATTTTGAGGCAGGGTTTCACTGTGTCATCCAGGCTGGAGTGCAGTGGCGCAATCACAGCTCAATTTGGCAGTGTTAAACTCCCTGGACTTAGGTGATCGTCCCACCTCAGCCTCCAGAGTAGCTGGGACTATCAGTGTGTGCCACCACATCCAGCTAATTTTTCTATTTTTTGTAGAGTGGGGGGTCTCACTGTGTTGCCCAGGCTGTCTCGAACTCCTTGGCTCAAACGATTCTCCTTCCTCCGCCTCCCAGAGTTCTGGGATTACAGATGTGAGCCACCGCACCCAGCTACCCCTTTCAACTCTTAAATTTCTTTGGAGCATACATACTAGAGGTTCAATATTTAGATGTTAAGTGGATGAGAATGTTTCCTCCTGGGTTCATAAGAGAAGCAGGGGGTACTAATCGCCAGTGTGTTTTCCCCTTTGCAGAACTTTCACGATGGCCGTAAAGCACAGCAGCACATCGAGACTTGCTGGAAGCAGCTTGAATCCGTAAGTGAACAATGCACAGCAAAAGAAACGGCTTTATAGATTTTTTTTTTCTTTTTTTGAGACAGAGCCTCCCTCTGTTGCCCAGGTTGGAGTGCAATGATGTGACCTCGGCTCACTGCAACCTCTGCTTCCCGGGTTCAAGTGATTCTCCTGCCTCAGCCTCCCAAGTAGCTGAGATTACAGGCACATGTCACTATGCCCGGCTAATTTTTGTATTTTTGGTAGAGTGGGGTTTTGCCATGTTGGCCATGTTTGCCAGTTGTTCTCGAACTCCGGCCCTGAAGTGATTCGCCCACCTCGGCCTCCCAAAGTTCTGGGATTACAGGTGTGAGCCACTGCGCCCAGCCTGAGAAATATCTTTATAGATTTTATAATTTCAATTTAATTTAAGCTTGAATCAATCAGAAAGTAAAAAACATGCACACAAAAACACTAACGAAACATCTTTATAGATTTTTCTCATTTAATTTGTTTCTAGAACCATTATCTAAAGTTGAGCCAAAAGATCTCAAGTTGAGTATTTTTCTAAAAGTCACATGGAAATAATAAAGATTAGACAGTTTTGGTGGAAATAATAAAGATTAGACAGTTGATGGAAATAAATGCAGATTTTAAAATAACTTCTGGAAATTATGACATAAAAAATCAATTCAGAGAAGAGTGTTCTTGGGCCAGACACGTTGGCTCACGCCTATAATCCCAGCAATTTGGGAGGTGGAGGCGGGAGGGTTGCTTGAGCTCCGAAGCTCAAGACCAGCATGGCAACATGACAAAACCTAGTCTCTACAAAAAATGCAAAAATTAGTTGGGCATAGTGGTGCATGCCTGTAGTCACAGCAGCTAGTGAGGCTGAGGTGGGAGGATCACCGGAGCCGGGAAGGTCATGGCTGCAGTGAACCAAGATGGCGCTACTGCACTCCAGCCTGGGTGACAAAGTGAGACCCTGACTGAAGAAAAAAAAAAAGAACAACGCTCTTTGGGAGCTTTAGATAAAATTACGTCTTCTCGTAGGACTCTTATGGTTTCATAATTATTTTCCTCTGATTTTAGAGTAAAAGGCGATTTGAACGCGATTGCAAAGAGGCGGACAGGGCACAGCAATACTTTGAGAAAATGGACGCTGACATCAATGTCACAAAAGCGGATGTTGAAAAGGTGAGGTGAAAGCTCAAGTGTGGGCCGGGCACAGTGGCTTACGCCTGTAATCCCAGCACTTTGGGAGGCTGAGGTGAGCAGATCACCTGAGGCCAGGAGTTTGAGACCAGCCTGGCCAAGATGGTGAAACCCCATCTCTACGAAAAACACAAAAATTAGCTGAGTGCTGTGGCAGGCACCTATAATCCCAACTACTAGGGAGGCTGAGGCAGGAGAATCGCTTGAGCCTGGGAGGCGTTGGCTGCAGTGAGCCAAGATCACGCCACTGCACTCCAGCCTGGGTAACAAGAGCGAAACTATCTCCAAAAAAAAAAAAAAAGACAAAAGAAAGCTCAAGTGTGTCTTTCATTTCCCCTGTGAGTGTTCATCACCAACCGCCCATCCCCAAGTTCCCGTTTCTGATGTAGCCACAAAAGGCACTACATGGGGAATCATTTTCATTTTGTGTCAACCATTGTGGGGACCAGAAGCTCAAGTGTGGGGAATCTTCGGTGTTAGAATTTGAGGCGTTTATCTGTTGAGTCACCAGGGTGATAAAGTGGAAACTCAGACCATGAGCAGTCTGGGAACAACGTTCCAGAAGGTTGTGGCTCTTAATGGCTTTTCAAAGAGAAAGTCAATTTCTTGAGAGCCGGAGGAGACGGGACAGGGCCATCTGGAAGAGCTTGGCTGCTTATAATGGTTCCTTTAGAGCGATAGAGTCTCACTGCTTGCCTGACTTCTAATTGATTCCTCCTGGTTGATAACAGTGAGGTTGTAGTTGAAGGCTTGCATATTTCATTCCTCTCAAAAGCTTTTCTCTAAATGGACTTGTATTGCCAACTAGAAATATTATAAAGTGTATACTGTTTCTCATTGTGGCTCAATATGTGTTTTTTCCCTAGAAGCTGAATTTTATTTTTATAAAAGTCATCAATACAATGTAAACAAAATTAGGCTTTTACATAACAAGGACTCATTCATGATGCCCATGGTTGGGCATTCATAGCCTCATGCTGTATGTGGGTGAAAGCACTGAGTTTTTATAGATTTGTTGAGCTTTTGACAGATCAGTTAGAGTTTAGCTGGGAAATGGTGTGAACTATTATTTGCCCAATTCTGCCAAATTCCTTGCTTAAAGACTAGGTATACCTTAGTATTAATATGCCTTTCTCTAAAATTATTGAATATATTAAAATACATATTCTGGCCAGGTGCTGTGGCACATACCCCTAGACTCAGCTACTCAAGAGACTGAAGCAAGAGGGTTGCTTGAGCCCAGGAGTCCAGACTGGGCAACCTAACGAGACCCCATCTCAGGAGCAGGGGAGTGTTCTCAATATCTGTATTTGATCTCAAAGTGGAGATACTTACTTTACCAAAAGACATTAATTTGCTGCTAAAGTTAAGTATTTTAAATGTTAATCAATTAAAATAAGTTAGATTAGCCCAAAGTTTAAAAAGACATTTTATGTTGAATGAGGCAAATCAGTGTATGTATCATTCATATATGTGTGTGTGTGTGTGTGTGTGTGTGTGTGTGTGTGCTAAAAGAAGTATATATGTATATATTTTAGAGATACTGAGATATGGTCTCTATTTTTATTTTATTTTTTATGTTTATTTATTTATTTTCATTTTTTATTTTATTTTATTTTTTGAGATGGAGTCTCGCTGTGTCGCCCAGGCTGGAGTGCAGTGGTGTGATCTTGGCTAATAACAGCCTCTATCTTCAGGGCTCAAGTGATCCTCCTGCCTCAGCCTCCTGAGCAGCTGGGACTACAGGAGCCCACCACACCCTGCTAATGACCCTGTCTCTAAATAAATTTTTTTTTTTTTTTTTTTTTGGTGTGGTGTATTGACTCATGCCTGTAATCCCAGCACTTTGGGAGGCCAAGGTGAGCAGATTGTTTGAGTCCAGGAGTTCAGGTCCAGCCTGGGCAACATGGTGAGACCCTTTCTCTATAAAAAATACAGAAAAATTAGTGGAGCATGGTAGCCCATGCCTGTGGTCCCAGCTACTCCGGAGGCCAAGGTGGGAGGATTGCTTGGTCCTGGGAGGCAGAGTTTGCAGTGAACCACAATCCTGCTGCCACACACCAGCCTGGATGACAGAGCCAGACCCCATCTCAAAAAAAAGCACTCAGCCTCTAAATTGTCATTTCATTTCTGTTTTTTTCTGTAGAGATGGTCATATCAGCAGCAAGTAATGATAGTTGCATTTATTTTCCAATCTTCATGCCTTTTGTTTATTTTTTCTTAACTTTTTTGGTTATGCCCTCTGTTCTGCTGACTCATCATTGTGGACTTCCTCAGCTTGTTCCTGATTGCAAAGAGAGTGCTTCAAAAGGTTCCCCATTAAGAATGATTTTTTTTTTTTTTTTTTTTGAGACGAAGTTTTACTCTTGTTGCCCAGGCTGGAGTGCAATAGTGCAATCTCGGCTCACTGCAACCTCCACCTCCTGGGTTCAAGCGATTCTCCTGCTTCAGCCTCCCAAGTTGCTGGGATTACAGGTGTCACCACGTCCAGCTAATTTTTTGTATTTTTGTTAGAGATGGGGTTTCACCATATTGGCCAGGCTGGTCTCAAACTCCGGACCTCAGGTGATCTACCCGCCTCGGCCTCCCAAAGTGCTGGGATTACAGGCGTGAGCCACTGCGCCCAGCCAAGAATGATTTTAATATACCCTTTATTGGTTAAACAATTTTCCTTTTCCTGTGTTGCCAAGAGCTTTTTTTAAAGCTTGACTTACTATTGAATATCATTAAATATTTGTTCTGCTTCCTTTAATTCATTAATGTGGTCAATTACATTAATCAGTTTTTTTTTACATTGAGCCAGATTAGCGTTCCTGGGACAAATTCAACTAGATTATGATGTATTATGTTGTTATGCGTAGCTGAACTTGTTAATATTTTATTTAAGATTTTTCATTGAAATGGTCTGTATTCATTGAAATTGATCTATAATTTTCCTTTCTTGTCTGTTCTACTTCGCATTACTTATGAGTTTTGGAGTGTTTGCTCTTTTTTCTGAAATAATATATGTAAAATTAAACTTGCTGTCCCTTAAATGTTTTATGATACTTCTTTGCGTAAATCAGTTAGAAACTACTGATTCCATATTTTATTGTATACTTCTGGGTTGATCCTAGTGTGTTATCTTTTTGTAGTAATATATCCATTTCATCATAAATTTTCAAATTTATTGGCAAAAAGTTGCCCATAATATGTTCTCACCTTAATTTTTGCTGCATATGTTATATCTCCCCTATTTACTCCTAATATCTTTTTTAATACTTTTTTCTTTTTTTCTGGATACTTTTTTAAAGAAATTATTTATGCTTATTTTATTATATTATTATTTTTTGTATATAGAGATGGGATCTCACTATGTTGCCCAGGCTGGCCTAAGCCTCGGCCTCCTAAAGTATTAGGATTATGGGCATGAACCACTGTGCCCGGCCTTAAAATCATTGTTATTAGTATCAGATTTTATCTTTGTGGAGCCTCCCTTTTCTATTTTTATTTTCTATTTATTTAACTTCTTCCCCCACCACCCCCATTCCCCTCCTTCTCCTTCTATCATTACCTTTGGATTTATTCCATCACCCTTTTAAAAAGTTCTTTCCTTAGATGCTTACCTCAGTCTTTCTTCTTTTCCAGTATAAACTAAGATTACAGACTTCCCACTTAAGTACTGTTTTCTCTGTATCCCACATATTTTGGTATGTGGTATTATTAATGTTGTCCATTTCCAGATATTTGTCCTTTCTTTTACTGTTTAATCTCTCACCTATGATTAATTTAGAAGCATGGTTTTAAATTTCCAAATGTATGACATATTTCAACTTTTGTTACAGATTTTTATTTATTTATTTATTTATTTATTTATTTTTCTGAGACGTAGTCTCATTCTGTCACCCAGGCTGGAGTGCAGTGGTGCTATCTGGCTCACTGCAACCTCTGCCTCCCGGGTTCAGGCAATTCTCCTGCCTCAGCCTCCCTAGTCCTGGGATTACAGGTGTGCACCATCACGCCCGGATAATTTTTTGTGTGTATTTTTAGGAGAGACAGGGTCTTACCATGTTGGCCAGGCTGGTCTCAAACTCCTGACCTGAAATGATCTGCCCACCTCAGCCTCCCAAAGTGCTGCGATTACAGGCGTGAGCCACCATACCTGGCAAGATTTCTAACTAAATTGCATTATGGTCCTGGAAAATGTCTATGAGTTTGAGTCTTCTCTATTTGTTGAGATTTGTTTTACAGCCTAGTACACAGTCAGTTTTTATAAATATTCTGTAAGTAATTGAAAATAATGTGTATTCTCTAGTATATTTATTAGGCCAAACTTACTGTTTTATCCAAATATTCCTATCATTAAGGATTTTGTTTTTCAACTTGTTCCAACACTTTCTGAGAAAAATGTGTTACGCCCTTGTATCTTAATTTCCTTGTCTATAAAATAGGGACACTGAGGAACAGGATTGATGCGAATATTAACTGAGTTAATATGTAAAAGGTGCACAAAACCATTTATGGGATGTTGCCAGTGATCTACAACTATTACAATGATAATGGTAGAGGATTATTGATTTTCTGTCTATTTTACTCTTTTATTATGGAGTTATTCTATTAAACGAAGTTTAGAATTGTAATATGTTCAAGTGATTTCATTTTTCATCAATAAAAAGTGGCCCTCTTTCCCAGTCAAGCTTAATCCCCTAAAGTCTCTTTTACCTGATGTAAACCAGATATCTTTAAGTTAACATTGCCTGGCAGATCTTTCCCATACTTTGACTTTATGCTTTTCTTTGTCCTCATATTTAGATGTGTCTTTTGCAAATGGCATATGGCTGGTTTCTTTTTGTTTGTTTGTTTGTTTTCTGTTTTTTGAGTCTCACTCTGTCGCCCAAGCTGGAGTGCAGTGGCATGATCTCCACTCACTGCAACCTCCACCTCCCAGGTTCAAGCGATTCCCCTGCCTCAGCCTCCCAAGTAGCTGAGATTAAGGTGCCTGCCACCACATCCGGCTAATTTTCATATTTTTAGTAGAGATGAGGTTTCACCACATTGCCAGGCTGGTCTCGAACCCCTGACCTCAGGTAATCTGCCCACCTCAGCCTCCGAAAGTTCTAGGATTACAGACATGAGCCACTGCACCCGGCCTGTTTTTTATTTTTTGTTTTGAAATAGAGTCTCGCTGTGTTGCCCAGGCTGGAGTGCAGTGGTGTAATCTCAGCTCATTGCAACCTCTGCCTCCCGGGTTCAAACCATTCTCATGCCTCAGTCTCCTGAGTAGCTGAGATTACAGGTATGAGCCACCACACCTGGCTAATTTTTGTGTTTTTAGCAGAGATGGGGTTTCACCATGTTGGTCAAGCTGGTCTCGAACTCTTGACTTCAGGTGATCCTCCCGCTTCGGCCTCCCAAAGTGCTGGGATTACAGGTGTGAGCCACCATGCCCAGCCTTAGCCTGTTTGTCATGCTTTTCATGATATTGTTCAAGTTCACTGTTACAAGAAAGCTCACTGTGATTGCATCCAAACATGAATATGCTGTGTAAAACTGCAGATAGACCAGCAAGACTTCTGGGTTATACTAAGGTAATTCCCCCATATAAGAAGTCATATAAAGCTGGGTGTAGTGGCTCATGCCTGTAATCCCAGCCCTTTGGAAGGCCAAGGGGGGAGGATCGCTTGAGCCCAGGAGTTTGAGACAAGCCTGGGCAACATGGTGAGACCTTGTCTCTACAAAAACTTTTTTAAAAATTAGCCTAGCATGGTGGCGTGCCCTTGGAGTCCCAGCTAGTCTGGAGGGTGAAATGCGAGGATCACTTGAGTTTAAGAAGCAGAGGTTGCAGTGAGCCAAGATTGCACTACTGCACTCCAGCCTAGGTGACATAGCAAGATCCTGTCTCAAACAAACAAACAAATAAATAAATAAATTAATAAATAGAAATTATATAAGAAGGTACAACTCACCTGGGCATGATGGCTCACGCCTGTCATCCTGGCACTTTGGGAGGCTGAGGCAGGAGGAGTGCCGGAGGCTAGGAGTTCAGGACCAGCCTGGGCAACATAGAGAGACCCAGTTTCTACAAAATAATCAAAAAATTAGACTGGGCATGGTGGCTCATGCCTATGATGCCAGCACTATGGGAGGCCGAGGCAGGCAGATCACCTGAGGTCAGGGGTTTGAGACCAGCCTGGCCAACATGGTGAAACTTCATCTCTACAAAAAATACAAAAGTTAGCCAGGCACAATAGCATGTGCCTGTAATCCCAGCTACTCAAGAATCGCTTGAACCCAGGAGGTGGAGGTTACAGTGAGCCGAGATCACACCACTGCACTCCAGCCTGGGCGACAGAGGGAGACTCGGTCTCAAAAAATAAAAAATTAATAAAAAATTAAAATTAGCTGAGCGTGATGGTTTGCACCTGTAATCCCAGCTACTTAGGAGGCTGAGGTGGGAGGATCGCTTGAACTCTAGAGGTGGAGGCTGCAGTGAGCAGTGATTGCACCACTGCACTCCAGCCTGGGTGACAGAGCAAGACCCTCTCTCAAAAAAAAGAAAAAGGTACAAGTCATAGCAGAGAAACCTGTGAGGTTCAGAGCAGACTGTGTGTAATTATGAATGTGTGTTTCGTGGATCTTTATGTATGGTGATGGAGGCCTAGGCTTAAAGTGGGTTCTCCCGAAGTGGGCATTACCTGGGTTCATTACCAAGCTGCATTAATGTCAGTTTTCAACTTAGGGTTTGGACTCCACACATGCTCTGAATTCTGGCTGTTTGTGGTTTAGAAATTTCCAGGATGACTTTTTTCTTTGTTTTTGTCCCTGAGGCCAGATCCAAGGCAGTTTTAACTTTTAAAAAGTGCACTTGCTGAATCCAAAGGTGATTTTAGGACTTTTAACTTGTGCTGCCAAATTGAATTGCTATCCTCAACTATTTGAATATTTCCAAAGATCTAGTACTTTTTCTTACACTGGGAGCATCTTTTTGCTATTTTTATGAAAGTGCCACTTACCTCCTTTCCAAGGATATGATGGATTACCCAATTTTGGCATTACAAACATTGAAGCTGAGGGAGCAGCAATGTCTAAACATTGAAATTCTTAAGTTGTTTTGCTTTAGATTTGACTTGAAACACTGTAATTTCCCAAAACGCCCAGTACTTTGACTGTTCCATCAGTTTTTTACTTTGTTGCCTATGAAGGCTTATGTCAGCATCAAGCTAACTGGAGGCAGTTTTAGTTCTTATCATTATTTAATGTCATCTCCCATTATGATTTCTGACAGTCTCTGAATCTAACATAAATGTTTCTCCCCCAGTTCCCGCAAATGATTAAATTATCTAGCTGTATTCAAAGCAGCCCATCCTCCTTTTTTTGTAGCAGCCAGCCACACAGCGCTGGGAACGGTAAGCCTGTGCTTACAAAGGCCTTATTTGTACCTGTGAACTTTGTCTTGTGCTTGATATAATTGATACAAACTATAAGCATATGTTCATTGTTTAAACTACCTAGGATCCTGGGTATAAGCCTGATTTTCTTTTCTTTTTGAGAGTTAATGCCCAGATATGGATTGAAACCACATTTTCATTAGCACTGTGTTCACTGTTGTTTTTTGTTTTGTTTTGTTTTGTTTTACTTTTTGTGGTGATTGAGGTTTTGCTATGTTGCCCAGGCAGGTCTCAGACTCTTGGGCTCAAGCTATCCTCGCACCTCTGCTTCCCTAAGTCTGGGATTGCAGGTGTGAGCCAATGTGCCTGGCCAGCACTGTGTTCAAATCACCTCCATTTGTCCACATTCACTCACAGACTTCGGTACGCTTTGGCATTGTGTTAGATGCCAGCATGTGGCCAGATGTTTAGTAGTTCCCTTATAAGAGGGTATGTGTCATCCTTAAGGTACTCAGTTTAATTAAAAGTAAGTTTGTAGTATAAAGTAGATATAAGAAAAAGCTAGCAGTTTTTATCTCTGAGCAAGAGTGCAGATTTGGATGCCATGAGGATGCCATGTTCCTTAGAGGAAAAATGAAAAGAGGAAATCAGCTTAATTGAACAATTTTTATTGGCAGGGAAAACTCAAGGAACCATGCAGTCTCTTTTTCTTCTTTGACATTTTGCAGCCGTCATAGAGTTTTGAACTTGAAGGCTTTGAATGAGCTCAAGTGATTTGGAATTAGTTAATCTGGGTTTGTAAAAGAAGCAGTATATGTTGGGTAGCTCATCTTGCAGCTCATGACCCCTGTGTTTCAGTTGAAGGTGAAACAGGCTCCCCTGCTGCCGTTTTGACGAGGTGGACTAGACAGCCTTACTCTCTGTTTTGGGATATTGAGAGGAAACTGCAAAGGAACATGGGAAAATTATACCATGTGCATCCTACTCTTGGAAAAAAAATTAATTAAAACACCGAGATAAAGTATTCTTTGCCATTCATCTCAGAGGTAATTACTCTTAACCCCTTGAGGTATATCCTTCTGAACCCCTTCAAAACAGCTGTTTTGGGCCAGGCACAGTGACTCACGCCTGTAATCCCAGCACTTTGAGAGGCTGAGGCGGGCGGATCACTTGAGGTCAGGAGTTCAAGACCAGCTGGCCAAATGGTGAAACCCCATCTCTACTAAAAATACAAAAATTAGCCAGGCATGGTGGCATGTGCCTGTAATCCCAGCTATTCGGGAGGCTAAGGCAGGAGAATCGCTTGAACCCAGGAGGTGGAGGTTGCAGTGAGCTAAGATCATGCCATTGCACTCCAGCCTGGGGGACAAGAGCAAAACTCCGTCTTGAAAAAAAAAATACCAAAAATACAAAAAATGAGCTGAATGTGGTGGCTCATGCCTGCAATCCCACTTACTCAGGAGGCGGAGGCACAAGAGTCGCTTGAACCTGGGACGCGGGGAGGTTGCAGTGAGCCGAGATCACGCCACTGCGCTCCAGCCTGGGGGACAGAGCAAAAGTCCATCCCAAAAAAAAAAAAAACGAACAAAAAAAACCCAAAATAGGTGTTTTGTATGAGCAATAGCACAGAGAAATAAATTAAATAAAACAGGTATTTTGTTTGTTTGTTTGTTTGTTGAGACAGGGTCTCTCACTTTATTGCTCAGGCTGGAGTACAGTAGTGTGATCAACCTCGTGGATTCAAGTGATCCTCCTGCCTCAGCCTCCCAAGTAGCTGGGACCACAGGGGCATGCCATCATGCACAGCATAGAGACGGGATCTCCGTATGTGTTCCCAGGCTGGTCTTGAACTCCTAGCCTCAAGTGATCCTCGTGCCTCAGCTTCACAAAGCACTGAGATTATAGGTGTGAGCCACCATACCTAGCCCCCCCCCTTTTTTTTTTTAAATTTAAGGGAATTCTAGTAGAATTATGACTTCATGGTCTTATTCTCATCTTTTAAAAAATATAACTCAGCCAGGCACAGTGGCTCACCCCTGAAATCCCAGCACTTTGGGAGGCTGAGGCACTCAGATTACCTGAGGTTGAGAGTTCGAGACCAGCCTGACCAACATGGAGAAACCCTGTCTCTACTAAAAATACAAAATTAGCCGGGTGTGGTGGCACATGCCTGTAATGTCAGCTACTCGGGAGGCTGAGGCGGGAGAATCGCTTGAACCCAGGAGGCAGAGGTTGCAGTGAGCCAGATTGCGCCATTTTACTCCAGCCTGGGCAACAAGAGCAAAATTCCGCCTCAAAAAAAAAAGGAGTAACTCATTGGTGGAATTCCTAAGTCGTGAAGTATTCACATGTATCCATTCATTCCCTTGCTCCCTTGCCCGTTGTTCACTGACTCTCTGCTGGCAAGGTATGCGGGTATAGATACCAGCACATAATCACACAATCCTTGACTCTGAGGAACTTGCCTTTTGTTTTTTCTTTTTTTCTTTTTCTTTTTTTTTTTTTTTTTTTTTTGAGACAGAGTGTTACTCTTGTTGCCCAGGCTGGAGTGCAGTGGCACGATCTCTGCTCACTGCAACCTCTGCCTCCTGGGTTCAAGCAATTCTCCTACCTCAGCCTCCCAAGTAGCTAAGATTACAGGCACCTGCCACCACACCCGGCTAATTTTTGTATTTTAGTAGAGACAGGATTTCACCATGTTGGTCAGGCTGGTCTCAATCTCCTGACCTCAGGTGATCCGCCCACCTCAGCCTCCTAAAGTGCTGAGATTACAGGCATGAGCCACCACACCCAGCCTGTTTTCTTTCTAATGTTTGGTTTACTGTATTGTGAATTTTCCCACTTGCCCACCCAAACAACTCTTGAATGGCATTCTGGTGACAAAGACTTTAAAATCATGGTTTGTCTGTCACTCTGCTTTGAAATAACACCATGCTATACAAACTTGGATGAGAGGCTACACCTAATCTTTGTGTTCCGATAGTGCAGCAATGGGTTGAGTGTGGTACTGAGATGAAAAAGGAAAAGGTTATCAAAATGAGTGGAATGTGAACTAATATTTCTGAACAGAGAGAACAGTGTTTTCTAAATGCATGCATTAAACTGAGTTCATCCATGTCAGGCAATGAATAATTCCCTTTCTCTAATTCTCCCTTGCCTTGTGACTGTTGGCTCTTACATAATTTCTAAATGCAAAATAGGATATTGTCTAGTGGAATCTGCAGTTAGTGGTTACAAACAGCCGCAGAAATTGTTAGTTAAGTTCAAGTTATGTTTTTTAAACGCCAGTAATAATTTCTTCCTTTTCTTATCGGTCTAGTTTCATTTAATTGGTATGGTTCTTTTTCTGCTAGAGTCTCAATTTATGAGCCAATGTTTTCCACCAAAAGTTAACGGTGCCTCTTCATTCTAACTCATTGCAATTAATTCTGAGTACTGGATGGCCAGAAGAGCTCTCTATACAGTGCGAGAGGTTTCCTTATTTCTGACTAATTAGGAGTTTTTATTATTAGGAGTTTTTATTATATAACCCGATTTGAGGAAATGCTTTAAAACTTAAGTTAAAATCCTGACCGTGAGCACTGAACAGTGTATCAGTTTCTTTGGGAGTTTGCATTCCATTTTTTGTATACAGACTTCTTGAAGTATTTGTCTTTAAATGTGATCAACTTTTTAATTCTACATATAGATGTCCCTGTTGTGAAGCAGAATAGGAAATCCTGACTCATTTATGAATTAAAGTAGAATTCTGTGATGTAAACAGTAAAAAATAAAATTTCATTTTTTTTTTTTTTTTTGAAACAGAGTATCGCTCTGTCGCTCAGGCTGGAGTGCAGTGGCACCGTCTCAGCTCACTGCAACTTCCACCTCCTAGGTTCAAGTGATTCTCGTGCCTCAGCCTCTTGAGTAGCTGGGACTACAGGCATACACCACCACACCTGGCTAATTTGTTGTATTTTTAGTAGAGAAAGGCTTTCACCACATTGCCCACAGTGGTCTCCAACTTCTGGGCTCAAGTGATCCGCCTGCCTTGGCCTCCCACAGTGCTGGGATTACAGGTGTGAGCCACCGTGCCCAGCCACATGTAATTTTTAATGTGTCATATATTCTATAATAGAATATTTTAAAGAGAAAAAGAAAATTATAGAAAGGAATCTATGTCAATTTTAAGCAAGAATGAAGGAGTTTACTTTAAATGATCAGTTTGATAATTATCTCATGTAAACAAAATTTAGTAGTTTAGGTTTTCTTCAGTCGGAATCAGTGTTGCCAACTCTGTGAAGCCAACAGGATGGAGTTGGCTCCATTCTAAGTGAAGCCAGCCGCGTAGCAGAGTGTTAAATTTTTTTACCATTTGGGGAAACAGTCTGTAGCACGATGACCACTTTAGTTATTGTACGTATAAGGAATTGTACTATTGAATATTTTGGTTACCATTGCTGTAGTACTAGGTTGACATCTTTATTGAACATGTTAATATCTTCAGTGCCTTCCCCACGTTTCTGTTTCTTCTAAAATGTCTGACTCTAGTCATCTGAAGGAATTGTTCACTGTAACAATTTAGAGAACTTTTTTTTTAAGAGGAAGTGGTTAGTATAAATGCAGGAAATAAATTTTGCAACTGCAGCTTAATCTTTTTAGGCTTAAAAAAGTTTCAAATGCTTTTTATTGCAAACAAGAGAGAAGTATACAGAATTTTATTATAAGTATTACCAAAAATGGATATTGTTGCTATAACTGTTCTTTTATAAGTGGATCGATGTTCAGATCAAAGATTCTAGAAAAGACATGTTTGTTATTCTCTTTTTTATGTCTGTGGAGTTTATATTTACTCCTAAAAGTATAATTATTAACAAGCCTGTAAGTTAATGTGCAAAATAGCAATAGAACAGCATCATTCTCATACCCTAGATCTGAAGATAGAAATGAAGAAATGAATTCCCTGAATATATATGTATTTATTTATGTGTGTGTGTGTGTTTAGCTTCAACACTTGGCACTTAGTATGTGGCCTGAACTGTTCTAAAGGCTTTTGTATGGTAAGTCATTTAATAAGGTATTTTAATTTTCAATGATAGTAAATGGCCTAGCCCATGGCTAAGAGCTTGTTCCCGATCTTTGTATTACGTGGAAGTGGGTTCAAATCTTGTTTCTATCGCTTACAAATGGCATGACATGTGGCAACTTACTTCATCTCTGGTTCCTTTTCTGTAAGTAAGGATGCGATTATGCACCTCAAGGGCTGGGTGTGAGGTTTCAGTGGGTGTGATGTATGCGTAGAGGCCTATTTTTAAACTGCAACTAATTGGCTGACACTGTTATTGCCATCTCTATTTTGCCCGTGTCCTTCTCCTTGCATTACTTCTGCCTCCTTCCTCCTCATCTCTTACCCTTTAATCTACTTTTTTTTTTTTTTTTTTGAGATGGAGTCTCGCTCTGTTGCCAGGCTGGAGTGCAGGGGCACGATCTCGGCTTACTGCAACCTCCGCCTCCCGGGTTCAAGCAATTCTCCTGCCTCAGCATCCCAAGTAGCTGGGACTAAAGGTACCCACCACCACGCCCAGCTAATTTTTGTATTTTTTGTAGAGACGGGGTTTCTCCATGTTGGCCTGGATGGTCTCGATCTCTTGACCTCGTGATCCTCCTGCCTTGGCCTCCCAAAGTGCTGGGATTACAGGCATGAGCTACCACGCCCGGCCATATTTTTAACATTCTAGGCATTCTGGGCATCTAGACATTCAGCAAGAATATTTGTTGGACAAAAAGTGAAACACCAATAGGACTATAATAGATACCTTTCATGAGGTCCCCAGTTAGCAGACTGGAGAGAGATGGATGAGAGAAGCATGAGGCGGAGAGAGAAGGAAAACTTGAGTCAGTTGGGGAATAAGGTAGAGTATGATATGTAGCATGCCAAATTGTGTGAAGATCATCAGAACGATAGCAGTTTAAAAGCAATTAGGCCGGGCGCAGTGGCTTACGCCTGTAATCCCAACACTTTAGGATGCCAAGGTGGGCAGATCATTTGAGGTCAGGAGTTCGAGACCAGCCTGGCCGACATGGCGAAACCCCATCTCTATTGAAAACACAAAAATTAGCTGGGCATGGTGGTGCACACCTGTAATCCCAGCTACTTGGGAGGCTGAGGCAGGAGAATCGCTTGAAGTTGGGAGGCGGAGGTTGCAGTGAGCCGAGATCGCGCCACTGCACTCCACCCTGCACTCCACCCTGGGCAACAAGAGCAAAAGTCCGTCTCAAAAAAAAAAAAAAAGCAATTAATGATTGCTCTACATACTTGCCAGTGAGATAAAGGAAAAAAAATTATAAAAACTATCAGTGAGGTCCATTATATATGAAATCACCTGGTCCTTTCATCAGCAAAACACTAGGAGCTCAACAGTTGCTCCTGCATTCTGCATCTGAAGAAGGTCTGTGCAGACTGTACGTTGTTGGGACAGGCCTGAAAGCAGAATCAGGACTCGAACCTGAAGGATATGTAGAAACGGAAAAGAGAGAGCACCACTGAGGTAGAGACAACTTCATCCGGGGCACTGAGGGAGCATGTTGCCAATGTTGACCTGCCTGCCAGGACAGGGGACTCTGTGACCTAGCTGGAGGAGTAAGATGAGAACAATTTGTGAAAGATACTTAAAGCCAAATGGGCCAGATACAGTGGCTCTTGCCTATAATCCTAGCATTTTGGGAGGCCAAGGCAGGAGGATTGCTTGAGCCCAGGAGTTCGAGACCAGCCTGGGCAACATAGTGAGACCCCTCCCCCCGCCCACCAATCTCAGAAAAAAAAAGAAAGAAAGAAAAAAGCCAAATGGCAGGATGAATGTGACCCCGATAAAATGCTATTGAACTTACTCCTCAAAAAACCTACACTGGAAAGTGTTTTATATTTTCCAAAGGGCTTTTAGTCTTCTCCATGTTTCCTTTATTCCTTTATAGATAAATGGGGTGAACCTATAAAATGTGAAATTACCATTAGCCTAAAGTGGCCCTGCTGGATAAGGTACAGCCAAGACTGAAGCATGTTTCTGTGCTTCAAGTTCAGTGTTGTTGCCAGTTTACCATTCAGCTTTACTACTGGATTGTATTAAATAAGCTCCTTACTCTTAGCCACCGCTTTTTCCTACAGAACTAGGCAGATTATAGACGTGTGAAACTGGTGGGTTGAGGTAAGATGACAAATAGCTATTAGCACAGGGCCTCAGTATCAGGACCCAATAAGGAGAGGTGGGGGCTGTACTGGCCTAGGAAGCCCAAGTCACATGTAAAGGGGGCGGCCATTATTCACCATCCATCTACACATCTGTAGCCATGTGATAATGCAGACCAAGTGTTGTCACGTCTTCCATGTCACTCCTTTTGGAGTTAAATTTCCTTCTTCCTGGAAGATGGGTTGTTTTAATTTTTTTCCATGAGAGTTTGTGACTGGCAAATTTTCTTTATTTGTTTGAAATGTCTTTATTTTTGTCCTCACTCTAATGTGATAGTTTAGCTAGATACAGAATTCTAGGTTGACAATTATTTTCTCTAAACATTTTGTTTGTTTGTTTTAGTTTTGGTTTTTTTTTTTTTGGAGACAGAGTCTCACCCAGGCTGGAGTGCAGTGGCATGATATTAGCTCACTACAACCTCCGCCTCCCAGGTTCAAGCGATTCTCCGCCTCAGCCTCCCAAGTAGCTGGGATACAGGTGCCTGCTACCACACCCGAATAATTTTTGTATTTTTAGTAGAGATGGGGTTTTGCCACGTCAGCCAGGGGGGTCTTGAACTCCTGACCTCATGTGATCCACCCGCCTCGGCCTACCAAAGTGTTGGGATTACAGGTGTGAGCCACTACGCCCAGCCTAAACTTTTAAAAAATATCATTCAGGCAAGGTGTGGTGGCTTATGCCTGTAATTCCAACACTTTGGGAGGCCAGGGTGGAAGGATCACTTGAGCCTAGGAGTTCGAGACCAGGCTGGGCATCATAGGAAGACCTTGTCTCTACAAAAAATGAAAAGTCACCTGGGCAGGCTGGTGTGTGCCTGTCATCCCATCTACTCAGGAGGCTGAGGCAGGATCATTGCTTGAGCCTGGGAAGTTGAGGCTGCATTGGGCTGTGATTATACCACTGTACTCCATCCTGGTTAACAGAGTGAGACTGTGTCTCAATAAAAAAGAAAATGTAATTTCATTGTCTATCATTGTCAATTGTTCTTCTTGGGAATTTGACATTCTATTTAATAGCATTTCTTTTTTTTTTTTTTTAAGACGGAATCTCGCTCTGTTGCCCAGGCTGGAGTACAATGACGCAATCTTGGCTCACTGCAGCCTCCACCTCCCATGTTCAAGTGATTCTCCTGCCTCAGCCTCCCAAGTAGCCGGGATTACAGGCGTGGGCCACCATGCACAGCTAATTTTTGTATTTTTAGTAGAAGAGGGGTTTCACCATGTTTGCCAGACTGGTCTTGAACTCCTGACCTCAGGTGATCCACCCACCTCAGCCTCCCAAAGTGCAGGGATTACAGGCATGAGCCACCACACCCAGCCTTGGCATTCTATTTAATAGCATTTCTTTGTAGATATTTTACTTTCTCCTGTAATTGTGAAGACCTTGTATTTCCCTTTGGTATTCCATGGCATCAATATGATGTTTCAAAGCACAGACTTTTTATTTTTAATTTATTCTGTTTGGGGTTCCTAGAGGATTTGTTCCTTTCATAAATATATGAAAACTTAGTGTGGTGGCTCACGCCTGTGATCCCAGCACTTTGGGAGGCCGAGGTGGGCAGATCACGAGGTCAAGAGATTGAGACCATCCTGGCCAACATGGGGAAACCCCGTCTCTACTAAAAATACAAAAATTAGCTGGGTGTGGTGGTGTGCACCTTTAGTCCCATCTACTCAGGAGGCTGAGGCAGGAGAATCACTTAAACTCAGGAGGCAGAGGTTGCAGTGAGCCGAGATTGTGCCACTGCAGTCTAGCCTGGGTGACAGAGTGAGACTCCATCTAAAAAAATATATATATATATGTATACATATATATATATATATGAATACTCTCCAGTATTAACTCTTCCTATATTATGTTGTTATTAATATTGTTGGTTTTGGGATTCATATTAGATGTGTGTGAAATTTCTCATTCTGTTCCCCATGCCTGATAACTTCTTTTTCATAGATTTCATTTCCTATATATTATATATGGTGTAACTTTGTCAGCTACTTCAGGAAGTCTCTTCAAATTATTCTATTTAAGTCATCTATTGAATTTTAAAATTTCAATGACTATTTTTTTTATTTCTAGAAGTTCCATTTTATTCTTTTGAAGATATATTTGATCTATATTTAGAGCATCTTATTTTCTTATGATTCCTGTTGCATCTTTTACTTAATCCTTCAAAATGTTGTTTTCTTGTCGTTGTTGTTGTCGTTGTGTTGCTGTTGTTTTTGAGAGAGGGTCTTAGTCTGTCACCTAAGCCCAGGCTGAAGTACAGTGGGACAATCATAGCTCACTATAGCCTCGAACTCCCGGGCTCAAGTGATCCTCCCACCTCAACCTCTGGAGTAGTTAGGACTACAGCTGTACCCCACTATGCCCTGCTTATTTTTAATTTTTTTGTAGAAATGGGGTTTCACTATGTTACCTAGGCTGGTCTCGAACTCCTGGCCTCAAGTGATCCTCCCACGTCAGCCTCCTCTAGTGCTGGGATTACAGGTGTGAGCTGCTGTGCCTGGCCTGTTGTTCTTATATTTTCTTTCACATTGTTCTTTTAGCTCAGGTTCTCATTTTTCTTACTATTGCATCAGCTCTCATGGTGATTTATTTCCCTGTGCATTTATATTATTACTACCTTTTTTTGTAGGAGCATAACTTTGACAGAGATTGTTTTTTCTCTGGGAATCTTATAAAAACAGGATTGTAGAAGTATCCCCCCAGTGAGGTTTTATGGTGTTTCTGCCAGACAACCTGGAACTAATTTTTATGTTAATTTCTTGGCTTGGGGAATCTTGTACCATCTGTACTAGCACAGGCTGAAGCTTTTGTATTTTAGAAGACACTCTTCCCCCACTCCACAGCTTGAGACCTACATAAGCTTCCTGGTCTTCTGTGGTCACGAGAAGTTTCTCTTGTTATTCCCCGTCTAAAAGAAAGAAGACAAAACTAACAGTGAGGTTAGTGCAGGAAGGGCTTGTAGTCTTACATATTTACTTCGTTGACAGTATATTACTGAATAACATGTGATAACATATGCAAGATTTTTTTTTTTTTTTTGAGACGGAGGCTTGCTCTTGTTGCCCAGGCTGGAGTGCAGTGGTGCAGTCTCAGCTCACTGCAGCCTCTGCCTCCCGGGTTCAAGTGATTCTCCTGCCTCAGCCTCCCAAGTAGCTGGGATTACAGGCACATGCCACCATGCCCGGCTGATTTTTGTATTTTTAGTAGAGACGGGGTTTCATCATATTGGTCAGGCTCGTCTCGAACTCCTGACCTCAGGTGATCCGCCCACCTCAGCCTCCCAAAGTGCTGGGATTAAGGCGTGAGCCACCGCACCCAGCTACTTGGGAAACTGAGACAGGAGAATCGCTTGAACCTGGGAGGTGGAGGTTGCAGTGAGCCGAGATCATGCCACTGCACTCCAGCTTGGGCGGCAAGAGCCATACTCTGTCTCAAAAGTAATAATAATCAATTTCAAACCTACCATAATGAAAATCTCAAGTCTCTTGCCAATGACCATGCATGAGAAACCAGGGGGGAAAGAGGGGCCAAGTCTTGGAAACCATCATTTCCATCTTAGCAGGATCTCCAAGCTCGTGCTGAATTTCTACCAGCCTCCCTTGGAGGCTTGCCAACATCATGATGAGAAATATCAGCATTGGCCTCTTCTCCTTTAGCAGAAATTGTCACTCACCTTGAGTAAACAGATATTTCAAATAAGGCAACCAGAGCATAGGGAAACAGAAGACCTTTTCTTAAAACCGTTTAGCAAGTGAATGGGCCATGTGGGATTGAGATGATGGTCTCACTGGCTATCTTTCTGCATTCTCTCCCTTCTATTTCAGTGGCCCTCCACCTATAATACTGGAGCTAGAAAGTTGTAAGACTGTTTTTAAAAAAAAAAAAAAAGTCAGGAAATTGCTGGAATAGTTCAAGCATATTTCTTTGGTTAACTTATTTTGAAGTTTTTCTCTGTTTTGTATTCTAGCTGCCCTTATAATTTATCAAAGACAGACTCATTGTTTTGGCAAGCTCCTGGCCTGGAAGTCTCCAACAAAAACTCACAGCACTCTATCTGAAAAGGAATTTTTAAATGCATTCTTAGTCTTGAAATTGAAAATATATTCTAGATACAACAGTTTGCTGGGAAATTTAAACAATGCCATTCATCATCCAACAACTTTGCTCTGGACAAAGAGCTTTTTCATCTCTTCGTTAGTGTCCCTTCTACTCCATTAGCTTTTCAGAGCTTTTTTTAAAAAATTAATTAATTTATTTATTTTTTTGAGACAGAGTCTCACTCTGTTGCCCAGGCTGGAGTGCAGTGGCGCAGTCTCGGCTCAGTGCAACTTCTGCCTCCCAGGTTCAAGTGATTCTCCTGCCTCAGCCTCCTAGGAGCAGGGACTACAGGCACACACCATCACACTCGACTAATTTTTTTTTTTGTTTTTTTGTTTTTTTTGAGACGGAGTCTCACTCTGTCGCCAAGGCTGGAGTGCAGTGGTGCAATCTCGGCTCACTGCAAGCCCCCCCTCCGGGGTTCACGCCATTCTCCTGCCTCAGCCTCTCCGAGTAGCTGGGACTACAGGCACCTGCCACCACGCCTGGCTAGTTTTTTTGTATTTTTAGCAGAGACGGGGTTTCACCGTGGTCTCGATCTCCTGACCTCATGATCCGCCCGCCTCGGCCTCCCAAAGTGCTGGGATTACAAGCGTGAGCCACCGCGCCCGGCAAATTTTTGTATTTTTTAGTAGAGATGGGGTTTCACCATATTGGCCAGGCTGGTCTCAAACTCCTGGCCTCAAGTGACATGCCCACCTCAGCCTCACAGAATGCTGGGATTACAGGCATGAGCCACCGTGGGCAGCCTTTTTTTTAATTTGGTTCACTTCTAGGTTATATAAAGCATATTTCATTGGTTAACTTATTTTGAAGTTTTTCTCTGTTTTGTGTTTTAGCTGCCCTTATAAATTTGTCAAAGGCAAACTCTGGTAAACTTTAAAAATTATTATTATTTTTTTTTGAGATGGAGTCTTGCTGTCACCAGGCTGAAGTACAGTGGCGTATCTTGGCTCACTGCAACCTCTAACTCCTGGGTTCAAGCGATTCTCGTGCCTCAGCCTCCCGAGTAGCTGGGATTACAGGCACGTGCCACCACATCTAGCTAATTTTTGTATTTTTAGTAGAGACGGGGTTTCACATGTTGGCCAGGTTGGTCTTGAACTCCTGGCCTCATGATCCGCCTGCCTCAGCCTCCCAAAGTGCTGGGATTACAGGCGTGAACCACTGCGCCTGGCCAACTTTAAAAATTCTTAAAAGTTATATATACATTTACTTTATCTTATTAAATATGGCTTTACGTTGTTAAAACAGGATATACATAGCTCATCGACAGTGTGACATAGTATTTAACCAATGATTTGTTTGTTTCAAATTATTTTAAATTATTGGCTATTATAAACAGCACTGTTGGATATCTTTTGTTATTATATCATTAGGATAAATTTTCAGAAGCAGAATTTTTGGGTCAAAGACTAGAGTAAAATTCGTTTGATTCCTTTTTTTTTTTTTTTTCTTTCCTTGAGACAGAGTCTTACTCTGTCCCCCAGGCTGGAGTGCAGTGGCGCGATCTTGGCTCACTGCAGCCTCTGCCTCCCGGGTTCAAGCAATTCTCCTGCCTCAGCCTCCCAAGTAGCTGGGACTATAGGCACGTGCCACCATGCCTGGCTAATTTTTGTATTTTTACTAGAGACAGGGTTTCACCATGTTGGCCAGGCTGGTCTCGAACTCTTGACCTCAGGTGATCCACCTGCCTCAGCCTCCCAAAGTGTTGAGATTACAGGCGTGAGCCACCACACCTGGCCATTAGTTTTATTCCTAACCCTTGACAAATCCTAGAGAAATACGAATAGGATTTTCAGGGATTTCCAACAGGTTGCTATTTTTTCTGTTCTCAAAAATACCTAGAAATAGAAAATAATATCCAGTGGCCTCTACCTCATTTGTGTGCTGTGAAAATACCAGTGCTTATTCTCATTTACCTGGCCACGTCTGAAAGTCACGATCCTCTAGTGGTTATCAGGAGCTGGAATGTGCAGAAACTTTTATTTCTTAAACCATACAATTCTGTAGGTTTGAATTATCTACAGCAAACTTTTTTTTAAGCAGGAAAAAAAAAGAACAAAAGGTGGCCAGATAACACAGGTTGTGAAAATGACAAGTTTAATTTTGTCCACCAAATGAGGTCCATGGCTCAGGTAGTTTGGGGAGGAGGGAATCAGGATCAGTGCTGTGCTGGATTCTTGCTGTGTCTCCAGCCTCTGGGTGGCCGCCAGGCCCATCTGCCAGTCAGGAGGAGCTGCTGCGGGTTGCTGCTCACTGAATAATGATTACAGGCATCCTGTCTGTGGGCAAAAGAGTACATTCTTAGAGGAAAGGGAATAAAATCTAGATTGAGCCCCCATTTCCATCCAGCCTAACATATAATTGGTCTCTTCTTGTGATAACAATGACATTAAATACTAAAGATGCAGCTGTTCCAAAAAACATTGACTGTTGTTTGGGCTACCAGCGGTACTGTAAAATATTCCACATGGCTTTCCCCAAACTTTTGGTGACAAAAGATGGGCATTTATAATTTGTTATATCCTTTCAACAAAGGAAAAGCGGCTTTCCAAAAGCTCTGGACACTGCTGCTTTAAGTATCAGATTGCTGCAAAACTAATTGTGGTTTTTGCCCTTCCATTCAAATGACAAAAACTGCAGTTACTTTTGCACCAACCTATAGTTTATCATTTAAGGAACAGCAATGTATAAAACAGAGATCTGGGGCCATGTTAAAAACTTAGTAAGTCTCTTTATTTATTCATTCGATCAATGTATAAATAGAACCAGTCTGTATTTGCTCATCTAGTTAAAAGGTCAAAAGCCATAGGCAACCTTGAAAAATGATGCAAGAGGGCCGGGCGCTGTGGCTCACGCCTGTAATCCTAGCACTTTGGGAGACCAAGACAGGCGGATCACGAGGTCAGGAGATCGAGACCATCCTGGCTAACAAGGTGAAACCCCATCTCTACTAAAAATACAAAAAATTAGCTGGGCGTGGTGGCAGGCACCTGTAGTCCCAGCTACTCAGGAGGTTGAGGCAGGAGAATCACTTGAACCTGGGAGGCAGAGGTTGCAGTGAACCGAGATCGCGCCACTGCACTCCAGCCTGGGCGACAGAGTGAGACTCCATCTCAATAGAAAAAGAAAAGAAAAGAAAAATGATGATGCAAGAGTATAACTTGGTAAGATGCAAGGTTGTAACTCGGTTATACCACATGCCTCATGTGAAATGAGCAAGTTTCTTAGTACACTTGTATTCTCTGCTTATGACAATTGAGACACTGCCAAGAGTGTTATTCTCCTTAATATTTTGAAATATTAAGGAAAAAGTAATATTGAGTTAAACAGGCCTGGCATGGTGCCTCATCATGCCTATAATCCCAGCACGTGGGGAGGCTCAGGTGGAAGGGTCGCCTAGCCCAGGAGTTTGAGGCTGCAGTGAGCTATGATGGTGCCACTGCACTGCAGTCTGGGTAACAGAGGGAGACCCTGTCTTAAAAAAATAAAAATGAGCTAAACAGGAAATAGCCACACATTTAGGCCATGTTAATAATCTAAATTTAGCTAACTGAATGGATGATGGTATTTTTGTCTTTAAACCCATTAGGATTTCAAAATATTGGGCTACAGTTCAGTTTCTAAAATATTGTTTTCTTTATTTAGAAACTGCAACTCTGACCTTTTAGGCAGTATGGCTTAGTTCCATAATGATGTTGAGAATGGACTATGTTAAGAATTACCAAGAAGTGGGCCGGGTGTGGTGGCTCACATCTGTAATCCCAACACTTTGGGAGGCTAACGCAGGCTGAGGCAGGCAGATCACTTGAGGTCAAGAGTTCGAGACCAGCCTGGCCAACATGGTGAAACCCTGTTTCTACTAAGAATACAAAAATTAGACGGGCGTGGTGACGGGTGCCTGTAATCCCAGATACTCAGGAGGCTGAGGCAGGAAAATTGCTTGAACCCGGGAGGCAGAGGTGGCAGTGAGCCAAGATTGTGCCACTGCACTCCAGCCTGGGTGACAGAGTGAGACTCTGTCTCCAAAAAAAAAAAAAAAAAAAAAATTACCAAGAAGTGAAATCATGTATAAGCCATACATCCTCAGGCCTGTTTGGATTTATTTGAGGGAGATTCCCAAGGGTTTGTCAAAAAATTCTCAAGTTTAAATTCTGTCTTCCTGTTAGACAACGGAAGTCGTCGTGTAGATCTGATTCTAAGACGTCTGTGACCCAGCCTAGGCAGCGGGGGTTATTCTGGACTTTTTAGAATATTATCTCGAAATTCTGTGACACTGACTCATTGGAAGTAAAACAAGCCAACTCTCTGTACATCTTTCTGCCCTGTAGTAATGTTGCTGTAAGATGCAGTGTCTTTATTCTCAGAATGGGAAATTTAATTTAATTGAAAGAATAGCTTATGGTTTGGTTTAGAATGGAAACGCTATCTCTTTGAGGTAATAGTTGCTATTTTTAGACTGACTTTTTAAAAGAGATGAGAAGTCATGATGCTTATTAGCTCCACTTAGTCTTAGACATTAGGAGATAGTCTCCAAAATACCGTTAACTGTTATCCCAAATAAGTTCTCGAAAATACTTTACAAGATATTTTAAAGGTATTTTTGTCATAATGAGTAATTGATTCAACACTAGTTTTAGAGAAAGACTCTTAAATTCCATTGTCTAATAAACAGTTTACTAAACAGAAATAGATTTTCCATAGTGAAATTTGGTTAGAACAATGGTGCATTCCTAGGCCAGAGTTTCAGAAGTGGATATTAATTCAAAGCAGCTGGATGCAAGGGCTGAGAAAAAGACAATCCTGTCTTTTTGCTGCGGCTTTGGAGAATCTGATGTATCACAGTATTTTGCTGTTTTTGAAGGTTTCCCTATCCTTGTAGTCAGTGAGAGTGAGCGAGACTGTAGAAATAGATAGTCCTTTGCAATCATATGTCCAAGCTTTTGCATGGAAGAAAAACTGGAGAGACAGTGCTCCTTTAACATAAAAGGCAGACCCTCTAAAATATACTTTGATTTATTTTCTTATACACAGCTTACTTTCTAGGGTGGACTGTAGACATGTCGGTCATTATTCAGCATCTTCCACAGTTCACGTCTAGGGCCCTTGTTATGTTTTCAGGATTACTGCATAGAAACAGGGCAAAGGGCATCATGAATCTATTAGGAGGTAATATGCTTACAGAAGGAATTATGCAGCTAAAGCTAAAACATGTTTAGGGATTCTTTGGAGCTACAGGGAGAGGATCACAGCCACTTCCAACCAAATGGTGCTGGGTGGGGTACCTCTGGCACCAGCTTTCATGAGTAACATATTCTGCTTGGGTAAAATATTCTAAAATATTGGCGTGAGTGGATTTATTGTCAGGAAGCTTTCATCTGCTCTCATGGGATGTGTGTGTGTGTGTATGCATGTAAATACATGCATACATATTATATATAATGATGGCATTCTGATGTGATGCCTGTTTGAGAACTTAAGTTATTTTAAAAACTCACTTAGATAGAATCTCCAAAATAAATGAGGAAACTACCTCCTGAGCTCTTGCTATTCTTTACAGAAGAGATGAAGAAATCCCCCACTGGATTTTTGTGAGACTTTCTGAGGAAGGCTTGTGAATAAAATAGAGACTGTTTTAGAAATTTGAGGTCTAATGGGAATTTTTTTTAAACATTCATAATGAAATGATACATGATGAAACTCAGCAGCTGAAGAGTTAATAGGGCATTTGTGCTGGACCGGCTCGGGGAACAGATGGAATGCATGTAGGTGGGAAAGCTATTATTTAAACAGAGGAGGGCTACTGTGTATTGGAAGGGGGTGGATTTTTGAGGGTAGCTGGGTACTTAACATTTTGGGGCTAGACTAATATATTTACTAGTGGACACGGGAAGAAGCAGACGCCAAGGCATATGGTCAGGAAGGGAGTTAACAGATCACCAACAAAGGGGAAGAATGTGGCAGCTGAAATCAACTGAGGGTAGATGAAAAGAGGATAAAATGGCACCGAGAGATCCAAAGGCCTTAAGAAGCTCAAAAAACCTCAGTAATAAGGAAATGTGTTTGGAGATACTGATATTGTTACCTTCATTTGGGAAGTGTTCACGTGTGAATAGGGAAGAAAATAAAGGAAGCAACTGTGAATTACCTTAGGCTTTCACCAGATGAGTATGAGTAAAATGTGTGAAGTAAAATTCAGGTTAACCCTTCAAGTCACATAGGCAGGAAACCAAAAGAAGATTGACATGAAAAAAAAAAGCCGATACTAAATGTTCCCATCAAGAAGAAAGTGGAACAACTACTTCAGCGTTCCTCTTTGGGTTGACATTTGAATGTTTCCATGTGTTTCTTTTCTTCCTTTCTTTTCTTTCTCTCTTTCTGTCTCTCTTTTTTTCTCTTTCATACTTCTGTTCTTTTTTTTCTCTTTTTTTTTTTTTGAGAGAGAGAGTCTCACTCTGTCGCCCAGGCTGGAGTGCAGTAGCACGATCTCGGCTCACTGCAACCTCCAGCTCCTGGGTTCAAGCGATTCTCCTGCCTCAGCCTCCCGAGTAGCTGGGACTACAGGCACCTGTCACCACGCCCATCTAATTTTTGTATTTTTAGTAGAGACGGGGTTTCACCATGTTGACCAGGATGGTCTCAATCTCTTGACCTCGTCATCCACCCGCCTCAGCCTCCCAAAGTGCTGGGATTACAGGCGTGAGCCACCGTGCCCGGCCTCTTTCGTTCTTTCTTCCCTTTCTTTCTCTCTTTTCTTCCTTTCTGTCTGTCTTTTCCTTGTCTTTCTGATTTTCTTTCTTTCATGATTAGGTCTTAATTTTCTTGTTTTTGTCTTTGTTTGTTTGGTGTTTTGTTTTGTTTTTTGAAACAGTCTTGCACTGTTACCCAGGCTGGAGTGCAGTGGTGCAGTCACAGCTTACTGTATACTCGACCTCCTGAGCTCAAGCAGTCCTCCCACCTCAGCCTCCCAATAGCTGGGACCACTGGCACACATCACCACACCCAACTAATTTATTTATTTATTTATTTATTTATTTATTTATTATTTTATTATTATTATTTTTTGAGACGGAGTCTTGCTCTGTCGCCCAGGCTGGAGTACAGTGGCACGATCTTGGCTCACTACAAGCTCCGCCTCCCGGGTTCACGCCATTCTCTTGCCTCAGCCTCCCGAGTAGCTGGGACTACAGGCGCCCGCCATCACGCCCGGCTAATTTTTTGTGCATTTTTTAGTAGAGATGGGGTTTCACCGTGTTAGCCAGGATGGTCTTGATCTCCTGATCTTGTGAGCCGCCCGCCTCAGCCTTCCAAAGTGCTAGGATTACAGGCGTGAGCCACCGCGCCCAGCCAATTTATTTATTATTATTATTTTTTGACAAAGGGTCTCGTTCTGTTGCCCAGGCTGGAATGCAGTGGTAGTGATCACAGCTCACTGCAGCCTCAGCCTCCCAGGCTCAAGCGATCCTCCTGCCTCAGCCTCCTGAGTAGCTGGAACTACAGGCACATACCACCATGCCCAGCTAATTTTTGTAGAGAGAGAGGTCTCACCATGTTGCCCAGGCTGGTCTCAATCTCCTGGGCTCAAGCAATCTGCCCACCCGAGCCTTCTGTAGAGCTGCGATTACAGGCGTGATCTACCACACCCAGCCAGGTCTTAATTTTCTGAAACATTGGTTTAGTAAAACAAAACAAAAACAAGCAAACAAACAAATAGTTGCCCTGGTGATGTTGGAAGACAGCCTATTTCCTGTTGTGTTTTTGGCTCAATGCAATGAGTTTGCCAGGTCACTTAACGACCGAAAACCCTATCTTCATCTGGCAGGAGGTAGTTTTTTGCCTTGTGTGGACCTCAAATTGTGTTAGAGATTCACAAGATTATATTTATCAAAATAATACCACAATGCTATATGAATCTAAGGTGGTATTAACAGCATAACCTCTTGTACTTCTGGATGACTAGAGTTTATAGACATTCCTGTTTGAACTTTAAAATCGATTCTGCAACTAGTCAACAATTGTTGCCCCTTTTTTAGGTATGTGATTAAATCAGAATATGAATTAGAGAAAAACAAATTTGTAAATTATTGATTTTTTAGGAGAAAAGCAATGCAGTAAAACATAAAATAGCACTCCTCAAAAAACATAAAAAGCATAAAGAAGGTGCCACACTTATTCCCTCTTTAGCGTATATACTAAATATAAACATGGTAGAGAGCTTTAGAAAGGTCTCCTTAGGTCAGTGGTTCATATGCCTTTTTAGTTCATGAACGCCATTGAGAATTGGGTTTAAAAATTTATGGATTTCCCAGTCAGGCGCCGTGGTTCATGCCTATAATCCCACCACTTTGGAAGGCTGAGGCGGGTGGATTGCTTGAGTCGAGGAGTTCAAGACTAGCCTGGGCAATGTGGTGAGACCTCATCTCTACAAAAAAAATACAAAAATTAGCCGAGCATGGTGGTGCACGCCTTTAGTCCCAGCTACATGAGAGGCTGAGGTAAGAGGATCGCTTGAACCTAGGAGGTTGAGGCTGCAGTGAGCCAGGATCGTGCCACTGCACTCCAGCCTGGGTGACAGAGCAAGATCTGATCTCAAAAAAAGAAAAAAAAAAAGTATGAATTTCTCATCCCCTCCTCAAAAAAAAAAAAAAAAATGTGTATATGAGACGAGCAGAGGTTCCCGCAAGGGTCATCCAAGTAATGGAAATTGGCCCAAGTGCAGACAGTATAGAATGGTGTGTCAAACTGGAAGGTACACGCCACGTTAAGGCAGTAGGGAATGGTGGAGTTTTATACAAACTAGGATGCACATTGCTTACCTAAAGTCAATTCAATTCGGAACATTAAAAAGCACCCGCGGAATACATTTGAGGTAAATCTGGCCCCTAGGCATCCCAGTGTGCAGTTCTAGGCTTTTATTGATTGCACCCAGGCTTTTATTTATGGTGTATAAACGTAGGACTATTCTTGTTTTTGCCCTAAGGCCCGACAACAAGCTCAAATACGTCACCAAATGGCAGAGGACAGCAAAGCAGATTACTCATCCATTCTCCAGAAATTCAACCATGAGCAGCATGAATATTACCATACTCACATCCCCAACATCTTCCAGGTAAGTCCTGAACATCTCTCAGACTTCATGTTTTATGCTTTGCTTTCCTTAGAAACATGACACTTCTGAATCGTGATTGCTAGGTTTGTATTCTGAGTCTTTATATAATTCCAAATTTCCACTAAATTTTTTTTTTTTTTTTTTTTTTTTTTTTTTTTGAGACAGAGTCTTGCTTTATTGCCCAGGCTGGAGTGCAATGGTGCAGTCTCGGCTCATTGCAACCTCTGCCTCCTAGGTTCAAGTGACTCTCCTGCCTCAGCCTCCCGAGTAGCTGGGACTACAGGCACTCACCATTGCGCCTGGCTAATTTTTGTATTTTTAGTAGAGATGGGGTTTCACCATGTTGGCCAGGCTAGTCTCGAAGTCATGACCTCAGGTGATCTGCCTACCTCGGCCTCCCAAAGTGCTGGGATTACAGGCCTGAGCCACCATGCCCGGCTCTTTTTTTTTTTTTTTTTTTTTTTTTTTGAGACAGTCTCACTCTGTTGCCCAGGCTGGAGTGCAGTGCACAATCACGACCCACTGCAGCTTTGAACTCCTAGGCTCAAAGGATCAAGGGATCTTCCAACTTCAGCTTCCTAAGTAGATGGAACTACAAGCATGCACCACCTTGCCCTGCTAATTTTTAAATTTTTTATAGAGATAGGGTCTTGGTGTGTTGCCCAGGATGGTCTCAAATTCCTGGACTCAAACAGTTCTCCAGCCTTGGCCTCCCAAAGTGCTAGGATTATAGGCATGATAAATCATTTTTTAAAACATCTAGATCAAGCATTGACTAGCAATATGAATGAAATGTAATCTCAAGATTAATCAATAAACTGCAAATTTCCATAGTTTGCACCTGCAGCCAATTATTTGTCAGTCTTTTATCTTTTTTTCTTTTTTTTTTTTTTTTTGAGACAGAGCTTGCTCTGTTGCCCAGGCTGGAATGCAGTGGTATGATCTCAGCTCACTGCAACCTTCTCCTCCTGGGTTCCAGCGATTCTCTTGCCTCAGCCTCCTGAGTAGCTGGGATTAGAGGCACCCGCCACCATACCTGGCTACTGTTTTTGTATTTTTAGTAGAGACGGGGTTTCACCATGTTGGCCAGGCTGGTCATGAACTCCTGACCTCAGGTGATCCGCCCGCCTTGGCCTCCCAAAGTGCTGGGATTACAGGCATGAGCCACTGCGCCTATTTGTCATTCTTAAACCATGATTCTGTGATTAATGCTCTCTTTGCTAAAGGGATGATTGTGGTTATAAAAATACCAACTTAACTATGGAAGTCAAAGCAGCATTCATAGAGTTGTAGGATTTAAACAAATGACAGTTCTTTCTTTTGGATTGTTTTCTTTTGCTCATGTTAGATGGTCAAAAATGGTATGAGAAGAGATAGACATATGTTCTTCCATTTTACAGATCTTTTGCAACTTTGAGTCCAATTATAGAAAAAATAAATAATATATTTGCTTCTTGGTGTCTACACACACAGCAAACAAGTCCTTCTAAATTATAGTTGGAAAAATACACTAGCCTGTATTGGGTTGAGATAGTTAATTAAATACTGTGCTTTTGGTAAAAGGTAAAGTGGTAGATTAAAGATGGAGAAAATGTTTGAGGTAGATTACAAGTGGTGTTAGTAATAAAACTATTGGCCAGGTGTGGTGGCTCAAGCCTGTAATCCCAGCACTTTGGAGGCCTAGGCAGGTGGATCACGTGAGGTAAGGAGTTGGAGACCAGCCTGGCCAACATGGCGAAACCCCATCTGTACTAAAAATACAAAAAATTAGCCAAGCGTGGTGGCGGGGTCCTGTAATCCCAGCTACTTGGGAGGCTGAGGCAGGAAAATCGCTTGAACCTGGAGGCAGAGGTTACAGTGAGCCGAGATCACACCACCGCACTCCAGCCTGGGTGACAAGAGCAAAACTCCATCTCAAAAAAACAAAAAGAAAAAAAAACAACTATTGAGTTTGGCATTCTTACTCAAATTAGAATGGAATTGTGCAAAGCGTATATTTGGGCAGCCTAACATGTCTAGCAATTTATAAAATAAGTGTACAGCTGGGTAATATGGAGGCTCCATATACTTACGGCCGCTCTAACTCTAACCCATTTTTTCCTCATAGAGAACTTGTTAGAGGTAACAATGCTGCCAAAAAAACAACTTGATTTAATAATAATGGATCAAACTTACTTTATACAAAATCTAATGTTGCAGAAAATACAAGAGATGGAGGAAAGGAGGATTGTGAGAATTGGAGAGTCCATGAAGACATATGCAGAGGTTGATCGGCAGGTGATCCCAATCATTGGGAAGTGCCTGGATGGAATAGTAAAAGCAGCTGAATCAATTGATCAGAAAAATGTAAGTATTGCCATTTGGGCTTCATTGATAACTATTTGCAGACCCATTATTTCTCCCCACCCCCTTTCCATATGACCTCATGTCATCATCTCATGGTGGATAGTTGCTTTTGGTGGTCACACATGCTCTGTGTCTTGGATTTAGCTGTATAACTCCTTTTTTGGAAAACATTTAAGTGGTAAATTGTCCAAGACATGACAGAATTGAATTGAAGTATTTCCTAGAAAAAGGTAAAGGCTTTGTTTCCTCTAAGGCAGGGTTTCTTTCCCTTTCTCTTTTTCTTTTTTTTTTCTCTTTTTGAGATGGAATCTCACTCTGTTGCCCAGGCTGGAGTGCAGTGGCATGATCTTGGCTCACTGCAACCTCCACCTCCCGGGTTCAAGCGATTCTTCTGTCTCAGCCTCCTGAGTAGCTGGGACTACAGGCGCCCGCCACCACGCCTGGCCAGTTTTTGTATTTTTAGCAGAGACGGTGTTTCACCACATTGGCCAGGCTGGTCTCGAACTCCTGACCTCAGGTGATCTGCCCGCCTCAGCCTCCCAAAGTGTTGGGATTACAGGTGTGGACCACTGCATCCGGCCAAAACAGGGTTTCTTCAGGCACTTTTGACATCTTAGGCCAGATCATTTTTCTTGTTGGGGGCATTTCAGAATGTTTAGCAGCATCCCTGGCCTCTACTCAGCAGAGGCCAGTAGCACTTCCCGAGTTGTGACAATCAAAAATGTCTCCACACGTTGCCACATGTCCTCTGGGAGGGCAAAAGTTTCTCTGGTTGAGATTACTGCTTTAGGGCAGTGTTATCCATTTGAATTCCTAGAGACCTATTTCTCTCTAAAAAATATAAACTAGAACACCAGCATAGGCTTTTACTGTTAATTTGAAGACACACATATTTAACATAAAAGTTATGCTGCTGGCTGGGCACAGTGGCTCACATTTGTAATCCCAGCACTTTGGGAGACCGGGGCGGGTGGATCACTTGATGCCAGGAGTTCAAGACCAGCCTGGCCAACATGGCAAAACCCCATCTCTACTAAAAATACAAAAATTAGCTGGGCATGGTGGTATGCCCCTGTAGTCCCAGCTACTCGGGAGGCTGAGGCACGATAATTGCTGGAACTCAGGAGGCAGGGGTTGCAGTGAGCCAAGATCACGCCACTACACTCCAGCCTGAGTGACAGTGAGACTCTGTCTCAAAAACCAACAAAAAAATCAGAAAACAATAGTTCTAAATTCTAAAAGCTCAAATGAAAAAGCTCAAATGATGGCCTCTGAGAAGATGAAAGAAACTGGCCAGCTGTGGTAACTCACGCCTGTAGTCCCAGCACTTTGGGAAGCCAAGACGGGCGTATCACCTGAGGTCAAGAAGTTGAGACCAGCCTGGCCAACATGGCGAAACCCTATCTCTACTAAAAATACAAAAATTAGCTGTGCGTGATGGCATACGCCTGTAATCCCAGCTACTCGGGAGGCTGAGGCAGGAGAATCGCTTAAACCTGGGAGGTGGAGGTTGCAGTGAGCCGAGATCACGCCACTGCACTCCAGCCTGGGTGACAGAGTGAGACCCTGTCTCAAAAACAAACAAAAAAGCTACTAGGAAAAAAGTTATTATCAATCGGTACAATTTCATTAGTTATCATCTGTATGAGGTCATCATAATTCATTGTTTAAAAAGTGTTTGCATGCTTCTGAATGTATTTATATGCTTATGGGTATAATTTCAGGATTCACAGCTGGTAATAGAAGCTTATAAATCAGGGTTTGAGCCTCCTGGAGACATTGAATTTGAGGATTACACTCAGCCAATGAAGCGCACTGTGTCAGATAACAGCCTTTCAAATTCCAGAGGAGAAGGCAAACCAGATCTCAAATTTGGTGGCAAATCCAAAGGAAAGTTATGGCCATTCATCAAAAAAAATAAGGTACTGATGGTTGGCGTGAAATGAGTTTTCTAAGGTGTGGAGATTTTGACTTGATCTTTTAGTCTTAGAAAAACTAAGATCTTAAACCTGTAGTTTCAGAATGCAGAAGAAAAAGCTAGTGTGCTACTTTATGTTGAGACAGTATTTCTTTTTGGTGGTGGTATCTTTGCCATGGCCCTGTGTCTTATTTCAGATGCATTATCCTTGTACCGTGACTCCCACACTAACAGAGTACTGACCTCTCCACCATTTCGCATCATGCCTTTTCCTCCTTCCTCTCCTAGACTGCTGGTTACCTTGGCTGGGAGAGAGGATGTAGTGGGAAATTCCTGTAACACTTTATCCGCACATCTACTGGAAATTGTTACCATGTTAATAACTTGGTTTTGAATTCATGTTAACATGTGTATCCATGAACATTTTTCATTTTCTTTTCATAGTGCGATACATAGGTGCATGACAGCATTAACCTGGGGACGTAGAATATGGTCAAGGCAGCATTACTGCTTTAACTTTAGAATGACTTACCATTTATTAATTTAAACAGACTGCTGTTTCCACAACCTTAGCAATGAAGGTCTTTCATTTTCTCCCATCAAGCTACGTTAGTTTAGGTGATGTAGAAATATTTACCCTCTGGCTTAAGCTGGTTTAGAATAACTAACTAGAGCTATAGTTTGCATGGGAAAGTCTGCACGAGCTTCTTGTCAGATATTTCTTGCTCTTCTGTCGCATTACTTACTAAACCTCCCAACTCTCATCATATTCTTCATTTAACCACCTCCTACATGTTTTCTTTTGGACCATGGCCTAAAATTTAATTGTTCGTGTTTTACTTGCGTTGGATTTCAAATATTATTTGATGCTTATTTTTGTTTTGTGTCTTCTTGTTTCTGATTTTTACTCTGTCACGGCTCCATCTCTTACATGTAGCTTATGTCCCTTTTAACATCCCCCCATCAGCCTCCCCCTCCCCCTCCTGCCTCTGCCTCACCCTCTGCTGTTCCCAACGGCCCCCAGTCTCCCAAGCAGCAAAAGGAACCCCTCTCCCACCGCTTCAACGAGTTCATGACCTCCAAACCCAAAATCCACTGCTTCAGGAGCCTAAAGCGTGGGGTAAGTTCTGCTCCGGAATCCTGTCTCTCTGGCGTGCTTTTGTTGCATGTTTGGTTCTGCATAACTAATTTTGTTTGTGAATGAATCCATTGTGTTTTCCCATAACATATAAAAAAGTTAAAAAAAAAAAAAAGAAAAAAAAACCATTACAGCTAGAAAAAAAAAGCCAGAAAGAGGAGGAAAGAAAGAAGGAAGCAGGGTGGTTGGAAGAAAGGAGAAAACCAGGCAGCCCAGAGTTCTGTTTGTTTCTTTTTTTTTTCTTTCTTTTTTCTTCTGACTGAGTCTCGCTCTGTCACCAGGTTGGAGTGCAGTGGAGCGATCTTGGCTCACTGCAACCTCCACCTCCCGGGTTTAAACGATTCTCCTGCCTCAGCCTCCCGATTAGCTGGGATTACAGGCATACGCCACCACACCCAGCTAATTTTTGTATTTTTAGTAGAGACAGTATTTCACCATGTTGGCCAGGATGGTCTCGATCTCTTGGCCTTGTGATTCACCCGCCTCGGCCTTACAACGTGCTGGGATTACAGGTGTGAGCCACTGCGCCCAGCCTTTTTCTTTTTGTTTCTAGTACATTTTGGAAGGACTTTACCCCTCTTCCTCTTTAAAGCATCCAAGTCATGAATTTTTTACCTTAATTTTACCAAAAAAAGAAACTTAAATTTCATTTCTAAAACTAGCGACCTGAGGCTGGGCGTGTTGGCTCACACCTGTAATCCTAGCACTTTGGGATGCCAAGGCAGGAGGATTGCTTGAGCTCAGGAGTTCAAAACCAGCTTGGACAACATAGTGAGACCCCCATCTCTTAAAAAATATATAAAAATAAATAGGACAAGCACAGTGTCTCATGCCTGTAATCCTGGCACTTTGGAAGGCCGAGGCAGGAAGATTGCTTGAGCTCAAGAGTTCAAGACCAGCCAGGACAACACAGTCAAACCCCATCTCTAAAGAAAAATAAGTAAATAAATAATAAAAACATAAAACTAGCAACCCATGAGATGAGGAATTGGAAGTGACTGTGTAAGTCAGAAAATATTGCCTTAATAACTTACTGAAGCAATGTGAGTGTAATGAAGATACTTACCTGAGCTACCCCTCAGGGTTGAAAGGAGAAGAGTCATAAGTCACAGTGGTTTCATTCACTATTTTAGTGAGATTATATGATGTTGATAAAATATCTGTTGATTGGAAGAGGCCTGATGCAGAATTTCTCTTTAAAGGATGAAACAATAAAAGCAGCTGACACTTACTGAGCACTTATTGTATGCAAAACTCTGTTCTGTGTGCTCATTGACTTTTTTCCAGCCACCCTATGAAGCCCAGGTAGTACTCATATTAACTTATTTTACTGTAAGGAAATTGAGGCGTAAAAAGCTGAAGGTGGGAAGATACAGAGCCGGGATTTAGATCAGGGGAGTCTGATTACAGAGTCTGAGATTCTGTGACATCCACATTCAGGGAAAACTACTATATTGACTCGTAAGTGGATGTTATTAAGATTGAAGTCTGCTGTCCTCATTAAGATTGATGTGCTTACATCACAGAGATGATGGAATTGATGCAGCCATCAAATGTAGATACCAGTTTCGTTTATAGAGAAAGATTGGCATAAAGCAATGTGTAGATTCCCAGATCATTCTCAATGGCCAGTTTAGTCTCAGTCTTCCCGAAATATCTTTTATAATGAATATAATGAGTAAACAGATCTTTAGACCGGGCCCAGTGGCCCACGCCTGTAATCCCAGCAGTGTTAACATATCCAGTAAGGTTTGCTCCTTTTTTTTTTTTTTAAATCCTACCCTGTGGGAGTTGCAATACAGTTGTAGTGGAATGCTTTCTTGTACAAACATAAGTTTTACTTTTCCCTTCTCTTGGACTCTCCAGTCAACTGACAGTTGGGTTACTTCTTTCCAAATAGTACCTGGTAGTGCCCCAAAGCCAGAGGTGGATGCCACCCTTTCTTGAGTGTCAACTGACACATTGGCATGGGAAAAGATTCTAAACTACAACTGATTAACTAGAGGAGAGATGTCCTTCTTAGACTTGGAATCAACTGCTGGTTACCAGTAAAAGAATAACAGTAGTCATTGTTAACCTGACAATCATATTTCCACAAAAACAACTCTGTGTAAAAAAGAGGCCTGGCACAGAGGCTCATGCCCGTAATCCCAGCACTTTGGGAGGCCGAGGCGGGCGGATCACCTGAGGTCAGTAGTTCAAGACCAGCCTGACCAACATGGTGAAACCCCGTCTCTACTAAAAATACAGAAATTAGCTGGACATGGTTAATGTCCGGCTAATTACAGGCGGGTGCCTGTAATCCCAGCTACTCGGGTGACTGAGGCAGGAGAATCGCTTGAACCTAGGAAGCAGAGGTTGCAGTGAGCCAAGATCGCGCCATTGCACTCCAGCCTGAATGACAGAGCAAGACTCTGTCTCAAAAAAAAAAAAAAAAAAAGAAAGAAAAAGAAAAAAAAAACATGAAAAAATAGCCAGGCATGGTGGCATGTGCCTGTAGTCCTAGTGGAGGCTGAGATGGGAGGATTGCTGGAGCCTAGGAGGCAGAGGTTGCAGTAAGCTGAGATATACCACTGCACTCCAGCCAGGGCAACAGAGTGAGACCCTTTCTCCAAAAAAAAAAAAAAAAGTAAAGAATGTAAATACATAATTGATAACAAGGTTATTATCAATGCTTTTTAAAAATAGGGGACAAAATAATATTTCCTTATATGCAGAGTTCCTTTAATATGAGAATCTCAAATTTATAGTTGGTAGAATTATCTTGAATTATCTTGCTTTAATGCCATCTATCGTATCAGGTTAAGAATTAGAAATGTAATTTCCTAAAGATGAGAAAAAAGCCGTTGGTGGAAGGCAGAATACAGCTTCAAAAGTGGATGATGGATTGAGCTGAGATGTATAAGTAGGACTTGAGTAACCTGCAGCTTCTTGGCTCAACGATGCTGGTGTTTAGAACTCCACTCATTGTTAATCTAAGAATTTCCAAGACAAGGGTGTTTTTGCTAGACTGAAAGTTTCATGTGAACTGTCAGTTAACCCATCTCTGCCACTTTACCAAACACTCATGTGTTATATTTATATATTATCTCTGTATTTTTTTGGACTCTCATGATGAATATTCATGATTGTTTACCATTTGTTTATGTGTCTGTTCCAGTTTTCTCTTAACATTACACAGTCTGTTGGCCAAAAATGGTTTGTGAATCTGTGGTTCATGATATTCTCTTAACTATTTAGAAAAAGACCAAAGAATTCAGTAATCAACAAATGTAAGAAAAGGATAGTTAGAAAAAGATAAGCTGGGCGCTGTGGCTCACACCTGTAATCCCAGCACTTTGGGAGGCTGAGGTGGGTGGATCACGAGGTCAGGAGTTTGAGACCAACCTGACCAACATGGTGAAACCCCGTCTCTACTAAAAATACAAAAATTAGCTGGGCATGGTGGTGCGTACCTGTAATCCCAGCTACTTAGGAGGCTGAGGCAGGAGAATCGCTTGAACCCAGGAGATGGAGGTTTCAGTGAGCCAAGATGGTGCCACTGCACTCCAGCCTGGGTGACAGAGTGAGACTCCGTCTAAAAAAAAAAACAAAACAAAACAAAATTAACACTTAAAACAGTGAAATGGGAATGGGAAACTGGTTCTTTTGATGATTTAAAGGAAAATCTCTGTTTTACCATAATCAGCAATACGAATTTTATTTCTTACTCCTCAAACGTGTGCTCAGCAAATCTTTGTTAAAAAAAATTTCCCAAATGATGAGTTTATTTTCCTGATGTTAAACCACATACATATACCCACTAGAAGCAATCGTAAAGAAATAGAGAAATAGGTTTGCTTCCCTCACTTTTGGTCAGTCTGTTCTTAGGGTCAGAATTAATGTTCCTTCCTCTAGGACATAGCAGCGCAAAAAAAGAGGAAGCACAAGCTCAAAAAACAAATCTAAAGTTTGGAGAAATAGATTTCATTTTTAAGCAGTCTCAACATGGATCTTGCATGGGACATCCATGGCATGGCTGACAGCTTCCGTGACCAAAATGGTACAGCCCTTCCTACCTTCTCATTTATTCTACTTTGTAACTTAACACTATTATGCCAACGATAATTTAACTAGAAAAAGTTCCTGAGAGAATAACAAATCTGTGATTTTATTATGTCTTTTAATTTATCATGTTTTGCAGCTTTCAGATTCAGATGTCAATAATTTGTTTCTATTATCAGAGTATATAAATCCCATGCAAACATACCTCAGCATAACTGATTTTGTTTCTAAATAATTAAACAGGATAAAATGTTATTTGTTGTAAGCTGTTGACATTTGTAAGGAAATTTTGTTTCACTGAATATGTTTAAAGATGCCGCCAGAGCATTAACCATTATTTCATTTTTACATAAGTTGAAGAAAAATGAAACTAGATAGCATGTTCTCCATTTGCAGTCTACAAAGGGGAATTTTATTGCTTAAATTAAGGTTTCATTTTCTGGTCTGTGCAAGAGACTTCTATATCTAAAATATGGATGTACGTTTTTCATATTTTAGAGTTCATTGTATGGAAAAATACCATCAAAGTTGACCAAAAGATTTTGAAAATCCTTACCAGTTGTTTGTCATATGTTAAAGTCTTATGGTTAATTTTATTTATTTTATCTTGTTCTCTTGCTGGTTATTGGCAGACTCAGTCTTTCTGTTTTCACAAAGAACTCATGAAGAGGACAATAGGGAAACCCACGTATGCCTTTGAGGCTAGGGACTATGTTGTAAGTTCACCTGTGATGGCCAGGTCATACAGTCATGGCACAGCCACTAACCCCATTCACAGCACCAAGACTGGGGACCCAGAGGCACTTGTTTTGCTTCCACACTACGAAATGAAATTCTTAATTGAGAGAACTGGACACCAGGCAAAAAAAAAAAAAAAAAAGAAAAGCCTAATGGTATAAATTCAACCATATGGAACTTTATCCGAAAAGCTTGCATGAATAAAGGAAGCAAACTTTCTAATAACAGTGGTGAGCTGAGCTTGTTTTTTTGTTTTTTTTTGTTTGTTTTTCTCTTTTCATTCTAGTTCTGGTAAAATCTTTAAAGGGACTGTGACTGCCGTCTGAGATGTCATTGGGTATGACTTTACCGCAGAATTTCACGCATAAAACACAGCTGCAGTGCGTGGTCACGGGAGAGTGACGCTCTTACAGACGGCAGTGTAGCTCAGTCACCCATATCCGTGTTTGTAACAAATGGATCCATAAGGGAGTTGTGCCCTAAAGCTTGGAGAACAAACAAACAAATCAAGGAAGCGTGAGCGATTTCCTAGCACAGTAAAATGATTTTGCTTCTCTCTATATATCTATATATTTATTTTCACTGTCCCCTTTCTTTGTACTTGAGGTTAGTACTGTGACTGTCCAATAACACATGGACCCGCCCGGGCTGTGTTCCCCATGTGTTATTGACGCTTGTGGCTCCCACGGCTCTTTAACTGTCGCCTGAAACTGACAGCTTTTTAATTCTTCAGGTGTCTAGCAATGCACTTAATGAAATCTTCAAAATTATTATTTTCGCCAATGAGTTCGCTTTCTAATTTTAAGAGAAATTCTAATTGGCTGGCTTACAACTTCAGACTGAAAACCAGTATATAATGATTAAAAAGAAATTCCACGTACTGTGATGGCACTTCTTGTATTAATAGATCATCCGTCACAAATAAAATCGAATTTGTCTGAGAATTTGGCATTTCCTATTCACTGGGGATTTCTGTTCAATCCTAATGACTCGTTTTTACTATGAAGTGTTATAACCTTCCTATACAATATTTTGAGGTGAGAACTCTGTCTATGGAATGCTTAAGAAAGAATATATACCTTTGCGTAAAGTAGCCGAGTAGAGAGCAAATAGTGTATCTAGTTGAAATGTTAGTTCTTTGAATTAGCAATGTTTAGACAATAATGTGTGAGAAAATATCTGTATATGATAGTGTGCCTTGTAGAAAAGATACTTGGAGTTTTCTGCTGTGCACCATAAGTCTTGTCTGTGCGTACGATGAATTCCAGTTGTGATAAGTAGATCTGTGCTCAAGTTCACAGGCGGGCTGGAATCACTGTAGACTGCCCATGTCAGACAGTCAGGAATGCGACTGTATGTGCCATTTTCCCCCTGCAAAAGTTTGTCTTTGTTTCTTTCCTTTAAAATTTCATGTTTCTATATAGGGACAATTTATTTAAAAGGTTATTTTTTATTTACAAAGAAGTGTCAACTTTGAATCAATCTTAAATTAAGAATTAGTTTTTTAGGCTGCGTGTGGTGGCTCACACCTGTGATCCCAGCACTTTGGAAGGCTGAGGTGGGTGGATCATTTGAGCTCAGGAGTTCGATATCAACCTGGGCAACGTGGTGAAACCCCCATCTCTACCAAAAAATACAGAACTTAGCCAGACATGGTGGCACGTACCTGTAGTCCCAGCTACTAAGGAGGCTGAGGTGCGAGGATCACTTGAGCTCTAGAGGTTGAGGCTTCAGTGAGCTGGGATTGTGCCACTGTACAACCTGCCCTGTCTCCAAAAACAAAACCAAAAATCAGCAAATTGATAAGTAAATAAATACTTTAAAAAGAGCAGTCACAGCCAGGCTTGGTAGCTCACGCCTATAATCCCAGCATTTTGGGAGGCAGGCGGATCACAAGGTCAGGAGTTTGAGCCCAGCCTGACCAACAAGGCAAAACCCCATCTCTACTAAAAATACAAAAAATTAGCTGGGCGTGGTGGCGGGCACCTGTAATCCCAGCTACTCAGGAGGCTGAAGCAGGAAGATGCTTGAACCTGGGAGTCAGAGGTGGCAGTGAGCTGAGATTGCGCCACTGCACTCCAGCCTGGGCGATAGTGCAAGACACCGTCTCAAAAAAGAGCAGTCACAGTGGATAATTCTCCAAATACCTAACCCCTATGGACAGGGCTTAGAGTTTCACAGAAAGCCTCAGCAGACACCCTCCATGGAGCAAGGGGTGGCACACACTTCTCGGGTGGGAGAGAATGTTGTCCTCTAGACTGGCTGCGAGAGGCATTCCGGGTCCTGCAGGTAGTTTCTTAGAGCAACGCTAGTCAGCCCTTTGTTACCAATTCACCAATTTCAGACTTTGCCTTCATGTCAATGTTTATATTTATTAAAGCTCCTTAAGATTAAAATATTACTTTCCTGTCATGGAAGTAATTGGTGTTCAGATTTGTTTTAGTCTGTGTAAAACTTTCCATGGGAAATTTGGAGAACAAAAGGTTGTGTGGTTATATTTTTTCTTTCTTTTTTTTTTTTGAGATGGAGTTTCGCTCTTGCTGCCCAGGCTGGAGTGCAATGCGTGACCTCAGCTCACTGCAACCTCCGCCTGCCAGGTTCAAACGATTCTCCTGCCTCAGCCTCCTGGATAGCTGGGATTACAGGTGTGAACCACCACGCCCGGCTACTATTGTATTTTTGGTAGAGACAGGGTTTCTCCATGTTGGCCAGGCTGGTCTCAAACTCCTGACCTTAGGTGATCCACCTGCCTCAGCCTCCCAAAGTGCTGGGATTACAGGCGTAAGCCACTGCACCTGGCCCTGTATTTTTTCTTTGATAGTCATTATGTGTCACTGACTATAAGCTTACTTTAATTTACATCTAGGCTGAGGTGGCCAATACAGGCCTGTAACAGAAACCCTCCTTTTCTATCTGATCTTTGGCTCTGGCAATGTGGAGCCTAAGAAAAATTTTATTAGGAAGCAGCCCTTCTTGTGAACTTTTGCACAGATCTGCTACGAGTCATTTTTATAAATCAGCGGGTAGACGTGTGTGTTATTTTAATATGGCGGAACTGACCAAGTTCCTCTTCTTCTGATGTGTTGTTGTTTTTTTTTCTCTTTCTCTCTCTCTTTCTCTCTATTTTTCCCATACCTCTCCAATTTTTACATGAAGCTTTCTCTCAAGCTGGTAAGCACAATTGTTCCATGCATGTCCTGAGTCTAATCAGGTTTTCTGGCGTGTCTTTTACGAATGCTATGCCATGCACAACATACCTTCAAAGTTAACTTGGTTTGTGTTTCTCTTACGTGTGCTTTTGTTGGTGTTTCCTTATTAGACTTCTTGGATACAAAGGTCCAGAATCTAATAGAGGTGATCTTAATCTTTTCAAGTTGCTAAGAAAATTAACATTTAACTCACAACTTGGTGTTATTACTGGGGCCTTAAGAGGAGGACAAATGTTAATAAAGTGCCTATATAAATATGAACGTAAAGGCCGGGCGCAGTGGCTCACGCCTGTAATCCTAGCACTTTGGGAGGCCAAGGCGGGTGGATTACCTGAGCTCAGGAGTTCAAGACCAGCCCGGGCAACACGGTGAAACGCCGTCTCTATGAAAAAACAAAAAATTAGCCGGGCGTGGCAGCGTGCGCCTGTAGTCCCAGCTACTCGGGAGGCCGAGGCAGAGAACTGCTTGAACCCGGGAGGTGAAGGGTGCAGTGAGCCGAGATTGTACACTGGACTCCAGCCTGGGTGACAGAGCAAGACTCCGTCTCCAAATATATATATATATGAACGTAAATATTAAATCTTGGGGGGTGTCTGTTGGATCATTTTGAATAAAAGTAAATTTAATAGCTGAAAAATGTTCCTATTTGAGAACCATAGAAGTAGGTGAAAAAATCTGGGGGCCTGGAGGAGCTGTGCAGGAATGATCCCAGCCAGCAGCTGCTACCCAGGTTTGAGGCCACTGTGGGAATGGAAGACTGTGGAATCTTTATGGCGTGACGTAGATATGTTGGTGCCTTGTGCATAGCTGATTCAAGAGGCCACAAGATGATTTCATGGATAGTGAAAAGAGCCTCCTGAGCCTTTTTAGAATTATTCACTCAGTGTTTTTTGTCGTTTCTACTTAATTGTATATGCCTAGTCAACAGTCAAACTAATCATTAAATTTATTAAAAGTAACTAACATAACCTATAACTATACTTCAAATATGTATAATAGTTTCATAGTCTTCTCAAGCTCCACAGCTAAGAGTATCCTAAAATAATGGACAGTGACCAACTGTGACAGTTCAACTAGGAGTAAGATCAGTACTATAAGCACACTATTGATAACCCAGGTTAGTATTTTATGGTGATATATATATATAGACGTGTGTATGTATACACATGTATGTATATACATAATTTTTTCAACATGACTCAGTATTTGGTAATGGACCCAACCTTAAAGAGTATTTTATTAAATTAAACATTTCTTAGGCTGTGAAATAAAATCCTAAGAAGAGTCTTTGATTAAGGTCTCTACGTGAAGGAAAGAGATCTAGATACGTAAATGAACTACAAGTTCATCCGCAGTATGAGCTTGGGAGAAACTGGATCTATTGACTAGGAGGCCTTCTCAGCTGCCAGGGTTTCCTTATTTCCCTTTATTCATTGTTTTTCTGGGTGCTAGGAGCAAAAGAATATTTTTAGGCAGTCTTTCTGTTTGAAATACAAATTATTTTACCAACTTGGTATTGAATTGTTGCTTTATACCATTACTTTGAAGGCAGCAAAGAAGTGAAGTGCTGGCTGGGCACAGTGGTTCGTGTCTGGAATCCCAGTGCTTTGGAAGGTTGAGGCAGGAAGATTGCCTGAGCCCAGGAGTTCAAGGTTGCAGTGAGCTATCATTGCGCCACTGCACTCCAGCCTGGGTGACAGAGTGAGACCATGTCTCAAAAAAAAAAAAGACAAAAGAAAAAAGATGTGGGACCAGGTGTGGTGGCTCACGCCTGTAATCTCTGCATTTTGGGAGGTGGGGCAGGCGGATCACTTGCACCCACGAGTTCTAGAGCAGCCTGAGCAGCATGGTGAAACCTGACTCTACAAAAAAATACACAAATTAGCGGGGCATGGTGGTCTGTGCCTGTGGTCCCAGCCATACTGGAGGCTGAGGCAGGAGGATTGATTGAGCCCAGGAGGTCGAGGCTGCTCCAGCCTTGGGTGATAGAATGAAACCCTGTCTCAAAAAAAAACTATAAAACAAAACAAAACAAAAACCCCAAAATCTGAAGAGGTAGTATTACACGGAGCTTGTGCTCTTTTGGGGTGGGGGGAAGTTGTCAACAAGCAAGGGTTTGATTTTTTTTCTTTCAGGAGACAGTCTTGCTCTGTCCCCCAGGCTGGAGTGCAGTGGTGCGATCTCAGCTCCCTGCAACCTCCACCTCCTGGGTTCAAGCGATTCTCATGCCTCAGCCTCTCAAGTAGCTGGGATTATAGGGGCGTGCCATCACACCCGGCTAATTTTTGTATTTTTAGTAGAGATGGGGTTTCACCATGCTGGCCAGGCTGATCTCAAGCTCCTGACCTCAGGTGATCCGCCCACCTCAGCCTCCCACAGTGCTGGGATTACATGCGTGAGCCACCAGGCCCGGCCAGGTTTGATTTCATTAGTACATAGAACAAGGTTCTCTTACAGAACTCCAGCCACTTAAAACATAGGTACATGTATATGACCCTCTCTTCCCATACCAACTCCTCCTGTTATGGCCTGTCTTTGTTGTTTTCTTATCTATTTATAAGTCATCAGTACAGTGTGTTTTACTGATAGATTTCTTTGCACCTGTTTATACACCTGCACAGAGGCTAAAGCTGTTGTCCAATGTGGTAGCCACTTACCACATGCGGCTATTGAGTTTTTTGTTTTTGTTTTTGTTTTGAGATGGAGTCTCGCTCTGTCACCGAGGATGGAGTGCAGTGGCATGATCCTGGCTCACTGCATCCTCCGCCTTCTGGGTTGAAGCGTTTCTCCTGATTCAGCCTCCCGAGTAGCTGGGATTACAGGCATCTGCCATCATGCCTGGCTAATTTTTGTATTTTTGTAGCGACGGGGTTTCACCATGTTGGCCAGGCTGGTCTTGAACTCCTGACCTCAGGTGATCCGCCCACCTTGGCCTCCCAAAGTGCTGGGATTACAGGTGTGAGCCACCACACCCAGCCGCTATTGAGTTTTAATTAATTAAAATTAAATAAATTTTTAAAAATTCAGTTCCACAATTTCACCAGCCACATTTCAGATGCTTCACAGCCACACATGGCTTCTGTGTTGGAAAGCGCGGCCATGGAACATTGCCATCACTGTAGAAAGTTCTGTTGGACTCACAGCACATAGCAAGGCTCAGCACATATTAATGAGGTGAATGTTGACCACTTGCCAGATTTCGTGACTTTTTTTTTTTTTTTTTTTTTGAGATGGAGTTTCGCTCATATTGCCCAGGCTGGAGTGCGCAGTGGCGCAATCTCAGCTCACCACAACCTCCACCTCCTGGGTTCAAGCGATTTTCCTGCCTCAGCCTCCCGAGTAGCTGGGATTACAGATGGGCGCCACCATGCCTGGCTAATTTTGTATTTTTAGTAGAGACGGGGTTTTTCCATGTTGGCCAGGCTGGTCTCAAACTCCCGAACTCAGGTGATCCACCTGCCTCGGCCTCCCAAAGTGCCAAGATTACAGGCATGAGCTACCACGCCTGGCCTAGATTTCCTGATTTCTGAAGCAGTGTATCTTAACATTGTGTTTTGTTGTATTCCAGCTTTTAAAAAATTCTCAGTTCTGGAAAACATGCTCGTTTGATAAAATTCAAACCGTTTTTCCTCTGCTGTTCCACTATGACAATCAACACAGAAGATTTCTGTGACCAAATATGTGGAGGTTTCCCCTATATATCAAGCAGCGGACACTAGCTGGGTGTCCTTTAATTCAATTCCATTCTGATGCCATCTACCTGGAGATAGTGGCTGATCCTGAGGGTTAAGGGCTCAGTCCCGCAGGGCCGCCCCTCCTTCCCACCAGTTGCAAGTCCAGGCTTCCAGAACTTCTGATGGACTAGCTTCAAGTTGGGGTTCCCATGACCCCCTCTTTGGGTTCAATTAATTTGCAGGAGCAGTTCACAGAACTCAGGGAAACACTTATTTTTACTGGTTTGTTTTTGGGTTTTTTTTTCTTTTTTTTTTTTTTGAGACAGAGTCTCACCCGTCGCCCAGGCTGGAGTATAATGGCGTGATCTTGGCTCACCACAACCTCCTCCTCCCAGGTTCAAGCAATTCTCCTGCCTCAGCCTCCTGAGTAGCTGGAACTACAGGCGCCTGCCACCACGCTCGGCTAATTTTTTGTGTCTTTAGTCGAGACAGGGTTTCTCTATGTTGGCCTGCCTCAGCCTCCCAAAGTGCTGGGATTACAGGCGTAAGCCACTGCGCCTGACCACCACATTTACTGGTTTATTACAAAGGATATTATAAAAGATACAGATGAAGAGATGCTTAGGGCGAGGTATGGGGGAGGGGGCACAGAGCGTCCATGCCCTCCCGGGGCAGCCACTCCCTAGGAATCTCCCCAAAAACTCTGTCCTCTTGGGCCTTTTATGAGACTTCATCAGATAGACATGATTGAAGCATGGACAACCATGTGGAAATGAGATTGGTCGGAAAGGGCCTGATCGCATCCTGATGGATCAGGTAGGGACACCCAGCAGGGCCTGTCTGTGCAGATTCTTGTTGGCCTCCCTGTGCAGCCTTCCTTCCTTCAGGGTATGGGGCAGGATCCTCATGAAGTCTCTTGAATGAGGATCATATGGCCGCAATCAGAGTGGAGGTCAGATAGAGAGATCCTGTTTTCTGAGGTCGAAAGTGCTCTGATATTTTAACAAAAGACTGTAGCAAGAGGCCGCGCGTGGTGGCTCATTCCTGTAATCCCAGGACTTTGGGAGGCCGAGGTGGGCAGATCGCCTGAGGTCGGGAGTTCGAGACCAGCCTGACCAACGTGGTGAACTCCATAATCCACAATAATCCAGTTTCCAAATAAATATTGTAGCGCCATAGTATATGGAAAACAAGTCTTTATTCTTGTGTTAAAGGTTAGTTTTGCTTCATCTTAGATTTAGAGTCAAATTAAACGTCTTTGGTTTGCTATTAGGAATAGTCACTTCCATTCTGGTTTCACTCAACTCTTTAACACACACACACACACATTAGAGAGTCACTCAGTGTGTCTGATGATTGTGTCTTTGAGAACATTAGCTGAAAGGTCTTTGCGTGGCCTTTTGTGGTCAACTATTTGCTGAATCACACACTTCCCAGCACATCACCCTGGCATTTTATCATAATCAGCCTAGGAACCCAGTCACAAGCCCCCATGTAAGCTGCTTGGCAAATGCAACTTGCTTCTGGAATTACATTAACTGGGTCTCTTCTTTCTACCCTGCCCCAAGCCTGCCTTGCCCTTGTTTCAAAAGAATTGAGGGTTTAAAGTAAAATCTCTTTTCTAAATGCCCTGGCTTATCCCTAGTTATTTGAAGAAATTTCTCTCTCCCTTTTTTTTTTTTTTTGAGATGGAGTCTCGCAGTGTCGCCCGGGCTGGAGTACAGTGGCACGATCTCGGCTCACTGCAACCTCCGCTTCCCGGGTTCAAGCGATTCTCCTGCCTCAGCCTCCCAAGTAGCTGGGATTACAGGCGCCCGCCACCACACCCAGCTAATTTTTTATATTTTTAGTAGAGACGGAGTTTCACTTTGTTGGCCAGGCTGGTCCCAAACTCCTGACCTCATGATTCACCCACCTCGGCCTCCCAAAGTGCTGGGATTACAGGCATGAGCCACCGCGCCCGGCACGAAATTTCTCTCTCTTTATGAACATAGCCTCACTTAAGTAAAGCACTTGACACCACAATGTAGCCATAGCTTTCTAACAAGTAAGCATATGTCAAAGCCTGAAACTGTTGATACTTTCTCCTTAAAGCTCATGCACAGAGTACAGAGAGCAGTTGCTTTTGAAAAGGGAATCAAGATATCAAAATACAGTTCTTCTGACATTAAAAACCACGGAGATGAGTTTCATACACTGTGGAAAACTGATTTTGAGGTCAGGGAGGGCATTCTCTCTCAACTCTGAGAGGCTTCCTAAAGGTGCCTAAAAGAAGTCGCTAGGCTGGGCGTGGCGGCTCAGGCCTGTAATCCCAGCACTTTGGGAGGCCAAGGTGGGCAGATCACCTGAAGTCAAGAGTTAGTGACTGTGGAAAATTAGCCGGGCGTGGTGGCACGTGCCTGTAATCCTAGCTACTCAGGAGGCTGAGGCAGGAGAATCGCTTGAACCTGGGTGGCAAAGGTTGCAGTGAGCTGAGATCGCACCACTGCACTCCAGCCTGGGCAACAGAGTGAGACTCCATCTCAAGGAAAAAAAAAAGTAACCGGACTTTTAGAGGCAGCAGAGGGAGGCGTGCATGGGGTGAGGAGAAGAGATTTTTTTTTTTAATGTTCTTTTTCACCCACATTCTCTGAGGAATGTGGTGTCCCGTCTGTCACTTTACAGGGGTGGAGACTTTTGGCCTCAGCCTGTGTGAAGAGACTGGCAGGAATACTCAACACTAGGGAAAAGGCAGCAGCTAGGCGGGCAGTGGTTGATGGGGTTTATATTAAGGAAACATAAATTTCATTAACACTTCAGTGTTGCCACTGACATTGATGGTAACACTCGGTAGGAAAATGAAGAAGACTGTCTCAAAATGTGTTGTTCATGGATTCTCCCTAGAGTCAGAAGTATCTCTTACTCTGCTTTCCTATAGCGTTGCTCACTGCTTTTTCCGGGGTGTTCTGGCCAGCATCCATGGAACTGGGAATGGTTTATGGGACTTAGGCAGTTTGCATGCATCGATTTTTGCATCTCGGCTGGGTGTAGTGGGAAAGAGCTTAGTCTATTTCATGAAGCCACATGCAGATGTCTGCACCCCCCATGGCTGCAGGCTTTGCTTTCAGCCTTCTTTCAAGGAAAGCCTGGGGCTTTCTGGTTTCTCATTTATATTTGTGTCTGCAGGGTGCAACACCAGAGGATTTCAGCAACCTCCCACCTGAACAAAGAAGGAAAAAGCTGCAGCAGAAAGTCGATGAGTTAAATAAAGAAATTCAAAAGGAGATGGATCAAAGGTATAGTGCATCAATATGACTTATTAAGAAATTCAAGGCCGGGCGCAGTGGCTCACAACCTGTAATCCCAGCACTTTGGGAGGCTGAGGTGGGTGGATCACCTGAGGTCAAGAGATTGAGACCATCCTGGCCAACATGGTGAAACCCCGTCTCTACTAAAAATATAAAAACTAGCCTGGTGTAGTGGCACCCATCTGTAGTCCCAGTTACTCAGGAGGCTGAGGCAGGAGAATTGCTTGAACTTGGGAGGCAGAGGTTGCAGTGAGCCAAAATCATGCCATTGCACTCCGGCCTGGGCAACAAAGCAAGACTCTGTCTCAAAAAAATAAAAATTAAAAATAATTAAAAATAAAATAAAAATTAAAAGAAATTCAAGTTCAGGCTGGGTGTGGTGGCTCACGCCTGTAATCCCAGCACTTTGGGAGGCTGAGGCAGGAAGATCGCTTGAGTCTGGGAGTTCAAGACCACCCCAGGCAACATAGCAAACCCCTAAAAAAAAAAAAAAAAAGGAAAAACTAACCAGGCATGATGGTGTGCACCTGTAGTCCCAGCTATTTGGGAGGCTGAAGTGGGAGGATCACCTGAGCCCAGGAGGTCCTGGCTGCAGTGAGCCATGATCCTGCCACTGCACTCCAGCCTGGGCAACAGAGTGAGACCCTATCTCAAAAAAAAGAAAAAAGAGAGAGAGAGAGACCAGCCTCGGCAACATAGTGAGACCCCTATCTCTACAAAAATAAACAAAAGTAGCTGGGTGTGATGGCACACCTGTAGTCCCAGCTACTTGGGAGGCTGAGGTGGGGAGAATTGCTTTAGCCTGGGAGGTGGAGGCTGCAGTGAACTATTTGCTTAAGAATCAAAACCTGGTCGGGCGCGGTGGCTCGCGCCTGTAATCCCAGCACTTCGGGAGGCTGAGGTGGGTGGATCACAAGGTTAGGAGATCAAGACCATCCTTGCTAACACGGTGAAACCCCGTCTCTACTAAAAATACAAAAAATTAGCCAGCATGGTGGCGGGCGCCTGTAGTCCCAGCTACTTGGGAGGCTGAGGCAGGAGAATGGCATGAACCCGGGAGGCGGAGCTTGCAGTGAGCCAAGATTGCGCCACTGTACTCCAGCCTGGGCGACAGAGCAAGACTCCATCTCAAAAAAAAAAAAAAAAAAAAAAAAAAGAATCAAAACCCATTTGCTATAAAGCAGAGATATGCCATAGAGGAGGAGGGCCTCTGTGAAGGGAAGGTGCATTCATTAAAACAGCTGTAGGAAAAGCAAATCAAACAACACACACACACACACACACACACACACACACACCCTCACTCCTAGCAAGAGCTAAGGATCTGTCTCAAGAGGAATACCACTGCATTCCAGCCTGGGCAACAGAGCAAGACCCCGTCTCCAAGAAAAAAGCACAAAGTAGGATGATAGATGTTAAATACCAAGCACTCCAGATACCCTGGGGTCAAATCTGGCTCTACCTCTTACTACTGCTGATGTCTCAGTGTCCATAACATGCTTGGAACCGTGCCTGGCACATAAGTGTCTGTGAAATAAAATGAATCATTATGTTAAAGGTAAACAAACTACGTGTTTCAATTAAAAGATACTCTCAGAATGGACCAAAAAATTAAAAACCCAATACACAAAGCGATGTATGCTATCTGCAAAAGACACATCTAACTTATAAGCGCTAGAAATGTAGAAGTAAAAAAATGGAAGAGAAGATATGCCATGCAAGGGCCAGTCAAAAAGAAACTGGTGTGACAAGGCTGGCTTTTGGGCTGAATAAAAAGAAACAAAGAAAAAAAAAAAGTGCTCGGGCCAGGCACGGTGGCTCACGCCTGTAATCCCAGCACTTTTGGAGGCCAAGGCAGGCAGATCACGAGGTCAGGAGATCGAGACCATCCTGGCCAACATGGTGAAACCCCATCTCTACTAAAAATACAAAAATTAGCTGGGAGTGGTGGTGCATGCCTGTAATCCCAGCTACTAGGGAGGCTGAGGCAGGAGAATCCCTTCAACCAGGGAGTCGGAGGTTGCAGTGAGCTGAGATTGTGCCACTGCACTCCAGCCTGGAGACAGAGTGAGACTCTGTCTCAAAAAAAAAAAAAAAAAAAAAGTGCTCAAAGTTAGTATAGAAGATTTAAATTATACATTTAGTAGCATCGACCTAATACATAAACATCTAACAACTGCAGGGCACACAGTGTATTAGCCCATTCTCGTGCTGCTACTAAAGACATATTTGAGGCTGAGTAATTTATAAAGAAAAAGAGGTTTAATGGACTCATGGTTCCACATGGATAGGGAGGCCTCACAATCATGGCAGAAGGCAAAGGAGAAGCAAAGGCATGTCTTACATGCCAGCACGCAGGAGAGCTTGTGCAAGGGAACTGCCCTTTATAAAACCATCAGAGCTTGTGAGACTCACTATTACAAAAGCAGCCTGGGAAAAACCACCCCCATTATTCAATTACCTCCCTCTGGGTCCCTCCCATGACACATGGGGATTATGGGAGCTACAATTCAAGATGAGATTTGGGCTGGGGCACAGCCAAACCGTATCAACACTCTTTTCAAGCCCACATAAGAACATTTTCAGAATTGAGTATATCTTGGTTTCACAAAGCAAATCTCAACTAGTATCAAAGGAAATATATCATTCAAGCTATATTATCTATACTCTGCAGTTAAGCTGGATACCAATAACAAATGTTAAGAAATTGGCCAGGCGCGGTGGCTCATGCCTGTAATCCCAGCACTTTGGGAGGCCAAGGTGGGCGGATCACCTGGGGTCGGGAGTTTGAGACCAGCCTGACCAACATGGAGAAACCCCATCTCTACTAAAAATACAAAATTAGCCAGGTGTGGTGGCACATGTCTGTAATCCCAGCTACTCAGGAGGATGAGGCAGGAGAGTCGCTTGAACCCAGGAGGCAGAGGTTGCAGTGAGCTGAGATCACGTCATTGCATTCCAGCCTGGGCAACGAGCAAAACTCAGTCTCAAAAAAAAAAAAAAAAAGAAAGAAATATGCCTTTAAATAAGCCAAAAACTAAACAAAAAATCATAGTAGCTACTAGAAAGTATATGAAATAGAATTGAACTTTAACATACGTTCTATATATAGTTTGTGGAATGTCATTAAAGCCATGCTTATAAAGAGATTTATTGCTGTGAATGCATATTAAAAACAGAGAGGTAAATATCAGTGAGCCTTAGCTCACTTAGATCCTCACTTAGGATCTATCTCAAGAAGTTAGAAAAAGAACAGCAAATTGGCCAGGCACGGTGGCTCAAGCCTGTAATCCTAGCACTTTGGGAGGCCGAGGCGGGTGGATCACGAGGTCAGGAGATCGAGACCATCCTGGCTAACACGGTGAAACCCCGTCTCTACTAAATATACAAAAAAAATTACCAGGGCGTTGTGGTGGGCGCCTGTAGTCCCAGCTACTTGGGAGGCTGAGGCAGGAGAATGGCGTGAACCCAGGGGGCGGAGCTTGCAGCGAGCGGAGATCCCGCCATTGCACTCCAGCCTGGGGGACAGAGCGAGACTCCGTCTCAAAAAAAAAAAAAAAAGAAAAGAAAAAGAACAGCAAATTAAGCCCAAAGGAAACAGAAGCGGCTGGGCATGGTGGCTCATGCCTGGAATCCCAGCACTTTGGGAGACTGAGGTGGGTGGATCATCTGAGGTCAGGAGTTCAAGACCAGCTTGGCCAACATGGCAAAACCCTGTTTCTACTAAAAATACAAAAATTAGCCGGGCATGATGGGATGCCTGTAGTCCCAGCTACTCAGGAGGCTGAGGCAGGAGAATCGCTTGAACCTGGGAGGCAGAGGGTGCGGTGAGCCGAGATCGTGCCACTGCATTCCAGCCTAGGCAACAGAGTAAGACCCTATCTCAAAAATAATTAACAAAATATATATATATACACAATTCAACAGATCCAAAAGTTCTTCCTTAAAAAGATCAACAAAGTTGATAAACATGTGGAAAGATTGATTAGGAAAGACTGGGAGGAGAGGAGCTAAAGATAATGGATGTAGACAGCTCTGTTGAGGACTTTTGCTGAGAAATAGGGAGGTAGCGGGAGGTGTGGGCCATGTAGTCAAGAGACGGGTTTCGGAAAGGACATCATAAGGGTGGACAACATTACACTTGGCTTGTAATGTTTGTTATTTGTTAAATAAATAAATGTTTATTTAAACATTTTTAAGAACAAACATTTAACATTATTTAAAAATGTTTAAAAATTATTTATAAACATTATTTTTAAATGTTTATTTAAATATGTATTTATTTAACAAATATTCATTGAGCATCTACTATGTGCCAAGGATGGCCTCGACACTTGGGATCCATCAAGTTAACAATGTAACGTGAGCTCATAGAGCTTCCTCCAAGAGCTTCCATTGTAACAGGAGGAGACAGACAGTGAACAGTAAGCATAATAATAATGAATGACGCATGCTGTGGGAAAGAAGGCAGGAAGGAAATAAGGAAGATAGGAAGGAAGGAAGAGAGGAAAGAAACAAGATAAAGTGGCTGGAAGTCCAAGTGGGTCTCAGCCTCTTAGGTGGAGGGTGGTGAGGACTTGTAGAAGCTGTCTTCCTGTTATTTCTATATTTTTAGTTAAACTATTTCTCATGACTCAGAATGTATCTTTTGGCTTATCTATTGGCCTTGTATTGTATTGTATGGCCTGCTTTGGATTTTCTTTTGCTGACACTCATCAAAGTTGGCTCCTTAACCCTGGCAGTCATTTGCTCTAAATTTTTAACGACTCGAAGCCTACCAAAAGTGCCCTGCAACAAGGGTAAAATTAGTAGAGCTCTTTGGTCTTCAACCCAAACATGCCCTGAACTTCTCTAGCGATGCCTGCCCAGGCTACCATGGGCTGCTTCCAGACATGATTTCAGGAAGGATGTGGGATCCACAGTGTGTAGCTTTAAGGCTCTGTCACTTACCTGTCGTGGATACCAGCTATGGATTCAGTTTCTTAACAGTGGAAATGGGTGTATGTTAACATTTCCAAAGCAATTGACTGTGCTTCTTCGTCAGGTGAGCACACTGCAGCCTGTGAGACCCAGGATGCCACCTGTAGCTTTGGTTTGCATGAAGAATGCACACATGGAAATACTTGGGGTTTTTTGTTTGTTTGTTTTGTTTTGTTTGAGATGGAGTCTTGCTCTGTCACCCAGGCTGGAGTGCAGTGGCTGATCTCAGCTCACTGCAACCTCCACCTCCTGGGTTCAACTGATTCTCCTGCCTCAGCCTCCCAAGTAGCTGGGATTAAAGGGACATACCATCACGCCTGGCTAATTTTTGTATTTTTAGTAGAGATGGGGTTAAACCATGTTGGAAATACTTGGGTTTTGAAGCCAGATTCGGTGGCTCATGCCTGTAATCCCAGCACTTTGGGAGGCCGAGGCAGGTGGATTGCTTGAGGCCAGGAGTTCAAGACCAGCCTGGGCAACATGGCAAAACGCAGTCTCTACCAAAAATACAAAAATTAGCCATTCTCATAACCTGGTCTCAAAAATAAATTAATTAATTAAAATTTTTTAAATTCTTGGCTTTTTTTGTTGTTGTTTTTTTTTAATCTGTGTGGCAAAGGGAAGGGCAGGATTAATTTATGCTTCTCAGTTATTGGGGACAATAAGGAGATAACCATTAGAGAAGGGAACTGAAATTTAAAAATCAGCTTCTTTATTTATAGCCTTTGGTAGCAGAATTCCTACAGAGAATTTCCAGAATGGAAGCTGGCCCAATAGTCCCTTATCCGTACTCTAATCTTCCCACGTTTCTATTCATATGGTTTTCAAAGTGGTAGAATATTGGCTGATAAGAGTAACCTTTGCCGGGTGGCGCGGTAGCTCACGCCTATAATCCCAGCACTTTAGGAGTCTGAGGCAGGCAGATCACCTGAGGTCAGGAGTTCAAGAGCAGCCTGGCCAAGGTGGCAAAACCCCATCTCTACTAAAAATAGAAAAATTAGGTGGGCGTGGTGGCATGCACCTGTAATCCCAGCTATTCTGGAGGCTGAGGCAGCAGAATTGCTTGAACCCTGGAGGTGAAGGTTGCAGTAAGCCGAGATCGCACCATTGCACTCCAGCCTGGGTGACAAGAGTGAAACTCTGTCTAAAAAAAAAAAAAAAAAATTGGAATAACCTTTACAGCGTTCTACTCGTTCTTTCTTTCAGAGATGCCATAACAAAAATGAAAGATGTCTACCTAAAGAATCCTCAGATGGGAGACCCAGCCAGTTTGGATCACAAATTAGCAGAAGTCAGCCAAAATATAGAGAAACTGCGACTAGAGACCCAGAAATTTGAGGTATGAAACTTCTGTTGTGGAAAGCTTTGCTGGAAACGAAGAACAGGTGTTCCTCGGTGTAGAATGGCGTGGGGCCCTGACGATACTCTCACTGGGAGGGACACAGTGGGAATGGCAGGCTGTTTCATGAGTTACGGTCAAAGGAAAAATACGCTCTTTGCCGTTGAACATTCTGCTTCTCATCATAGCCTATCTTAATCGTGGCTGTAAAGCCTGACAGTGTTTAACGTTGTATTTGTATACAGTGGGGGGTTGGCGGGGTTGTTTTTTAATTTTAGAGACAGGATTTTGCTTTGTTGCCCAGGCTGGAGTACAGTGGCATGATTATAGTTCACTGCAGCCTTGATCTCCTTGGCTCAGCCTCTGAGGAGCTGGGATTACAGGCACATGTCACCATACCTGGCTAAGTTTTATTTTTCAATTTTTTATTTGTTTTAGAGTCGGGGTCTTGCTCTGTTGCACAGACTGGTCTTGAACTCCTGGCCTTAAGCCATCCTCCCACCTTGGCTTCCCAGAGTGCTGGGATTATAGCTGTGAGCCGCTGTGAGCCACTGTGCCTGGCCAGTATTTTTTGTACTTTAAGTTATTCTGCTTCATTTCGTGGTAATAAAATTAGGAGTATAGGGCGATCCATTATCCCAGTGAATCAAAGGAGCAATGAAAAAAATCCCCTGAAATATACAATTGTTCTTTCAGCAGGCCCATTACGGAAAGGGTGTGTGTGAGAACCAGCAGGAAACACAAAGGAGAAACAGGCAGGAAAGATAAATAATCAAAGCTTGAGGGAGGGAGAGGAGCGCTCAAAAGCTGTCAACAAAAGCCTCCTGAACCCACTCTCCACACCACGTTTAAAGACTACAGAGCGTGGAAAAATGCATTAGCAACCGATTCTACCAGTCAGAAGAGATTGTTTCCAGCAATGAAAGGTCAACTATGGCTTTTTTCATTCTTTTTTTTGAGATGAAGTCTCGCCCTGTTGCCCAGGCTGGAGTGTAGTAGCGTGATCTCAGCTCACTGTGACCTGCACTTCCCGGGTTCAAGTGATTCTCCTGCCTCAGCCTCCTGAGTATCTGGGACTACAGGTGTGCACCACCACGCCTGGCTAATTTTTGTATTTTCAGTAGAGACGGGGTTTTGCCATGTTGGCTGGGCTGGTCTCGAACTCCTGACCTCAGATGCTCCACCCGCCTTGGCTTCCCAGAGTGCTGGGATTACAGGCGTGAGCCACCACACCTGACCGGCTTTTTCCATTCTTTTCAGAATCCATCATTAATGTTCATTTGAGCATTTAGAACTTAGAACGGTCCTTTTCTTATTTTTATTTATTTATTTTTTGAGACAGAGTCTCACTCTGTCACCCAAGCTGGAGTGCAGTGGTGCAATCTCGACTCATGGCAACCTCCACCTCCTGAGTTCCAGTGATTCTCGTGCCTCAGCCTCCCGAGTAGCTGGGACTACAGGCATGTGCCACCATGCCCAGCTAATTTTTGTATTTTTAATGGAGACAGGGTTTCACCGGGTTGGCCAGGCTGGTCTCGAACTCCTGACCTCAGGTGATCTGCCCACCTCTCCCAAAGTGCTGGGATTACAGGCGCTCACCACCACCCCCAGCTAATTTTTGTACTTTTAGTAGAGACAGGGTTTCACCATGTTGGCCAGGCTGGTCTCAAACTCCCGACCTCAAGTGATTCACCCGCCTCGGCCTCCCAGAGTGCTGGGATTACAGGCGTGGCCACTGCGCCCGGCCTTCTCATCATTTTTATTCCTTTGACTTCTTTATACTGTTTCAAATGTTGCTGAAGATCATTTTATCTACTTTAAGTACAAGTTTCATTTCTATCAAAAAAAAAAGTTACACTCCTAAAAAATAGGAAGTGTGGCTTTCAAACTGAGTCACTGCTTAAGCATGGCTGTACCTTCAGGTATCACAGGGCGACCTCATGGTCAAGAAGGAACTAGAAGTGACTTATCCAAGATTGCACTGCTGCTTAAAAGCCCAAGGGGATAGCGTAGTCCAGCGTGTTTTCTGCCCCATCGTGGGCAACCACGTAAATATGAGTTTGTTTCTATGTCTCCAACTTCAAGTGAAATGGAAGCAACCGTCCTTCAGTACATTTGAACAGTTGAAGGCAGAAAACGTGGCCATTCTGCCCCCGTGCAGACTTCCTCACATTGGGTAAATGGCCAAGAGCAGCCCCTGAGTTTGGGACCTTAGGACGCTCCAGGCTGGCCCTCAGATGGCCTTTGGGACCTTAGGACACTCTGGTCTGGCCCTCAGATGGCCTTAGGTTGGAGTCTCTCATTGCTTTTGTCTCCAGGCCTGGCTGGCTGAGGTTGAAGGCCGGCTCCCAGCACGCAGCGAGCAAGCGCGCCGGCAGAGCGGACTGTACGACAGCCAGAACCCACCCACGGTCAACAACTGCGCCCAGGACCGCGAGAGGTACAGTATCTGCACAGCGCCTGCCTCTGGCAAAGGAGCCTGTTGGCTTTGTATTTATTTCTAAATTTTGGAATCTGGAACGACCATAAGGCACTTGTTCAATACCAAAATGTCTGTTACGATTGACCTGTCACTTTTCCCATGATGGAGATTTATAATTCCACATGGGTGATCTGAGCCTGCGATGATTTACTGTGGCCTCAGTTACAGCACTCGCTGAGGGGCGGGGTTGCACGCGCTCTCCAGTCGCAAGGACTCAATCTGAGTCCTCCCTGGGGTCAGTCGCTTTAGTTGCTTTGTGTTTTCCTTTCTTGAGCAGCCCAGATGGCAGTTACACAGAGGAGCAGAGTCAGGAGAGTGAGGTGAAGGTGCTGGCCACGGATTTTGACGACGAGTTTGATGATGAGGAGCCCCTCGCTGCCATAGGGACGTGCAAAGCTCTCTACACATTTGAAGGTGACATTTCATGTCTGCTGGATTCCCCTGCCTTTTATAAACCGTAATATCTGAGTCACTCTTCCTTCCTTCCTTCCTTCCTTCCTTGCTTCCTTCCCTTCCTTTCCCCTTCCTTCCTTCCCTTCCCTTCTTTCCCTTCCTTCCTTCCGTTTTTTGATACAAGGTCTCGCTCTCTTGCCCAAGCTAGAGTGTGTTGGTGCAATCATGGCTCACTGCACCCTTGACCTCCTGGGCTCAAGTGATCCTCTGACCTCAGCCTCCTGAGTAGCTGGGACTACAGGCAAGCACTACCATGTCCGGCTCATTTTTGTACTTTTGTACTTTTTGTACTTTTCAGTAGAGACAGGGTCTCACTATGTTGCCCAGGCTGGTGTTGAACTCCTGGATTCAAGCAGTACTCCCGCCTCAGCTTCCCAAAGTGCTGTGATCACAGGTGTGAGCCACTGTGCCTAGCCACACTCTTCTCTTTCTGTGACCAGAACTTTCTTTAGAAGCCTTCCAGATCTGGCCAGGTGCGGTGGCTCACACCTGTAATCCTAGAACTTTGGGAGGCTGAGGCGGGCAGATCACTTGAGGCCAGGAGTTCAAGACCAGCCTCGCCGATATGGTGAAATCCCATCTCTACTAAAAATACAAAAACTAGCTGGGCATGCTGGCAGGTGCCTGTAATCCCAGCTGCTCGGGAGGCTGAGGCACGAGAATCACTTGAACCTGGGAGGCGGAGGTTGCAGTGAGCTGAGATAGCGCCACCGTACTCCAGCCTGGGTGACAGAATGAGACTCTGTCTCAAAAAAAAAAAAAAAAAAAAAAAAAAAAAAGCTGCAGCAGCAGCCTTCCAGATCTTTCTCTACTGTGCTTTTATCCTACTCATGGTATGATTACTATTTGGTTGTATATTTTGACTTTTGGTTCGTATAAGTTAACAGCTTCCAGAGAGCTTGCTTCACTGCAGCGGACGACAGGGAGGATGATCATTTCATCCATTCATTTAATATCTAATATCTATAGCGCTCCTGTCTTGTAAAGGCCCATGAAGTGGGGGGGTGCAGGTCGTATGATATGGCACCTGCCCGGAGGGAAATCAGGCAGACACACTTAAGAAGCGGGCAGCAGTCAGGTGCAGCGGCTCACGCCTGTAATCCCAGCACTTTGGGAGGCTGAGGCAGGCGGATCACGAGGTCAGGAGATCAAGACCATCCTGGTCAACATGGTGAAACCCCATCTCTACTAAAAATACAAAAATCAGCTAAGCATGGTAGTGCGTGCCTGTAATTCCTGCTGCTCGGGAGGCTGAAGCAGGAGAATCACTTGAACCGGGGAGTCGGAGGTTGCAGTGAGCCGAGATCGTGCCACTTTACTCCAGCCTGGCAACAGAGCGAGACTCCCTCTCAAAAAAAAAAAAAAGGGAGGCAGCTTGCAGTGTTTGCCAGAGGAGGGATACAGAGGAATGGGGAGGACAGGGGAGAATGAGGTCAAGTTTGGAGAACTTGCCATGGCATGGGGAGTGTGGCCAAAAATGTGTGGCTGGAGCTTAGATGTCTTAAGTCCTAATAGTGAAATGTGGCACTAAAAAGTGGGAAGTGCCAATGGGAGCCAGATTAGAGAAACATCTGGATTTTATGTGGCAAACATTGAGGAGCTATTGAAGGTCCTCTAGCAGGGTGTTGATGCAGTCAGAGGTGTACCTTAGGAAAGTCGTCAGATGTGTAGGATCAACTAGAAAACAGGGAAGATGGTTAGAAAGACTAGCCTAGGCCAGGCGCGCTGGCTTACGCCTGTAATCCTAGAACTTTGGGAGGCTGAGGTGGGCAGATCACCTGAGGTCAGGAGTTCAAGACCAGCCTGCCCAACATGATGAAACCCCGTCTCTACTAAAAATACAAAAGTCAGTCAGGCATGGTGGTGGGCGCCTGTAATCTCAGCTACTCGGGAGGCTGAAGTATGAGAATTGCTTGAACCCAGGAGGCGGAGGTTGCAGTAAGCCGAGATCGCGCCATTGCACTCCAGTCTGGGCAACAGAGGGCAACTCTGTCTCAAAAAAAAGAAAGAAAAGAAAAGATAAACTAGCTTAGTGTTTCTAAACCGATGAACCTTGAAACGATGTCCTGCAGAGCGTTAATAAGGAGGCCATTAAAGAAGCTCTCAGGCCAGGCTCAGTGGCGGCACGCCTGTCATCCCAGCACTTTGGGAGGCTGAGGCCAGGAGTTCAGGGTTACAGTGAGCTGTGATCAGACCACTGCACTCCAGCCTAGGCAATAGTGTGAAGCCCCGTCTCTCTCATAACTAAATAAATAATAATAAAATCATGAAAAAGTTGCATTTTAATATAATGAATCAATTTTTAAAAATAGCAATCAGAGCTCAAGTACGTTTGGGAAGCCCTGGGATAAATAAATTTTACAGATTTCTTTACTACAGGACTTTCCAGAGCCTTTAATAGACTAAATGTTCATTGTGACAAAATAAGAAAGAAGCACCAGTTTAAATGTTCCCAGTTTTACTTCATATTCCAACCATCCCCCACCGTTCCCTGTTGCCCTGTTAACAGCTCGTTAAACTCTTTGCCTTGCAGAAAACTGAGGGGTGGTGGGCAGCCTTTGAAATGATCCTAGCAGAAGGTCTTGGGGGCCTTGTTCAAGGAATGGATACAGAGATGCCGCCCTGACAAACTGCATAGATTCGGGGCTGATCAGAAGCCAGGAACAAAAAGGAGAGGAAATCCAAGACGGCTCCCAGGGTTGTATTCCTAGGAGGACGGAGAGGTCTAGGGAAGTGGAAAGTAGGAGGAGGATATAGTTAGGAGGAAGAACAGTGAATCCAGGTTCATCTATGTTGTTTCAGGTGTTGGGGCCATGTCTAGGTGGCAGTGTGCTGCAGACAGTGGGAAAAGTGGAATCTTGGCTGCAGAAAGTACCAGAATGGAAGCAATATGTGAGGACAGTGTTTAAAGAGGAGCGGTTGGGCTGGGCGTGGTGGCTCACGCCTGTAATCCCAGCACTTTGGGAGACTGAGGCGGGTAGATCACCTGAGGTCAGGAGTTCAAGACCAGCCTGACCAACATGGTGAAACCTCATCTCTACTAAAAATACAAAATTAGCCGGGCGTGGTGGCACATGCCTGTAATCTCAGCTACTCGGGAGGCCGAGGCAGGAGGATCACTTGAACCCAAGAGGCAGAGGTTGCAGTGAATAGAGATCGTGCCATCACACTCCAGCCTGGGCAACAGAGCAAGACTCTGTCTCAAAATAAACAAACAACAACAACAACAAAAAATTGGGAGGCTGAGGCTGGTGGATCACCTAAGGTCAGGAGTCTGAGACCAGCCTGACCAACATGGTGAAACCCCATCTCTACTAAAAATACAAAGGTTAGCCGGGTGTGGTGGTGCATACCTACAGTCTCAGCTGCTCGGGAGGCTAAGGCAGGGGAATGGCTTGAACCGGGGAGGTGGAGGTTGCAGTGAGTTGAGATTGCACCACAGCACTCTGGCCTGGGCAACAAGAACGAGACTCCATCCCCCCCACCCCCCCCCCCAAAAAAAAAATGACAGACAAAAGAGAAGCAGTTGGAGCCACGGGGGTACCTTTCTCCTGAGAGAGATCCAAGGGAGAAAGAAGACGGCTAGAGAGGAGAACCAAAGATTTATCCAGGGGGAAACACTTTCCATTCTGCAGGGGAGGAGAAAGAGGGCCCTGGAGGACTGAGAGAGGGGCCCTAGAGAGACAGAGGTAAGAACCCAGACATTTCTGTGCAGAAGGAGACAGTTTTGAGGCAGTGGGTGAGGGCTCAGTGCGTCTGAGAAGGTCCGAGGGGGGTGAATTTTGTGTGGACTTCGACGACACTTGTTTCATTGCGAAGGCCACTGTTTGCTTCCTCCCTGCATTTGCCAAGACATCTAACATATCCTGATATTGCTTTTTCAGGTCAGAATGAAGGAACGATTTCTGTAGTTGAAGGAGAAACATTGTATGTCATAGAGGAAGACAAAGGCGATGGCTGGACCCGCATTCGGAGAAATGAAGATGAAGAGGGTTATGTCCCCACTTCATATGTCGAAGTCTGTTTGGACAAAAATGCCAAAGGTGCTAAGACTTATATTTAATACCATAAAAAAAAAAAAAACTGTAAAAAAATGGAGTTGTTTCTCCCCACAACCGTGACTGTTACAGGCAGTTCCTCAAGAGACTGGCTGGCAAGCACCACAGTGCGTGTTCTCCTGTAGTCTCACAGTGGACTTCAGGGTCCGGGCACCTGAATTGCCTTGTCTAGTTTGGGCTGTGATCAAGTTTCACTTGCTGATGAAATTTTATGTGGAAAGCTGCCAACCGCCAACTTACAGCTGTGTCATTCAAAATCTGATAAACATTTCTTCCTTTGGCGGTATCTGTAGATTAAAAAAAAAAAAAGTTGCATTGTAGCTTCTCATCTTTCTGAATTTAAAAGCCGGCACACATCATGCAGATGCCAAAGACTTCCCTACTCTTGTTTATATCTAGTATCCACCATACACTGAGCTACATTAGGAGGTTACAGATTATAACTTAATAAACTGAACTGTGTTAGGTTGTTAAATTGTATACTCATTCACTTGGGAGGAAGTCACAAGTAAAATAACATCTCCTCCTTCTTGACTAAAGCAGTAAATAAGATTCTTGTATTGGCACCAAAAGTGTGTATTTTTACTTAAACATGGTCAGCATCCTTGGTAGGGCATCACGAGTATCCTGTTACATCTATGTGATCCCAGACGACCAGCTGAAATCTGGAAAAGTTTGGTGAATTGACCAGTTGATTTTTACATGGCATTGCTGATTTTCCAAGTGTCATCAAATTGACAGGTTTTTTGTTGTTGTTATTGTTGTGTTTGTGTTTTTGTCGTTGTTGTTGTTGTTTTGAGACAGGGTCTGGCTCTGTTGCCCAGGCTGGAGTACAGTGGCTCACTGCAACCTCTGCCTCCCCCAGGTTCAAGTGATTCTCCTGCCTCAGCCTCCCGAGTAGCTGGGATTACAGGCGCGCACCACCACGCCCGGCTAATTTTTGTATTTTTAGTAGAGATGGGTTCGTTGTGTTGGCCAGGCTGGTCTCAAACTCCTGACCTCAAGTGATCTGCCTGCTTCTGCCTCCCAGAGTGCTGGGATTACAGGCGTGAGCCACTGTGCCTGGCCCAAACTGACAGTTGACCAGATGTGCTAGTGCTGTTTAGATGCAGTTACTTAAAGGCAGAGCTTGTCCATGCATCAGCTCCTTTTGGCTGTGATTTTTCTCTCACACTTTGTTCTGTTTCTGTTGGTTTTACAAGTAGAGCTGCACTCACGCTTGCCCAGGTGGGGCTATACGTAGAATGTGGTGTGGCAGCAAATGCTTCTCCCCACAGATCTCAGCACATCGCTGTTCAAAGAGTTTGGGGGTTTTGCTTTTGTTTTTTTGGTTTTTTTTGTTGTTGTTGTTGTCGTTTGCTTTCAATCATTGGCAAAATTTGGATTTACTGGAAATTATTTTAGAATTTCTGGCTCATTTTATACAATTAACTGTAGCCAGAATGAAATAAAATGTCTCACCACATCGAAAGGAATCTAGGCCACATGAGAGTTTGCATTTTTAAATTGGCATTGATGTGGGAGGGGAGATAGTGAAGTTGGTCACATGCGTAGATGGTTGCCAGGCATTTCACTGTGCCCATGGCGAGAACCCACCCTGAGATCATAGACAGCCCACTGCAAATGCGTCAGAATGAAGGTGTTGGGTCAGATTCTCTTTTTATCTGATTTTGAAAATTATTTCCTTGTGTCCCTCCTACTTTCAAGTAGGAAATTAGCCCCTGCCTGCCTCTACGTTGTGGGTTCATTTGATCAGCTCAAGTCCATTTAAAGCTGATTTTCCAAGCAGTCCCTGCATTCGGGCTCTAGAACCTAGTAGGGGCTGTGGATGCTAGGGGCTGTGTTTTCAGATTCTCACAGCCAGTTCACCTTTACTTAGTGACAGCCTGATTTTTTAAAAAACATTTTTTTTTTTTTTTTTTTTTGAGACGGGGTCTCGCTCTGTCGCCAGGATGGAGTGTGGTGGCACAATCTTGGCTCACTGCAAACTCTGCCTCCCGAGTTCAAGCGATTCTCCTGCCTCAGCCTCCCGAGTAGCTGGAACTACAGGCGTCTGCCACCACACCCAGCTAATTTTTTGTATTTTTAGTAGAGACGAGTTTCACCATGTTAGCCAGGATGGTCTTGATCTCTTGACCTCGTGATCCATCCACCTTGGCCTCCCAAAGTGTTGGGATTACAGGCATGAGCCACCGTGCCTGGCCTTTTTTTTTTTTTTTTTTTTTTTTTGAGACAGAGTCTCACTCTGTCACCTAGGCTCAAGGGCAGTGATACAATCCTGGCTCACTACAACCTCTCCCTCCTGGGTTCAAGTAATTGTGCCTCGGCCTCCCGAGTAGCTGGGATTACAGGTGCCTGCCACCACACCCGGCTAATCTTTGTATTTTTTTTTTTTTTTTTTAGTAGAGACGGGTTTTCACCATGTTGGCCAGGCTGGTCTCAAACTCTTGGGCTCAAGTGATCCACCTGCCTCAGCCTCCCAAAGTGCTTGGATTACAGGGTGAGCCACTGTGCCAGGCCCAAATTTCTTTTGGATGCTTTTGCTGACATAGTATCAATAAAGCCACCCATCCTGACCCCAGGCCTCTTTGTAAATATTGCAGCAAGAAACTCAGCTGACCCTTCAACCACAGGGATCTGTTTAAATGAGCAGTAGGAAGTTTCCAGCTTTACCCCAGTAAACAAGTGAATGGGAAACCTAAGGTATTAAAATCTGACCTTTCTATCTGATGACAAACTCATTTCCAGTCTGTGAACTCCTGGACAAAGCAAACCAACCGCTGAAAAACTCGAAAATAGGGCAAGACGACATTAGCCTTGTAAAAGTCTGCTTTGAAAAAAGGCATTCTGTCAAGCTGTGTATTTTTTTCTTATTTAATTCAAATTTAGTTATTTCGTTATTCAAATTTAATTCAGAAAATAGCTCAGTTGGTTTCAGGGGGAATGGGGTGGGAGGGGTTTGGGCACATAAATTTCTGATGATAATTTTAAATGTATGATCATTAAGTTGTATGCCTCAGTACTATAACAGGTGAATCTCTGTAATATTGACTAAACAGTTAAAGATATTTTGTAAATTTCAAGTCCATCTCATCAATGCATGAAATATTAGAAAACCAAATTCCAAAGAATCAGGAATTTCCATTTCCACCCAAAGTATACTTTATTATCTTCTAGCAGTTCTCTGTTAAAATAAAAGAAGCAAAATCTCAGCTACTTACATAATTTTCTCCTTTTATTTGAAAGTTACACTTAGACAGTAATAATATGTACAGAGAAGCCTTTCCTCCCTACTCTGTTTATAACTCTGTCCAACTTGCCCACAAACACTGCCCTCCTTAAACCCATCTGATGTGGGCAAAGCCACTGTTTTCTTAGGCCCATAACTCAGTGCAGCTGTTTTATTTTTATAATGCCGGTCAACCTTTTGTGTGTGTGTGTATGTGTGTGTGTGTGTGGCGTCTACGATGTGCTTATTTAATAATTGCCAAAATATTTAGACTAGAATAACTTCCGGTGGGTCAATTGGATTGTGACTTTCTTTTGTGGTTTTTTTGGTTTTTCGATTGCTGTTAAGTATTTTCGTAATTCCCCCCACAGAATACATGCGTATATACTGCAACTTAAAAACTAAAAGCAGTACTTGAATGAGTTGTTTTAATGTTGTACTTTTATCTGTTTGTTTTATGGGTTCTCCTGCTGCCTAATGACCTTTCTGTTTTTATAACTGCCGGAAAGCCGCGAAGCCTCTCGCACGGGGAGCTAGGTCCCCGCTGCGGCTCCGCACTTGAGTTTATAAACTCTGGGGTTCTGAGTAAGTTTTGTTTGAATACAGCAACGTGATTGTCTCTTTCTATTCTTATCCTTAAAGAAAAGACTCTTGTCTGGCATCTTTTAGTTGTACCCTCATATCTGCCTCTCTAATAAATGTTATATTTTTTCTCAGTATTGTGTATTTTAAGTGACTTTTCATGTTTCCAAGAAAATTATTCTGTGTAATGTGAATATTTAACTCTCATCTCCAGTAATAGGGGATTTTCTAGCCCAATGCTTTTTTAAAAATTCTGCCTCCCACCCCTACCTCCTCCTTTAAATGATGGCACCTCTCGTTTCTGATCCTGCGTGCACTCAGGACCTGAGAAGTCTGTGTTTCTTTTGTTTCTTTTCTCTCTCGTTGAGATGAAGAGCTTTTCACGGTTTATTGCTGAATGAATACACAACGACAGGTTTTCCTTTTCACCAAAGATTTTACATTGTACTGCTGAAGAGCCAAGAGTTTCCTTCTGAGAAAATCGGACCTTCATGTTCCTTGTACCATTCTAGGAAATTGATGCATTTCTTTTCTTTTTTTTTTTTTTCTGGAGTTGAGTTCTCACTCTGTTGCCCAAGCTGAAGTGCAGTGGCGCAACCCTGGCTCACTGCAGCCTCGACCTCCCTGGGCTCAAGCCATCCTTCCAACTCATCTTCCCGAATAGCCGGGACTACAGGCGTGTGCCAACATGCTGGTTAATTTTTTTAAAATTTTTTGTAGAGATGAGGTCTGGCTATGTTGTGGCCCAGGCTGGTCTTGAACTCCTGAGTTCATGCATCCTCCCTCTTCAGCCTCTCAAAGTGCTGGGATTATAGGTGTGAGCCACTGCACCCAACTTCCGTTTCCTTTTTTTTTTTTTTTTTTGAGACGGAGTCTTGCTCTGTGGTCCAGGCTGCAGTGCAGTGGCCCGATCTCAGCTCACTGCAACCTCCGCCTCCTGGGTTGAAGCGATTCTTCTGCCTCAGCCTCCCAAGTAGCTGGGATTACAGGCGCCTGCCACCACGGCAGGCTAATTGTTGTATTTTTAATAGAGATGGGTTTTCACCATGTTAGCCAGGCTGGTCTTGAACTCCTGACCTCGTGATCTGCCTGCCTCAGCCTCCCAAAGTGCTGGGATTACAGGCATGAGCCACCGCGCCCAGCCCTGGCCTCCGTTTCTTACTTTCTTTCAAAACTAAACTTACAAGAAAGATGAGCTGGGGCAGATGGCCTCATCAGTCTCCTGTTTGGGCTTCTCTTAACCCTGAAGGAAAGACCAGCTAAAGTCTAGAGAGAAAACCGTGAAAGTTCCTCATCTCAGACCTGCCCTGTGGTAACCAATTGCTCTAAGATGCCCCCTCCCACCCCTTCCCTCCCCGCGCTCCCACTACCCTCCCATCCCAGGGCGGTGCAGTTTGTAGCCAAGAGCAAAATGCCCGCCTGGAACCCGGGCCTTCCTCTCTAACAGAGAGTTTCTCTTTCTGTTTCTCTTTGTGTTGTAGATTCCTAGAGGGGAGTGCCTGCGAGCTTCGGGTGAGCCTTCCTGGAGGAGCCTCCGTCTGCTTGTCCCCACAGGCCTCCAGCGCCCTGCCCTGTGGACAGCCCACCCCTCCGCAGCCCCATCCCTGCGGGGCGGTCTCTCTCTCTCTACAGCATGCTCCCTGCGGCCCTGCCCTCTCGCCCAGCCCAGGCCACCTCGTGGGGGACAAGTCTCGCCAGCGCCCACCCCCACGGCTCGGGTCAGTCCTCATCGCTCCCCCTCCCCACCCCGCGCAGGCCACTGAGACGGTGGGACACACGCCCCCGCCTGCTCCTTCCTGGGCCCTCAGTCCACCCGGGCTCGTCCTGGTGGCCCTTCCGCGCTTCACACAGTGCCTTTTGTGAAAATGTCATCACGGGTCCCCTGAGGAGACGAGGCAGGTCCAGCACACACCAGGCGGACTGAGCACTCGATGTCATCCGTGTGTCCCCGACTGTCTGCTGTAGAAAACACTTCCTCTTCTCCCGAGTCTGTGAAGTCCTCAGTGGTCCTTTTTGGATTCTAGGCTTACACCTCATACCAAACATTGACCCTTTCACTATCCCCTCGACCTGAGAGAATCTGGCAGGCAGGGGGGCAGGTGCACACACACCCACAGGCACACCCACCAGTACACACGTGTGCACATACACACATTTTGGTTTGGTGCCCTGTTTTCAGTGGCCTGGGGAGGTCCACGCTGGAAGTCGAATTCCAGCTCACCTTGTTGACTCGCCTGTGTCCACCGGCCATGAGGAGCCCACGCCCGTGCTCCCCATCACTTCCCTGTCCCTGAGAACTGTAGATCATGCGCTTGTGAGCGAGGCCCTCCCCTCCACACCAGCTCATTGCAAAGCGAACATCCTCTCCTTTCCAGGAGCCCCAGGATTAGCATCTGAAAAGGTTAGCACTTTCTGTTTGTTTGTTTGCTTTTTTGAGACAGAGTCTCGCTCTATTGTTCAGACTGGAGTGCAGTGGCGTGATCTTGGCTCACTACAACCTCCACCTCCTGGGTTCCAACGATTCTCCTGCCTCAGCCTCCCAAATAGCTGTGATTACAGGCGTGCACCACCACACCCGGCTAATGTTTGTATTTTTAGTAGAGACAGGGTTTCACCGTGTTGGTCAGGCTGGTCTCGAACTCCTGACCTCAGGTGATCCGCCCGCCTCAGCCTCCCAAAGTGCTGAGATTACAGGCGTGAGCTACCGCACCCCGCCGAGGTTAGCACTTTCATCACCAAAGACCCCGTGCCTCTTGTGGTCCTCTGAGGGATCCCACCACCACCACCCTTGTATTTTATCGCGTGCTCTTCAGGGCATGTGGAATTAGTTGAGTTTGCTTTTAGAGCTAAGTTTCTTTCCCTGTGTGGGTTTTTTAGGAAAACCTGAGGTCCCCTAATCTGTGCCCCCCCCCCCCCCCCCCCGACGCCTTAGAGCAGAGCAGCCCCTCCTCTCATTTGGTGCAGAAACAGTCAAGAGGAACCATTGGCCGAGAGCTCCTGTGACTGAGAGCGCCACGGAAGCCTGGGGATGACATCGGGCAGCTTTATTCTTTGCTTGGCTTTGGTAACTAGGTGGTCCCCTCAAGCATCCTCAGTTCCTCTTGCCGTTTATGAATCTAAGACAAGGAAGTCCTATAGAAGCCAAAGGGACAGGGATGGAAAGGACAGGTCCCAAGGGATGGGGCCGTCTTTACTCGTGGAAACCGGGAAATTGCTCCTCTCAGCCAACCAGGTTGACCACACACCACTCTTCCGGAGCAGCTCAGTCAGCCCCCGGGGACGAGAAACCACAAGCGCGGAGATGCTGAGGCCCAGGCAGGTGAAGAGGAAGTGGCTTTGGGTTTTTAAAGTGGGTGAGCGTGAGCCTCTCTCACTGCTTCTTCCCCGGGGGACTGCAAACCTCCTGCTGAAGGCTCAGGGCCGCGGCAGAGCCATGGGCTTCCGGTCCCTGCAACGGGTGACCTAAGCGTGGTGCACCCATCAGTCACGCAGGAGGACCGACTTGACGAACGAAAGACAAGCTGGGATGATGCAGGGTAAGAAGAGTCGGGGCCACGCCTCTGTCCCCGCAAACCAACAGGTGCATGGTGAGTGTGGCGGTCCCCACAGCTCCACAATGGGCTCCCCCGCCAACGGGGACGACAGGGATCTTCAGGAACTTCAGACCTCACCAAGTCAAGTGGACCACTCTCCACTCCACGAGGATGTCCAACGGTTCTTTAAAATGGGATTTTAGAGCCTCGGGAATGCATGTGCATCGCATCTTTCATATAATGGGACAGGATAGATTCATTTCTTGCAACATAGTGAAAAAGGTATAAGCTGCAGTAATTTGCTCTTTGAATGACCGTCACCCCCAGTATAGGATATGCTTGTATCCCCGTCACTCCTCTGCCTCTTTTTTAAGCTTTTCCACCACCTGTGTCCAAAAAGAATGTTATAGCGAGTGCTCTTAAATGTTGAACCTGGGTGTTGCTTCTTGGCCAGTCTGCGTGGCTCCATGAAAAGCTCACTGCTGCCCCAGCCGGGCTTCTTAGAGGAGGTCAGTTGTCCTATGTATCATTTACTCTGGGAATCCTACTGTGAAATCATGTCTGTATTTTTCTGGAGCAGTTCACATAGAGTAGAACGTGGAATTTCCCGTGAACGTCTCCTTCCTCCCCCGTATCTGCCGCCTGTCACTTCGCCGCCGTGCTAGAATACTGTTGTGTTGTAAGATGACTAATTTTAAAAGAACCTGCCCTGAAAAGTACTTAGAAACGCAGTGAAAGAGAGGAACTTGTCCTGTACCCAGTTTTTCCTTTGCAGGATGGGAAAGTATAAAAAGGCATGGAAGGTTGTCATGGGCTGTTCCTTGGGGGTTTTTATCTCGCTCACCGTGGAGATAAGCCTGCGGCTTGTCTAACCAGCACAGCACAAAGGTCTCGATGCCTTTTGGTAACATCTGTCATTACAGAAGAAAGTTTACACAACGTCAAAAAGTGACGTTAATGCTAAGTGTTTTTCCAGAAATATTGGTTTCATGTTTCTTAGTGGCTCTGCCTCCTGTGCTTGTATCATCCAAAAACTTTTTTAAAAGTCCAGAATTCTATTTTAACCTGATGTTGAGCACCTTTAAAACGTTCGTATGTGTGTTGCACTAATTCTAAACTTTGGAGGCATTTTGCTGTGTGAGGCCGATCGCCACTGTAAAGGTCCTAGCGTTGCCTGTTTGTCTCTGGAGATGGAATTAAACCAAATAAAGAGCTTCCATTGGAAGGCTTATATTGACCTTGTAACTATATGTTAATCCTCTAAGTGTTAAAATAAAATATAACTTCTGGCGCCGTGTCACGGGACTATTTTGTTGCATGAAGACATGACCCTAGTTGTGGAAGCAGTCTGGTGTCATTGGAAGCCCCCTGGGCTGGGGAGCTGGCCCCTGGGAGGAGCTGGAGACCTAGATAGCTCTCAATTCCGCCCCCATCCACAGTGGAGGGGGAGGCTCTCAGACCGTGGTGACATGAAATTCGGGCTGATGTAGTGCAAGGATTCCGAGAGGCTCCTTATGGCTAGGAGTATTTTTTGCATGCACATTCAACTGGTTGCTACTCTAGTTCTTTGGGGACCTCATTGCTTGGGGCTGAGGCAGGAGGAGGTGGTGAAATGAGGGCACACCTGAGTTTCATTGATCTGGTATCACCAGTGCTCAAGCCGGTACTCCTGGTGGCGTGGCTGGAATCACTAGTTTCTGTGAAGCTGCAGGCAGTGCGCAGCTGTTTCATGTGGACAACTCGAAAGGGCAGCAGCCTTGTGCCCGGCACTGGCTGGACATGTGCAGTGGGAGGCCCCATTTCCACAGCCAGGTTTGAAAATTTCACCCTGGCCTTTTGGGGGAAGATGGATTGGTTTGTGCCCACACTTGTCTGTGTCCCAAGGGCGTTTTTTTTAGCACTGTTTTAGGAAAACAGTTGTCGAGGAAATGACGTATTCGCAGCTACACCAAGTGCAGGCCTGGCAGCTCTGCTGATGCCAAGCATCCTCACTTGCGGCGGGCAGGAGGTGAGGGCATCAACCTCTAACCTCTAACCCATTGGGAACCTCTAACCACAAGTGCGTGCAGCTGGCTTCAAGGCACCATTGAGAATTCCTGGTTCCCAGTGTGACACAGCGTGGCACAAGGGAACAAGGGGGATCTACTGTTACCCTACCCGAAACCCTCTCCTCTAGGTTGTCAGCAAAAAAGTCCACTTGGGAAGAATATTTCGGGACTGCGCCCAGCAGTCTGTGGGGCGGAGACGGGCTGTCTCCACCTGTGAACCCCCCCATGCCCCACCCGCCCCTGCCGAGCCTTCTCCAAGAGCCGCACCAGGGCTGAGGCGCCTAGAACAGAGCCCGCTGGTTTGGGGCCATTTCCGCGGGTCTGGACATCACAGAGGTCGGGAGCACTGGGGGCGACTAGTTAGTTTGTTTTCTGCTGCACTGGGGAAGCCTCTTGAAGTAGGAAGTTCCTGACTCACCGGCTCCGGGGAGGCTACAAGCCTGTGGGGCCGGCTCCTCCGGCGGGTCAGGAAATACCGGCCCGCCCCACGCCCTCCACCCCACCTGGGCACGCCCGGGCCTGGGAGGCGGCTCCTCCGTCCGCAGAGGTGGTGGGGACCCCTGGCGGGAGCAGACAGCAGAGCGCAGCAGTGGAGGGAGCAAGGAGGGCGCCCTGCGGTGAGGAACGAGATGGAGGTGGACACAGGCGGGGCTCGGGCATGCCCCCAGCTTTTTTTTAATTGAAGCGAAAGACTCAGAAATCGTGAAATATATGGGACAGCCTGGAAGCTCCATTTTGCTGCTGCCAGAGGATGGTGGGAAAGAGCCACCATCCAGACGAGTTCCCTGGCTCTGCGCACTCGCCTGGGGGAGGCCTCCTTTTCCCTAGTCCTAAAACCCTTTCCTGAGAGGCGAGGCAGGGATCTGTGTTGCCAGCGCCCTCTGAGACCCGGGATGAGCGTGTGAAGGCTGCCAGCAGGCACGTGGCAGCCCCTTGGTGTGTCAGCTGCTTCTCCAGGGTCCCACTGAGTGCCCATTCGTCCTTGACTTGAGCACTCCTGCCTCCCGTTAGACCATCCAGATGGTATAGTGACATCAGCCGGGGACATCTCCGGACCACAAAAGGTACAGAAGAAGCAGAGGAAGGACCCTATCCTTGTCCTCAGAGCTAAGGGGCCGAAAGCTGTGGGAGGAAACACGGACCCACTCTCTCCATCGCGGATGGGGAAGGCTCCCCTCCTCCCTGCGGCACCTGCTGGAGGGACGTCTCAGCCTAGGACAGGGCGGCATCCCTTCAGTTCGCACAGCCTCTGGCTGCCACGCTGCGCCGAGCCCTGCCCTTCAGAACCTGTTTCCAGTTCCAGCTCTCCATAGGCCCCCTCATCTAGGCTGGTCACGGGTCAAATCAAAGGAAGGAATGGAGGCTGCACCCTGAGAAACCCTGGGACACCTTTCCAGAACATACATTGCCTAGGCTGTCTACTGCTCCTAGCTTTCCCCAAAGGCGTGTGTTTCTTCTGCGCCAGCTCACCCTTGCTCCGTCCAGGTAGCAAGTGTCTCTCTGTGTAGGTGAAGTTGCAGAAGGGACAAGCCAGAGGGGGCTGTGATTCTGAAACCTCCGCTCACTTCCCCCAAGGCTCTCTGGGGCTCAAAATTAGGTAGCATTAAGACCCTCAGGATAATTTATGTTTGCACTGAATTTAAAACAGAACAAAGGTAGGAAACTACACTTTTTGGGTGGCTGCGCCTTGCAAATGTATTCGGATGCAGGTTTGTGAGCAGCGCCATGGCCGACAGAACCACAGGCAGCCTCCCACACGGTGCAGGGGCGCCTTTCCGGCTCCTCTAAGAAGCGCTGCTGGAGCCACGCCCTGGCTCAGCTCGGAGGAGGAGCCACTGTGGGGCACCGTGGGGAGCGAGGCCTGAGCTCAGCCTCCCCAGCCACCGAGCACTTCCTGTCCCTGCTCAGTAACCAAGCACAGACTTCAGATCCTAGCATCTAAGTTTGAACTCCTTAAAAGCCAGGTATTAAATGACGAGTTAATGGGTGCAGGAAATCAACATGGCACATGGATACATATGTAACAAACCTGCACATTGTGCACATGTACCCTAAAACCCTAAAGTATAATAAAAAAACAAACAAAAAATAATAATAATAATAATAAAAAAAAAGCCAGGTATTTTAAAGGAAAATATAAGGAAATGTTTTAAGGCAAATTGGTACCTATTTCCAGCTCACCTTCCTGTAGTGCAAGAACTGTCTCCAAACCTCCTAAATAATCTTCCAGACAAAACTTTCTCATTTTCCACGTTCAACATCAATCACGTGGATTGACACATATCTAACCTTCAAATATGAACAAAGCCAAAAATATTGCTTAGAGATTCCCACATAAAGACAAAGGTTGCTTTTTCCTCTTCCGGGAACGCTGTCTACAGGCACTCAGCATGGCCCAGTTTCACAAACCGTCATAGGCTTTCCTAGAATACAGCCTCTAACAGCACTAGGCTGGCCCGAACCCCTGGGAAGAGAATCGTTTACCTTTATACCAAGATTGGGAAAGTGCCGAAGTCTGCACATGGCGTGGGCCTGGGCTGACTTCGAGGGGTTTGTGCTATGAGACCTAAAGCTCCTATGAGACTGCCCCAAACCAAAAACATGTCAGCAAGCGGCCAGGCATGGTGGCTCACGCCTGTAATCCCAGCACTTTGGGAGGCTGAGGCAGAAGGATCACTTGAGCCCAGGAGTTCGAGGCCAGCCTGGGCAACACAGTGAGACCCTGTCTACAAACAAAAAACCTGTCAGCAGGGCATCTGGTGCTTTGTGTGAATGTGTTCCCAGTAGGATCAAGTGTGCCTTCCTCATCAAGGAGCAGAAAGTTGCTGGGAAGGTGTTAAGGGCATGAGCACAGTCAGAAAGTTCAATCTTAAAATGAAGCTTTTGGCCGGGCGCGGTGGCTCATGCCTGTAATCCCAGCACTTTGGGAGGCCAAGGCAGGCAGATCACGAGGTCAGGAGATCGAGACCATCCTAGCTAACACAGTGAAACCCCATCTCTACTAAACATACAAAAAAAAAAAAAATTAGCCGGGTGTGGTGGCACGTGCCTGTAGTCCCAGCTACTCCAGAGGCTGAGGCAGGAGAATTGCTTGAATCCGAGAGGCAGAGGTTGCAGTAAGGTGAGATTGCGCCACTGCACTCCAGCGTGGGCAAGAGAGCCAGACTCTGTCTCAAAAATAATAATAATAATAAAAATGAAGCTTTTTTCAGCAAAAAAAAAAAAAAAAAAAAAAAAAAGGCAGGATAAGGGAACCACGTGCAAAGAGCCACCTCTGGGGTAGGGCAAGGTGGCCGACTCCGGAGGGGCCCGGGGCTTTCCATGAAACTGGCAATGTGCCATCTTGGTTCCTTGTCACCGTGTTATCCTTGCGTATGCTGAAATGTTTCTGTACACTCGTATCTGATAGTGGTAGGGAAGCAGAAGCCTAGGGGAGCCAGGGTGACATCATTTTGAGTTCAGCTCCACCTAAAATTAGCAAGGGAGGCCGGGCCCGGTGGTTCACACCTGTAATCCCAGCACTTTGGAAGGCTGAGGTGGGCAGATAGCTTGAGGTCAGGAGTTCGAGACCAGCCTGGCTAACATGGTGAAACTTTGTCTCTCCTAAAAATACAAAACTTAGCCGGGTGTGGTGACACACGCTTGTAATCACAGCTACTTGGGAGGCTGAGGCAGGAGAATCGCTTGAACCTGGGAGGCGGAGGTTGCTGTGAGCTGAGATCGCACCGCTGCACTCCAGCCTGAGCAACATAGCGAGACTCCATCTCAAAAAAACAAAAAATTAGGCACAGTCCAGGCCAGTCACAACCTTGGTCTAAGATGTTTACGTCTGAGGAAGCAGCTACATAACGCCCGCGAGGACAAACTCCTAGGATGGCAGAAGGTTCAGATGCCACACAACAGTGTATGCTTGAAGATGACCACAGTGAGGCTTCGATGTGCTTATGCACTAAGATGCCAAGGATGGCTTTCTTTAAATCAACAGAGCAATCCACTATGTCAGGCTGTCAGCCCGTCAGCCCACCTGACAGACACAGTGTAGCTTTTCTATAGCTAAGACCCCTACATAAGAGGAGTTTAAAACAGTGACGGGCATCCCTCCGCTCGCTTTCTGAGGACGCTCTATTCTATACCTGAGCAGCTTTCAGTGAACTCTCCTCAGTGAACTCTCCTCAGTGAACTCTGCAACTCACCTTGAGTTTCTTCCTGCGTGAGATCCAAGAACCGTCTCTGGGGTCTGGATCGGAACCCCTTTTTCCTGCAACAATGGGATTTCACAAATAAATGTTGATAAGTTATATATATAAAAATCTCAAGTTCTTCTCTCCCCCAAAATGAGACTCAACAAAACACTCAGACTACTGAACACTAGTATCACTGAACGCCCAGGGCCAGTGTGCAAAGGGGAGGTAATCCCCTGCTCACGGCCACTCTGTGGCCGCCTGTCTGGTTGGCTGGAGGGGGACCAGCCTGTGGGATGTGCTGGCCTCAATCACTGGCCACATCTGGCCCTACTTCTCTGAGACTGGGGCTGATTCCAGGAAAGGAGACAGCGATAGGCCTTTAAAGCGGCTGGGTCCCCACTTCCGCTCGCCTCCACAGCCTCCAGGTGGTCTCTGGTTTCAGAAAGCCACATGGAAAGCTCCCTCCTGGGCCTGGTGATCTGCAACGTGAGCCCCAGGGCTTGGCGGGCTGTCCCCATGGCGGAGAGCCTCACCTTCCCTCCAGTAATAGAACTGCAGTGAAGGAAGAGACGACAGTGTGGCCGTGGGAATGTTTATTCTGTGTTTATTCTGACATTCTGGACACAAACTAGACAGCACAGACGCGGGGCCCGATCCCAGCCTGCACAGCAGCCTCGCTGCGTCGCAACAGTGCAGCATGCAGCCTCTGGCTGCAGCAGCGGCTTTCAGAAGGCTGGAGCCAATGCCAGGGAACCCCAGGCTCAGCAGGGAGGGAGCAGGATCTGGGACAGAAGATCCGAAAAGTGAGGCCTCAGGGCCTCTGCAGGACTCAACTGCTGGAATTTCCACCACCATCTGCTTCTACAAAGACTGACGACCGCAGTAGTGTGGGGGGTCTGGTCCCAGAACCCATTCCCCACCCGTGCCCCGTATGCTTTGACCCTGACGATGGCCGCACCTCACCCTGGCGGTTTCTCCAGGGGCTTTGGTGCCTTGCTGTGCTCAGTGGGTCCCTCCACTCAGCATCCAGAGGCCGCTTACCAGGATCCGCCTGAGCGCTGCCCCCTGCACAGCCCCCACACGCCCCCAGGCGGGCTCTGCACTGCTGCTGCTGGGAGGAAGGGAAAGTCTGTCTTCTTTAGCATCAGCCCAGGAAGCTGCCTTTGCAGCAAATGGCCAAGCTGTGAGGTATCCCTGATTCATCATCTGGTTCCCTGGTGGGGGACTCAGCAAATTTCCCATGAAGATGAACTGCTGAACTTCGAGGCAAATTACAGCCAATCCAGGGGGCAGGCTCAGCAGGACGTGGTGTGGGGGACCAGCTGCCTCCAGAAACATCCCCCACTGGTGGAAATCCAGCCTCCTCCTGGCGTTCCCGTCAGCAATGAGTCCAGAGTCTTCAGTCTGCAGAAGAAGTGCTGAGAGCAGCCCGGGACTTCAGAGCCTTCCTGGTGATGCCCAGGAGATGCAGAGGTTCGGCAGGACCACCAGGGACAACCTGTGAGCTCCTCACTGGCTGGGGCTGCTGGCTGCGCTCACCGGCCCTGAGCAGCTCCCTCCAAGTCTTCCGGGGTCCAGGCCAATCGCACAGTGGAGACACCGTGAAGCAGCAGCTACTCCCTGACTCTGGCCCAGGCCACAGCCTCTGTCTGATGGGGGTGGCATCGGGCTCCAGGGACAAAGCTGGGCCGAGCTAGCAAGAGGACAGTTGTGGGGGACACAACGATGACAGTGACTGGCAGGGGCGCTGCCAGGACAAAGACCCAAATTAACGTCACAGAGTCTTGGTCGTTTAAACAAGCCTGAAGTGCATATATTTTCTAGTTGCAGCATTACTCACTGCGAACCAAACCAACTTTTCTGCCTCTTTACACGGCGGGGTTCTGCAGCAGCCCGGCCTCTCTTCTGGGCACAAACACGCCTTCCGCGGGGTGGGGCACATGGGGCTGTGGGGACACGGGCACTCAGCAGTGGGGCCGGGCCATGTTCAGGGCCCTCCCACAGCCTCCAGGAAGGTGCTTTCAGGGACCTGCTCTTTGGATGTTCAAAAGGACACATGAGGGTCTCTGGAGAGTGAGGAGAAGACCCAGAGTGCCATGGAAGGACCAGCCGGGGCGACTTACAGACTAGCCCAGCAAATCACACGGCCCGGGTCTCGGCTTCAATCTTCTGCTCCCCGTGCAGGCTCTCTGGGCCCAGCGGCTGAGCCACGCTCTGGCGGATGGCGATCTCGGGGCCGCCTCCATACAGGCTGTTCAGGTAGGTCCAGGTCTCCTCCGAAATCTGCCCATAGTCAGCTCCTGCCGGGCACGAGAGGCACCCCTAGGCTCACCTTTGCCACCTCAAGGAAGCCACCGGCCTGGGCAGTGGGGGCTCCGCAGGGCCAGGCCCCGAAGCAGGAAGACGGCAACCAGGGCTTCTATGCAAAGCTGTCAGATGGAAACCAGAATTTCCCAGAGGAACGTCCGTCCCGCTAAGGGCACCGGGTAACACATCTCTGGCTGTGTCCCTTGTTCCTGGGGGTGGGGCTGACATAAACAGCAGGGTGGGCAAGGCCAGCAGCAGGCAGAGGGGTGGGACCTGGAGGACACAAGCAGAGACCAAGCCCCTTGGGCCATCTCTCAGCCGCCTGGGCCTGGACTCGGGTGGACGTCTCAGCCTGACTCTAAGACAGGTGGTAAGGGGGCTCCTGGAAGGACGGGACTGGGCAGCAGCCTGGCAGCCAGGAAGGGCAGAGAGGAGCCTGGCTGACCCGGGGGGGGAACTCACCCTGCTTCAGCTGGACGTGGCCGCTTCCTTTGACCTGTGCAATCCTGCTGTTGTCAATGGGCCCGGGGGGCTCTGGAACAGACACAGCAGGCTCGGGTTCAGCCCCTGCCATACCCTCCACCCTCCATAACAGCAGAGCCATCCCAAGTGGGGCCTCCCCAGGCCTGGTGGTCAGCATGAAGTCTCTAATGAATGAGGCGCCTAAGCCACCCAATGCTCCTTTGTGGCAGTCTGAGGACCCAGCAGAGGGAATTTCCAGGACGCACAAGATCATCTCAGACTCTGTGCTGGCCGCAGGAGCTGCGGTGGGTGGCCCATGCCCTCATCTCTGCTGGCAGCTGCCGCTCACCACACCCCTTCCCCTCTGCCCAGCTATCTCATTTAGCCTCAGCAACCACAGGACAAGACAGAGGTTTACAGAGACAGAGCCAAGGCCTGGGCAGGTGAAGTAACCACTCAGGTCACAGCTGGTAGAAGGCAAGGCCAGTGTCCAGGCCAGGGCGAGGGCTCCGGAGCTACGTTCTCAACCACAGCCATGCTGAAGGCCTCAGCCACCACCAGAGAGGCCTCACAGTGGCCCTGGCACCTTCCCCGACCAGCGGGATGGCAATGAGGCCTCCCTTCCCAAGCACAGGTGGGTGCTCATGCACACAAAGGGTCCCATGAGCAGAACCATGGGCTCTACCCACCCTGCCGGGGCCTGGAGCCACAGGCAACCCATGGCTTGGTTCTGCTGTTCTTCACTGGGGACTTGGGGGACCCCAGGAGCTTCCTTGTGATGGGGCCTGTCTCCACCTCTGTAAATCCAAGGAGTCAGATGACAAATCTGTCATTTCGGGCAACACACTCCCCTGAGGAAAGGGCCTTGCAGGAGGGCAGAGCAGCTTGCTGGGCATGACAGAGAGTGGAGAAGGGGAGGAGGCGCAGAGCAGGAGCAGCTTCCTGCCTCTGGTTGGGGACAGTGATCCCCACTGGGGACTGGCAGAGCCCGAAGCTCTCTGTTCACCCTGGATGGGTGGCATCTGGGGGCAGGCACGGGGCCTGCAGGATCCCCTGTGTGCCAGCCCTCCCCTGCCAGCATCCCATCTCCCAGGAGGCCCCCAAGGCAGGTAAGTGCCAGGTCCCCCTCAGCTCACCGTTGTCCTTCCCCTTGACAAACGCCTCCCACTCCCGGAACCACTGCATGCTGATGCAGTAGATGACGCCCGGCGACTCCTCGGCCTGGAAGGCCTTGTTCAGCTGGGCAGGCAGGCAGGGATGGGAGGAGACAGAGGGCAGGTCAGCCTCCATTTACCTTCAGCAAGGATTTCCCAAATGCCCCCGCCCCAGTCCCTCACCCAAGAGTCTTACAAAAACACCAGATACTCAAGGTGAAAACACCAGATACTCAGAACCCCCAGACAAGCTCAAACAAAATGAACACACTCATCGCTCAGAGACGGTGGTAACATTTTGTAGGTCTCTTCAATAACTGTTTGACCCAACTGAGACCACAAGGGAGATGCTACTTTTTGAGAGGGAGTCTCACTCTGTGCCCAGGTGGGAGTGCAGCGGCGCAATCATGGCTCACTGCAGCCTTGACCTCCTGGGCTCAAGTGATCCTCCCACCTCAGCCTCCTGAGTAGGTTGGACCACAGGTGCATAACACTATGCCCAGCCCTGACAGTCTCTTTTTTGTTTTTGTTCTGAGACAGGGTCTCACTCTATTGCCCAGGCTAGGGTGCAGTGGCATGATTACGGCTCACTGCAGCCTCAACCTCCCAGGCTTAGGTGATCCTCCCAACTCACTCAGCCCTCCAGGTAGCAGGGACTACAGGTACTCATCACCATGCCTGGCTAATTTTTGTATTGTCTGTAGAGATGGGGTTTCGTCGTGTTGGCCAGGTTGGTCTTGAACTCCTGGGCTCAAGTGATCCACCTGCCTCGGCCTCCCAAAGTGCTGGGATCACAGGCATGAACCACCATGCCCAGGCAGCAGAATCATTTCCTAATGGCCACAAAGCACGGGTGTCCCTCAGTGTCTCTCACCAGGCCCTCCCTGTGAGTGGAGCATGTCCTAACCCTGTTAGAAGTAGCATGGCACTAAAAATACAAAAAAATTAGCCGGGCGTGGTGGCGGGCACCTGTAGTCCCAGCTACTCGGAGAGGCTGAGGCAGGAGAATGGCGTGAACCCGGGAGGCGGAGCTTGCAGTGAGCCGAGATTGCGCCACTGCACTCCAGCCTGGGTGACAGAGCGAGACTCCGTCTCAAAAAAAAAAAAAAAAAAAAAAAAAAGAAGTAGCGTGGCAGGGAGGGAGTGTGCCAGGAGCCTCGCCTGCACTCAACTCCCTCACAGAAGTCCCTCTTCTAAACACAGTCACACTTGAGTCCTGGTTTGCACCTTGGTTTTCACTTCCTGCTTTATCTTGGGCAGTTTGTAGAGCCCAGTGGTTCTCACCCAGGGCAGGGAGGGTACTCTGCACCCCAGGGGACCCTTGGCAATGTATGGAGGTCATTTTGGTTGTCACTAGCACTAGTGGGTAGAGGCCAAGGATGCTGCTAAACATCCTACAATGCATAGGACGGCCCCACAATAAAGAATGATTCAGCCAAAAATAACACGGCCAAGGCTGAGAATCGGATCCATCTACTGGTTCTTTAAGCTCAACAGCACCCGGGCGATGAGGCTTCACTTACTCAAGCCAACCCTCCCACCAGGAAAAGCCCTCCTAGACACCTGGCCATCTCTAGTCCCCCACAGAAGACTTTCTTTTCTTTCTTTTTTTTTTTTTTTTTTTTTGAGTCGGAGTCTCACTCTGTTGCCCAGGCTGGAGCGCAGTGGCACAATCTCAGCTCACTGAAACCTCCGCCTCCCAGGTTCAAGCGATTATCCTGCCTCAGCCTCCCGAGTAGCTGGGATTACAGGCACCTGCCACCACGCCCAGAAAATTTTTGTATTTTCAGTAGAGATAGGGTTTCGCCATGTTGGCCAGGCTGGTTTCAAACTCCTGACCTCAAGTAATCTGTTCACCTCAGCCTCCCAAAGTGCTGGGATTACAGGTGTGAGCCACCATGCCCAGCCTCAAAAGACTCCTTTCAAACTTGCTCAGGGACTACACAGGACTCTTTTGTCCCCAAGTCCCCAACTGCCCCAGGCAGAGGCTGGCAGAGCCGCCCCCGCACCGCCTCGCCGCACGCACCTTGATGAAGGTGTCGATCTCGATCCTCCTGCGCTTGGCCAGCGCCTCGATCTCCACCTGGCAGATGGAGCACACGTACAGGTGGTTCACGGCAGGGCCACCCCCAAATCTGTGCCCAGGGTGGGAGAGAGAGAGACGGCCTGAGCGGGGGACCAGTGAAGGGAGAGTGATCACTGCCTTCCACTTCCCCCTCAAGCCATCAGTGCCCTCTCAGCGCTGTCGCAGGCCTGCGTGCACCTCTGTGTGAGCACCATGGAGCCTGCAACGCAGCAGCGCGCCCACAGCCCGCGGGAGGCCCTGCTTCAAGGCTGAGGGGCAGATGGGCCAACACATTCAGCCAGTTTCCTGTCCCTTGCCACTGGAAGGATCCAAGTGGATTCCCACAAACGACACGTGTCATTCTCCACGAGACAAGTGAAGGCGGCTCTGTGCTGCCTGCGTGGAGGCCAGCGTGTGGTGTGGGGTCCTGGGGGCATTCCTTCCCTGCCCTCCCCTCTTTTCTTGCCCAGCTGGGCCCTGGACAGGATGGAGACAAGTTGGCCTTGCGGGCTCTCACCTGTTGTACAGGTGCTCCCAGACGTTCTGCGGCAGGATGACCACCAGGTCGTCGATGTAGTGGTATTTGTGGGGCGGGATGCCTGGGAAGAAGGTATAGGGAGTGAAGCTGTGGCTTGGCCCACCTGCCCACCCTGCTCTCCCACCACAGGGGGCGCCTCACCTCCGTGGGAGCAGAGGAAGGTCTGGTTGGTGATGGGGCCCGGCTCTGCGAAGGTGTTGAACTTGTTGAGCCACTCGCGGGACACATAGAACCGCAGCAGGCTGGGCTCCCTCATGGCAGCCAGGGACACCACCTGCTGCCGCTCCCGCACGGCCTCCTCGCTGCTCTTCCTGCGGGGTGAGGAGGGGGTGAGAAGCTGTGCCTGACGGCTGCCACCTCCAGACACATGCAGATCCCCCATCCCAGTGCACTTCGGGCTACCGGCCCTGTCCACCACCTTCTGGGTCCCTCAGGGGTCCTGGACATGTGAGCAGCCCCCTGTGCTGCTGGCCAGGGCCCTGGAGAAGGCTCCAAGCTGCCTTCCTGGGTTCCCCACGGCAGCCAGAGAGCTTTTTTTTCCTTTTTTTTTTTGAGACGGAGTCTTGCTTTGTTGCCTAGGCTGTAGTGCAGTGGCACGATCTTGGCTCACCGCAACCTCCGCCTCCCGAGTTCACGCCATTCTCCTGCCTCAGCCTCCTGAGTAGGTGGGACTATAGGCGCCCGCCACCATGCCCGGCTAATTTTTTGTATTTTTAGTAGAGATGGGGTTTCACCATGTTAGCCAGGATGGTCTCGATCTCCTGACCTTGTGATACACCTGCCTCGGCCTCCCAAAGTGCTGGGATTACAGGCGTGAGCCACCGTGCCCGGCCTCTTTCTTAACAATCCAAGTCCTTACTTCCCTGGTTCAATCCAGGCGCTTTCCCCTACACACACCCAGAAGGCCCATGGGTCCCAGGGGATGGAGATGGTGAGGTTCCTCCACCAGGCCCAGCCCAGTGCCCACCTGTAGAAGAGTACGTAGCCCTCGGCATTCTGCACCACCGTCTCGTGGACTTCTGTGACGTACTGGTCATCAAACTCGTACCACTGCCCATTGATCACGTTCTGGCAGTAGGCGATGTAGTGCCCACCTGTGGCAGCAGAGAAGACGGGTCACAGGGATCCTAGCGGATGGGGATGGCAGGGGAGGGGACATGACTCACTGCCTGCTGTGCCGTGGTGGCAGATGACCGAGAGGAGGTCGTAGGTGGTGATCTGGGATGTGCACTCCTTGGCAAGGAAGGGGCGCAGGTCAAGCCCCTCGAGGGGGAAGGAGACGTGGCTATTGATCTTGAATGAGTACATCACCTCATGCCGAAAGCGCTTTAGGTGAATGCACAGGATCTGCGGGGACAGAGAGAGTGCCAGTCATCTAGAAGAAATGACACGGACCCTCGCAGCCTTGCCCACGGGCCCAGGACAGCTGATGGGATCATGCAAGCTGACTCCATTGGAATAAATCCAAGAGTTCCACGTGGGGGCCAGACTGGGCTCACTCTAAGTCACACAGATCACTCCCAGCTCCACTGCTGAGAACCGGACCCTGAGAGCTGCACTGAGCCATCAAGTTTACCAGTTCTGTCGGCATTGCCTTTGAGAAGCCACAAAGCCTCCCCGAGCCACCACAGCCCCATCCTGGGCCCCCTCTGCCGGGGCCCTCTCCTCTTTGCTCCAGCCACACGTGCCTTCCTTGGTGCGGACAAGCCTGCTCCTGCACTGGGGTTTTGTCTGTTCCTTCTGTGCCTTCCATCCATGACGCTGACACCAGCCTACACCCTCCAGGCCTCACTCAGACGTTATTCCTCAGAAAGGCCCCTGGCAACAGCCCCAGCTGGGCCAGCTCTCCTCCCGCCACTCTGCAGCCGGCAGGAGCCATAGCTGTCTCACTGGGGGTGGTACCTCAGTGTCCCACACACCTGCCTCCCATTGGGCCCTCACACAACATGTCAGACAACAAATGTGCTGAGGCTACCAAGAGAGGGCACCAAGTCACAGTCGGAAAAATGTGCCCCCTGCTAACCCTTCCCACAAGTTTCTCAGCCAAAGCTATGCAGTCTCCATGGCCCCTGCAGCACAGAAGTGCCCGAGCAGTGGAGCAGGGTCAGCCCCCGCCTGGTGTGTGCTGGTGTGTACCCCGAGATAGCTGAGGAGGCTGCCGAGGCCGCCGGCTCACCTCGGGCAACCGCAGGACTTTGCAGTACTTCACTCCGTTCCGCAGCCTGGGGAGGAAGCACGAGCCAGCATTAGTGTCCAGCATCAGGGGCAGGGACCAGGGGAGCAGCCCTCCACCCGGCTCCCTTCCGGGAAGGCAGGATTGTGGGGGGCTCTCTGCGGGAACCCAAGGGGAATATGTAGGGCACAGACACGGCAGTTAGGGAAAAGGCGAGGGAAGGCTCACTTACTTCTTACACCGCTCACAGCTGTACATGTTGTCACCTAGGGCAGTAAAACAAAGGGTCAGAGGTTAGCAAGGATGGAAAATGAGGGAGCAAAAAAAAGTGACTATGATGATTTCTGCTTAAGAAATAAGACCTGGCCGGGCACGGTGGCTCATGCCTGTAATCCTAGCACTTTGGGAGGCCGAGGCAGGCGGATCCCCTGAGGTCAGGAGTTCGAGGCCAGCCTGGCCAACATGGCGAAACCCCATCTCTACTAAAAATACAAAAATTAGCTGGACGTGGTGGTGCGCACCTGTAATCCCAGCTACTCGGAGGCTGAGGCGGGAGAATCGCTCGAACCTGGGGGGCTGGGGGCAGAGGTTGCAGTGAGCCAAGATCATGCCACTGCACTCCAGCCTGGGCGACAGAGTGAAACTCCATCTCAAAAAAAAAAGAAGAAGAAGAAGAAAAAGAAATAAAACCTGAGAGGTACTGGAGGGAGGGAAGGCCCTGGCTGGGCCCCACAGACAGAATCCATACAAGGGAGAAATGGATATATTTGACCCCAGAAATACTTCAACATCTATAAGACACCACCAAAAGCAAAATTAAAAGGCAAAAGGCAGAACGGAGGTGGGGGGGAAGTGCAACATTAATTACAGAAAATGTGTTTGAAACAATTTTTTTGAGACAGGGTGTTGCTATGTTGCCCAGGCTGGTCCCGAACTCCTAGGCTCAGGGGACCCTCAGCCTTCGGAGTAGCTGGGATCATAGGTACACGCCACCATGACCGGCTTAAAATCTTAATGTATAGTTTCTCCCTCCATGCACACTGTGAAAATTAAGTCAAAATGGGATCAAAGACCCCAATATAGGACCTAAAACTATAAAACTTTTAGGAGAAAAGTAGGAAAAAAGCTTCATGACATTGGATCTGGCAATGATTTCTGAAACACAACACCAAAGGTGCAGACAACCAAAGCAAAAGACACAAACCACAGAATGAAACGCACCCTACAGGATGGGAGGACAGGGTTATAAGTCACGTATCTGGACATATAAAGAACTCCTCTAACTAACGAGGCCGGCGCCGTGGCTCACGCCTGTAATCCCAGCACTTTGGGAGGCCAAGGCAGCAAATCCAGTTGAGGTCAGGAGTTCGAGACCAGCCTGGCCAACATGGCAAAACCCCATCTCTACAAAAAATACAAAAATTAGCCAGGTGTGGTGGCGCATACCTATAATCCCAGCTACTCAGGAGGCTGAGAGGCAGGACTGCTTGCACCCAGGAGGCGGAGGCTGCAGTGAGCCAAGGTCGTGCCATTGCACTCCAGCCTGGGTGACAGAGTGAGACTCTGTCTCAAGACAAAAAAGAATCCCTATAACAAGCAACAAAAACAAAACAGGCAAAGGACTCACATAGATGTTTTTCCAAAGACTTACAAATGGTCAACAAGCACATGATAAGACACTTAACATCACTACCATTAGGAAATGCAAATCAAAACCACAATGAGGCTGGGTGCGGTGGCTCGCGCCTATAATCCCAGCACTTTGGGAGACTAAGGCGGGCGGATCACCTGAGGTCCGGAGTTCAAGACCAGCCTGGCCAACATGGTGAAACCCCATTCTACTACAAATACAAAAATTAGCCGGGCGTGGTGGCACGTGCCTGTAATCCCAGCTACTCGGGAGGCTGAGGCAGGAGAATCACTTAAACCCAGGAGGTGGAGGTTGCAGTAAGCCAAGATCATGCCATTGCACTCCAGCCTGGGCATCAAGAGTGAGACTCCATCTCAAAAACAAAACAAAAAAACCCACAATGAGATACCACCTCATACCCATGAGGTTGACTCCCATCAAAAAAGTAAACGAGTGTGGGCGAGGATGTGGAGAAATTGGAACTCTTGTGCGTCACTGGTGGGAATGTGAAATGGGGTGGCCACTGTGAAACCCAGTACAGTGGCTCCTCGAGAAATTAAAAGTAGGCATAGACCCAAAGGGATGAAAGAAGAGAGGTGTGCACACCCATGGTCAGAGCAGCATTCCTCACAATAGCTAACAGGGAAGCGGCCCGAGTGTCCACTGATGGATGAACGAATAAGCAGAAGAGCCCCAGCCATCCACACAATGGAACAATAAATAACCAGCTACAAAAGGCAGGGCATTCTGACACACACTGCAACACGGATGAACCCTAAGGACGTTATGCTCAGTAAAAGCTGTCAGTCACAAAATGGCAAGTACTGTATAATTCCACTTATATGAGGCCCTTAGAGTAGTCACATTCACAGACTTGAATGTGGAGGTTGCCAGGGGCTGGGAGGTGGGAGTAGGGAGCTATTTCACAAATATTGAGTTTCAGGTTTGCAAGATGGAAAAGTTCTGGAGATGAATGGGGAGGATGGCTGTGAGACCATGTGCGTGTATTTAACACTACTCAACTGTGCACTTTCTGTTAAAAATAACATTTAAAATGGTTATGGTGGTAAATTTTACATTTTGTGTATTTTACCACAATTGAAAATTGGAAAGAAAAAAAAAGAGAGAGAGAGTTTTCCCAAAGGTTTAGATGCCAAATAGCCAACAGAGAAAAAGAGCAAGAACAGGAATGGGCAATGTTTAAATAAATACAAAAAGCCAGTATATTTAACAAAAAATGTAGAAACTCATCAGTAATCAAGGAAATGAAAAATTAACACACAGTATCATTTTTGCCCACCAAATTGGTAAAAATAAAAATAAGTAAACACCCAAGAGCTTCAAGATGGTGGGGATGGGACAGCACGTGGCCCTGGCCCAGCGTGGCCAGCAGTGGGGGTGGGAATCTGATGGAATCAACTTTAGAAGCCAAGTCTAGCCTGGCCGTGCATCCCACAAGTCCTGGGCTGCATGCTGGCCTGCTGGGGTCTGCACACCTCCGTCCCCACAACCCTCCACCTCCCCGACCCTTGCCAGCCAGGCCCCTCACCCTTTAACTCATCAGCGGCAAAGAAGGCAGCAAGGCAGTCTTCCAGCGTGACGACAGGCCCCCAAAACCAGCTGGGGGTACAGGATACCACAAACCTACAGACAGAAAAGGAGTGCCAGGTGCTGCCAGGGCCTGGGCGAGAACAGGAGCTGAAGGACTCTGGCTGAGGTCTGTCAGGCCTGAGCCGCAGAAGGACCCTGAAGGCCCAGAGAGGTAGCCAGGCACGGCGGGTCGGGGCAGAGGCCTGGAGCCAGACACCTCCGTGTCCTGGGCTGAGTAACATCACCTCTCCGAAAGCCTGGCCTCCTTCATCTGTGTTGTGGCCATGATCATGCTACCCCCGCCCTGGGACCGTGCAGGTCTCTGGCCTCAGGCAGGCAAGGCAGCCCTGGGAAAGCTGCTGCCCTTCCCGCCAACCAGGCCTGTGTCCTGCTGCTGCCCTCCCTTCAACCTACCACGTGGTCACCTCCCTGCTGTCCATCGCCCTCCAGCTCCAAGGGACCATCCAATCCTGGCCACTTCAAAGTAGCCAAGAAATTCCCTGCTTATTAAGCCAACTCCTCTGCAGGCTTCGGCCCCCAGCTCCTCCCTGGTTCCCCAAATGCATGGACTTCACTGTGTAGCGTCTCCCGCCCAGGAAAATCAGGACAGGCCCAGCCCGTGTCGCCCTGTAGTGGCAAGGTGGGCGCACCGTCGGATGTACTCCACAATGAAGGCCAGCCAGCCCTGGGCAGCATAGCTGTCCCCACAGGCGCCTGGCTTGGCGGGTACATTCTGGTAGATGGCTGAGTGGAGCTTGGCCAGGTCCTCCTTGCCAGGAATGGGCAGCGATAGGTCCTGGAACGTCTCCACTGTGGTGGATACCTGTGGGGTTGAAGGTCAGTCTGTTGCCCATCCTCTGGCAATGTCTGCACCCCAAACCCCAACCAGCAGGTGAGGGGCAGAGGGCCTGCTCCCCAGGCCATAGACACGGGATCCATGCAGGCAGGGCCCTCCCCTGGAGAAAAGCAGGGAGCACCCGTGGAGAGCCCACCCTGCACCCAGTCAGGGCAAGAGCTGCTGAAGCTGCTGGCAGCCTGGCCCAGCTCCCCCCATCCCTGGGGCACCGACCCGGTCACAGGTGAGACACTGCACGAGGCTGAGGATGGAGCCATCAAAGATGTCTGAGATGACGCTGCGGTAGCGCTGCTCCTTCCGCCTCCGGCTGCCGGCACTCAATACCTGGGCTGGGGACACAGCACGGGACTAGCCCAGCCTCCAGCTGCCTGGCCGGGGCGAGGTGCAGGCCCTGGGCCTTCCTTTGACAGGATATGGAGTGACATCTGTGAGTCACATGACTGGGTAAGCAATTCACCATCTCATACCTCTGTGTCATCCTCTGCAAAACGTGGCTCCCACACTGGTGTCTCAGGGGTCTACCTGAGAGGAGCCCATAGCCCAGCCCTCTGCCACACGGGGCCACGAGAAAGGCAGCCACGGGCGCAATCTGCACTCCCAGCCTCAAGCTGACCCACCCTCCCCTGTGCCCCCCAAACCTTTCTTGAGCACGTATGACGGTGCCATCCTCATGGGGCTTGCACGAGGGGGGCTGCTAGACAGCTTGGCATGGCCCTCATGGTGGTGGACGGGGCTGCAGGGGCGAGAGGAGCTGCGTAGGTGGGCATCATTGTCCGGCTCTGGGGGCAGAGAGGGTACCATGCTGGGCCACAGCAGCTAGGCCAGCTCCATGAGTGGGCAGGAAGATGACTTGCCAGCCCCTCCTAAAGGGATGAAGGCCTGACCCCAATGTGTCTCCTCTGTCACGTGTCCACTCCTGGCCCCAGCACACAGGCCGGAGCAGAGCTGTCCAATCCACGTCCGGCTGAAGCCTCAGGGCTCTGGGAGAGGGCTCTGAATTGGGCTCCAGCGTTATGAGCTAGGGGACCCTGGGCACATCACTGACCTCCCGGAGGCTGACTTCCCCACTGTCATTCGGGTCTAGTGAAGAACCCGTACCCCGGCTACCGCAGGTCGGCGCTCAGCACCCAGTAGGTACTGGGCCATAGGCTGAGGTTCCTCCCGCAGTCCCCGGCCAGCTGATACCTGGCGTCCGGCAGGGGCTGGAGGACCGTGGTGATGGGGGCTGGGCCTCCGCGGGCTGTTCGTCAAGGGCAGCCATGGTGGTGTCCACATCAGCGTCCTCGTCCACTTGCTCCGAGTTTGTGCGCTGCTGGCCCCAGGAGAACTTGCGGTCCTTCATCCGCTCCTTCTCAGAGATGGCTCGGCCCGCCTCATCCGGGATCAGCAGCTCCGTCTCGGCCTGCGAGCTGCCCCCGCCACACCCCTGCCCATCACCCTCACCCCGGTCACTGCTCGAGTCACAGGACAAGAACTCGTCTTCTGATGGGCTCCGGTCACCCTCTCGTTTCTCATCCGTGTCACTCGAATCTGAGTCCCGAGCCTCTGTCAGCGCCACCGTGGCCACCACCGGCTCCTTGAGCTCCTCATGCAGCTGGTCCATCAGGCAGCGAAGGAACTCTTGAGTGTCCTAGAACCAGGGGCTGCATCAACAGGGCTCTCCTGGAGGCAGGAGGAACCAGCCTCCAGCGCCCTGTGGCTGATGAGAGCTCCAGCCTCCATCTAGGAGGGCCTCATGGGCACCCCCTGCAGAAGAGCTGCTCACCCCCAAGCGGCCTCCCAGGGCAGTCTGTCCTAACTCCATTCTTCCGAGGATAACAGTGAGGACTGGAGAGGCTAAAGGACTCCTACTAGGACACACAGCTATAAAGTGTCAGAGCCAGGTATGCACCTGGGTCCACGCAACTCCCCGGCTCCGGCTCTGAATCTCCTGCCTCTGCTGCAAGCTCAGCACGGGAGGGATACAGAGGCAGTACCACACTGAGCCCGAGCCACCTTTCTCCCTACAGAAGAGACCAGTGGAGGTGGGCAGGGAGGTGGTGGAAGGATGAGGGAGTGTGATGCCAAAAGAGGGCTCACCTGAGTCCTGCCCCAAGCCATGCTACCCACAGGCCAGGCCGCCTGCATGCTCCACCCTTCCTCTGGCTCCCCCTGCTCTCTCAGTCCCTGTGCCAGCCCCCACATACCCTCACTGCCTGCTCTCACCTTCCCACAGACCTGGGCATGACTCAGTCTAAGCTGCCCCTGCAGGCTGCCTGGGTCTCAAATCCCAGCAATGACTATTTTGTCCTGACCACTCTGTGACTGCGCCACCAGCACAGCAGGAAGCCAAGGCAGCAGGGGCTCGGGCAGAGGTGCCCAGTAAGCCCCACTGAGATCTGTGTGCTTACACAGGAGGTGCACTGGAAGGTCAGAACGTGCTGGTGGCAGCAGACCCCAGCAGCTGGGGGGTGCTCGGGTGGTGCTGGGCATTGGAGAAGGACTTGGGTTCTGAGCCCAAATCAGCCCCAGCAGTCCCTGACCTGGATACTAGAAGTAGCCCTCAGCCCAGGCTCTGATCCCCAGGAGGCAGGGGTCACGTAGCAGCCAGAGCCAGCCTCATGTCACACATCTGGGAAGAGGATCCCGGCTCTCTCCGCTCATGCGCAGGGAAGGGAGGGCTCGGGAGGGACTCCCCAAGGCAAAGTGTCAGACTCCAAGATCAGAGGAATGAACCACTAGGTTACGTTGCATCAGGGAGGGGACACGTGTCCTGTGGCAGGCATGATCAAAGGCCGTTTCAAGAAGAGGCTTTCAATCCGCCATCTACTTCTCTTTCTGGTTCTTCCTTTCAACAAAAGTACTATGTGTTCCTTGCCAAAATCTCAATCCATGCAGAAGCACGAAAGCGTCTTTTGGCCCTTAAGAGGCACCTGCAGCTGCGTCTACAATTCAGCCTCAGAAGTGTCCCCGCGTTATATCCTAGAACCAGAGAAAGGGATGCTTCTGCCGGAGTCCAGATGGAGTCCTGCAGCGCGCATGGCCCTCCGTAATGGCATCCTGACCCAGAGCTGAAAGCCGGCAGGGCGCCTTGCACAGTCAGGGTGGTGCTGTGCTGAGGGATGGGCTCAGGTAGGCCTGAATGCCATCTCTGCCAGGATGTGCTGTGTGACCTGGGTGAGGGGTGGAACCTCTCTGAGCCTCAGCTCTTTACCTGTAACGTGGGGGTGACAACAGTGCCCACTTCATGAGAGTTCTATGAGGACTAAGTTGTGACCACTTAAATGGTGCACAGTGAATTTTAGTCATTGTGGATGTTATCACTCCCCAAAAAGAGGTGTCCAGGCAGTGCTGAGCTTCTCAAGCAGGAGCCAAAGGCCCGGCAGCCTTCATCCTGGGACGGGACAGCAGGCAGGGGGTAAAGGAGGGTGGAAGGTCTCCCCACATGACTGCCACTCTGTCCATGGCACTCATTCAGGCAGCACAAGAGGCGACCCAGCCAGGTCCAGCTCTGCCTGCAGGCCTGGCACAAAAGCCCAGGCCGTGGACCATCTGGGGCAGGAGGCTGGAGGGCAGGAGCCATCAGCCCGGGGCTGACGTATACGCATGGCTGCACTCTTTGTCTTGGTCTCATTATTTTATAAAATAGAAAAATGTGGTTGGCTTCAAAGGGGTTCTCTAGATTTAAAAAAAATTCTTAAACTTTTTACTTTAATAAAAGTGAAATTTTGCCTGTGGTTTGGGGAAGTGAAACCCTGTGCCATTTTGGGGGCCCTGCAGCAAGGTTGCCCAGGTTCAAATCTCCCCTCCGCCAGGTGCAGTGGCTCATGCCTATAATCACAGCACTTTGGGAGCCTGAGGTGGGACGACTGCACGAGCCCGGGAGGTCGGGGGTGCAGTAAGCCATGACTGCACCACTGCACTCCAGCCTGGATGACAGAGTGAGACCCTATACCCACCCTCCCCCGCAAAAAAAAGAATTCCCCTCCACCATTTACTAGCTGTGTGGCCTGTGCAAGTGGCTCGGCCCCCGAACCTCAGTCTGCCCATCTGTGGAGTGGGGTTAAATGTCAGCAGGTTGCTGGAAGGCGCCACTGTCCTCACACGTGTGAAAGGCTTAGGAGTGAGAGCCTGGTCCGTGAGACCTGCCAACCAGTGCTCAGCTGCCATTGCGATTTTCCACTCTGGTTTTGGCGTCAAAGTCAGGCCTGGTGGGTCATGGCCTTGGGTGTCCCCTGGGCAGCTCAGATGGCTTACCTGCTGGGCATAGCCTCGGAACATTGGGTTGACCAACTTGATCCCATGAGACAGACTGGTGGGGACCACGTAGCTTGGCCTGTAGGAAGCCCAAACCCATTAGTCCAGGTAGCCTGCCTTGAGCTGCTCATTCCCGGGAGAAGCAGGCAGCCAGCTGGTCAGGCTGGAGCAGTGAGGCGTTTCCTGACATTTGGGGAGGGGCCTACTCAGCCAGGAGCCCCAAGAGGCTCACACATCTCTACAGACAAGAAGAAAATGTCAAGTCATAGCTGCCTCAATTAAGCAAAGAGCTCAAATAAAATAGCATCATTTCCTGCTGGTGCACAACAAACTCGCCTAAACATGATTTGTTTTCATTCTGAAACACTTACTGTGGTTTTCTCATTTCAAAAGTAAGACATGTTCATTATCGACAAATCTAAAATTTCAGAAAAGTACAAGAGAAAAACATCACCACTAATGGCACCAGATACTTACCATCAGATTTCTGGTTCTGTGAAACTACAGATGCACATACAAAAATACATACAGATATACATTTAAACTTGGCTTCTACACAAGTGGAATTATATTGTACCATGCTGGTTTTTTTTTTTTTTTTTTTTTTGGGACAGAGTCTTGCTCTGTTTCCCAGGCTAGATTGCAGTGGCATGATCTTGGCTCGCTGCAACCTCTGCCTCCCGGGTTCAAGTGATTCTCCTGTCTCAGCCTCCCAAAGTGCTGGGAATACAGGTGCGTGCCACCATGCCCAGCTAATTTTTGTATTTTTAGTAGAGACGGGGTTTCACCACATTGGCCAGGCTGTTCTCAAACTCCTGACCTTGCGATCCGCCCGCCTCGGCCTCCCAAAGTGCTGGGATTACAGGAGTGAGCCACTGCGCCGGACTTCTTTTTTTTTTTTGAGACAGGGTCTCACTCTGTCGCCCAGGCTGAAGTGCAATGGCATGATCAAGCCTCACTGCAGCCTGCCCTCAACCTCCTGGGCTCAAGCAATCCTCCCACCTCAGCCTCCTGAGTAGCTGGGACCACAAGTGCACACACCACGCTCAGCTAATTTTGTAGTTTTTGTAGAGGCGGGGTCTTGCTATGTTGTCCAAGCTGGTCTCAAACTCCTAGGCTCAAATGATTCTCCTGCCTCGGCTTCCCAAAGTGCTGGATTTACAGGTGTCAGTGACTGCATCTGGCCCCACACTGGTTTTTAATCTGCCTCTACACATAATATATATTTCTCCCATGCTGCTTTGTTTTGTTTTTTTTTTTTTTTTTTGAGACGGAGTCTCGCTTTGTCACCAGGCTGGAGTGCAGTGGTGCAATCTCGGCTCACTGCCACCTCCGCCTCCCAGGTTCAAGTGATTCTCCTGCCTCAGCCTCCCGAGTAGCTGGGACTACAGGTACATGCCACCACGCCCAGCTAATTTTTGTATTTTTATTAGACACGGGGTTTCACCATGTTGGCCACAACAGTCTCGATCTCTTGACCTCGTGATCCGCCTGACTCAGCCTCTCAAAGTGCTAGGATTACAGGCGTGAGCCACTGCGCCTGGCCCTACGCTGGTTTTTCATCTGCTTCTACACATAATACATATTTCTATGTGCTCATTTTAAATTATTCCCAACTTTGACTTTTCCTGGAGAAACAGATCTAATAACAGACTCTGGTCTTTAAATTCATTTCACACCGTGCCAGAAGCTCCATCCAGTCTGTGCCCCCCTGCCCCACACCTCCTCCTACACACACAGTTCTGGCTGAGGCCGGGTCACCTTGTCTCTTGGCAAAGACATCTACCAGTGGCTGCTGGGTAGGGTCAACAGTAGGTCAAATTCTAGCTCACCTTTTGCAGGTTCTATGACCTTGAGCAAGATACTTAAAGCGCTCTGCACCTCAGTTTCCCTATTTGTAAAACAGGACTGGATGCAATTTCCACCCCGCAGGCTTGCTACAAGCATTACCCGGGACAAAGTGAGGCAAGTCCTCGCTGGGGGCTGAATCCACAGGAAGTGCTCAATCATGGGTGCTGACAGGAAACCCCAGTTCCCACACACCGCCCGAGGCTAGGGATGCAGCTGCTCACCGTTTCTTGTGCCAGACCTCAGAGACCAGCTTCTGGTAGCTCTTGCACAGGGCTGGCTTCTTGTCTGTGCGCACCAGGCCGCCACACTCCAAGAAGAACTGAGTCAGCGGCGGGCTGGGTGCAGGGGAGAGAGAGCCAGGTCAGGAGAGCAAACGAGGCACAAAGCAGTTTAGAAAGGGCTGCGTAGCGGGAAGCCCTGAGTGCTTGCACAGGGAGCACAGTGGCCCTGGACCCAGAAACTCCTGAAGGTGACTAGAAGGCTCCTATCAGTTATGAGAAAATTGTATCCTCCAAAATTCATCTGTGAAGTCCTAAGCCCCAGTACCTGAGAGTGTGACCATATCTAGAGACAGGGCATTTTTATTTTATTTTATCTCATCTTATCTATCTTATCTTATTACTATTTTGAAACAGAGTCTCACTCTGTTGCCCAGGCTGGAGTGTATTGATGCAATCTTGGTTCATTGCAACCTCTGCCTCCCGGGTTCAAGTGCTTCTCCTGCCTTAGCCTCCAGAGTAGCTGGGATTACAGGCGCATGCCACAATGCCTGGCTAACTTTTTTGTATTTTTAGTAGAGACGGGGTTTCGCCATGTTGGCCAGGCTGGTCTTGAACTCCTGACCTCAGGCAATCCACTTGCCTTGACCTCCCAAAGTGCTGGGATTATAGGCGTAAGCCACGGTGCCCAGCCAAGACAGGGCCTTTAAAGAGGTTATTAAAGTTAAAACGGACAGGGTGCGGTCAATTTTTTTTTTTTTTGAGACGGAGTCTCGCTCTGTCACCCAGGCTGGAGTGCAATGGCATGATCTCAGCTCACTGCAACCTCCGCCTCCCGGGTTCAAGCGATTCTCCTGCCTCAGCCTCCCCAGTAGCTGGGACTACATGTGCATGCCACCACGTCCAGCTAGTTTTTTGTATTTTTAGTAGAGACAGGGTTTCACCATGTTAGCCAGAATGGTCTCTATCTCCTGACCTCGTGATCCACCTGCCTCGGCCTCCCAAAGTGCTGGGATTACAGGCGTGGGCCACTGTGCCCAGCCTGGGTGTGGTCAGTCATTAACAATAATTGACCTGCATCCTGCCACCTGAGGATACTAGGAACATTTTGGGACGTAGCCTTCCGGACTTTTCTACGCATTTCTACCCATTCCCTCTCTCCTTCCCCCCATACATATACTGCATCTCTAATCTCCACTGGGTAGAAGAAGCATGTCAGACACAGGAGACATCCTTGGCCTTATGGAGCTTACAGCCTATCCTTAACGGAAAATCGCATTTCTCCCATAAAACGGTATTGTACCATGCAATGCTTTATAACCTCCTTTTTCCCCCACTCACCAGATTCTGAACCCCTTCTTGTTTCAATGCATGTTGTCTTGTGCCATTTTTCCTGCACTTGCTGCAAGGGCTATGAGAATTTATACTCCCTTGCAGATGGGCCTTTAAATCATTTCCAATAAACAACAGAGCGCTGAGCCTCCTTGCATGTACAACTTCCCCAGCATCTCCGGTTATCTCCTCAGGATACATTTCGACTGGGGGGATTGCTGGGTCAAAGGGCATGCATGCTTTTAGGGATTTTGCTGTGCATCCTATACGTGTGTTTGTGGGCAACAGGCTGGAGGCTGCTACCGCTGCTGTTTCCGGGGCTTTGCCAGGACAGCTGTCAGCCTTTGGACAAAGTGTCAACCTACCAATTGGACAGGGCCTGCAGGGCGGCATTCATGTAGCAGGAGTTCCCAAGGTTCTTCATGCCCGTGAGGCCTGGGAAATAATCACAGCAGGGAGGAGCAGGTGAGCGCCTTGCCCCACTGAGGAGACCTTGCAAGTCACATTTGGCACAAACTGTGGCTCTCAACTGCCCAGGACCCAAGAAGAGGACATGGTGGAAGCGTTCCACCCCAGGAATCTTCCCAGTAAATTAATGTGGTTCCTGCTCACAACAGCTGCAGTTACCTGAGTTTTTAAACAGATGAACTCCTTTGCCCCTCCGCCCAGTCAGGCCCACTGTCCAGACCATAAAGCAGATGGGTCGGCCTGCCCAGGGTCACCCAGCTGGGAGAGGGAACAAGACAGCCAGCTCTCCAGAATCTTAGCTAGGCCAGCCAACTTCCGGAGGGAAGCCACCATGCTAAACAGCTTATCCGTCACCCCATCCTTCCTTGCCCATATAGCAGGTGCAAATACAGACCAAGACTCTGGCAGTTTCCAGCCTCCAGATGAGGGCCCCCAGCCCAGCCCATCAGCTTCCCCTGCTGTGGGGGCCATTACCTCGAGGTTTCAGGTCATCGTCCTCTGACTCAGACTCTCCTTCATCAGCCACAGCAATAGGAACAGCTTTCAGAGGGTGGGAGGGTGGCGGGGAGTCCTGTGTTAAAGACCCAAAGTGAGGAAAACAGTGAACAGAGGGGCTGGGGTCAGAGGCCCAGGTGTCTCCCAAGGACTGGAAGTCCAGCCCCACTGCCCGGAAGGCCCTACTGGGCTGAGCCAGTACAGCTGAGCAGAAGGCACTGTGAAAAGAGATAGGATTGGTGGCCTTGCCCTGGGAACTCCTTGATTTGTGTGTGTCTGTGTTTTTTTTGAGATGGGGTCTTGCTTTGTCACCCAGACTGGAGTGCAGTGGCACAATCAGAGCTCACTGCTGACTCCAACTTCTGGGCTCAAGGGATCCTCCCACCTCACCCTTCTCAGTAGTTGAGACTACAGGTGCATGCCACAGCACCCAGCTAACCTTTTTATATTGCCCAGGCTGGTCTCAAACTACTGGGCTCCAGCGATCCTTCCAAAGTGTTAGGATAACATAAGCCACCATGCCCAGCTGTTGATTTGCATTTTTTATTGGCAATAAAAAAATATTTTACTTATAATAAATTTGGGGAAAAACAAACATAAACATGCAACCCCATTTTCCTGAGAACTACTATTAATAGTCTGTATGTATATTATGTAGACTTTTTTTTTGAGATGGAGTCTCACTCTGTCGCCCAGGCTGGAGTGGCAGTGGCACAATCTCGGCTCACTGCAAGCTCCGCCTCACGGGTTCACGCCATTCTCCTGCCTCAGCCTCCCAAGTAGCTGGACTACAGGTGCCCGCCACCACGCCCAGCTAATTTTTTGTATTTTTAGTAGAGATGGGGTTTCACAGTGTTAGCCAGGATGGTCTCGATCTCCTGACCTCATGATCCTCCTGCCTCAGCCTCCCAAAGTGCTGGGATTACAGGTGTGAGCCACCTCGCCCGGACTTTTTTTTTTTTTTTTTTCTTTTTTTTTTTTTTTTTTTTTGAGACAGAGTCTCGCTCTGTCGCCCGGGCTGGAGTGCAGTGGCGCAATCTCGGCTCACTGCAAGCTCCGCCTCCCGGGTTCACGCCATTCTCCTGCCTCAGCCTCCGAGTAGCTGGGACTACAGGCGCCCGCCACCGCGCCCGGCTAATTTTTTGTATTTTTTAGTAGAGACGGGGTTTCACCGTGGTCTCGATCTCCTGACCTCGTGATCCGCCCGCCTCGGCCTCCCAAAGTGCTGGGATTACAAGCGTGAGCCACCGCGCCCGGCCTTTTTTTTTTCTTTTAGAGACGGAGTCTCACTCTGTTGCCCAGGCTGGAGTACAATGGTGCAATCTTGGCTCACTGCAAGCTCCACCTCTCAGGTTCATGCCATTCTCCTGCCTCAGCCTCCCGACTAGCTGGGACTACAGGTACTTGCTACTACGCCTGACTAATTTTTTGTATTTTTAGTAAAGACAGGGTTTCACCGTGTTAGCCAGGATGGTCTCAATCTCCTGACCTCGTGATCCACCCGCCTCGGCCTCCCAAAGTGCTGGGATTACAGGCGTGAGCCACCGCGCCTGGGCTATGTAGACTTTTTTTTAAGAGATAAGAGTCTTGCTCTGTCGTCCAGGCTGGAGTGCAGTAGCACAACTATAGCTCACTGCAACCTTGAACTCCTGGGCTCAAGTGATCCTCCCACCTCAGCCTCCCAAGTAGCTGGGATTACAAGCATGCGCCACCATGCCTAGCTAATTTTATTTTTTGTAGAGACAGGGTCTCACTCTGTTGCCCAGGCTGGTCTCAAACTCCTGGGCTCAAGCGATCCTCCTGCCTTGGCCCAGCAAAGGGCTGGGATTACAGGCATTAGACACGGTGCCCAGCCTATATTATATAGACTTTTAACTGTTAATACACATGCACAACAAAAACAAGATATTGCATATACTGTTTTATAGCCTTTTCTATAAAAATTCAAAAACATCTACCAAGTTCACAAATGCATTCAATAAGCACTTATTGAGCCCTATCATGTGACTGTTTAAACAGAAGGAGAGGCCAGGTGCGGTGGCCCCTGCCTGTAATCCCAGCACTTTGGGAGGCCAAGGCAGGCAGATCATTTGAGGTTAGGAGTTCAAGACCAGCCTGGTCAACATGGCGAAACCCTGACTCTACTAAAAATACGAAAATTAGCCAGGCGTGGTGGTGGGCGCCTGTAATCCCAGCTAGTCAGGAGGTTGAGGCAGGACAATCAGTTGAACCCAGGAGGCAGAGGCTGCAGTGAGCTGAGACTGCACCACTGCATTCCAGCCTGAGCAACAGAGCGAGACTCGGTCTCAAAAAATTAAATTAAAATAAAATAAAATAAATGGAGGAGACAACCATGCAGATGCTGCACACATGTCCTGGCTTCTCCTCTAGCAGGCAGCTCTGCCATCCAGGATTACTGACCATTCCCTGAGGACAGGCCTGGGGCTGGGCCCTCCAAGTCATGGGCTTGCTGACCCACCATCTCTAAGGTTGCACAGCACACTGTTGATCATAGGACCATTCTCTGGTTGACGTTACCCAGGTGGTTTCTGGGCATTTCCCATAGAGAAGTGTGCTGTAGCAACTACCTGTAATTCCCTTAGGAATGGTTTCAGATTTGGGATAGCCAGAGGCCATCTGTGACCTTGTTAACCCTCTCCGTAAGGCCTGGAAGGGTCTACACTCACCTCATGGCTCTGGGCCCACCCCAACCCCTGCACTCCACATAGCCACCCCATGGTCTCTGAGCTCCTCAAGGCAGGCCCTACTCTCAGTCACCTCTGCACCCTCATGGTCTCACACAAGCCTTGGCACAGAGTTGGGCTCAGTGAGCATGTGCTGATGTGAGCTCCTCAAAGTCACCTGAAAACATACTGACCCAGGAACAGACACCTCTGGGACCTACTGACCCATGCTCCATGGATTCTGAGGTCACACTGCCTCATACCCAACACAGTGTCGCCAACAACCAAACAGAGCCCACCACACAGGTTACCTGTTCAGAGAACTTGGAGGAGGAGCCTGGCAGAGGGGCTGCCAGCCGCTGCTCCAGGAACACCTCCTTCTCACAGGCGTAACACCACAGTCGGAACGTGGTCAGGTTCACGGTCAAGTTGTGCTTTTTTGCCTGGAGGGTGATATCCAAAACAAGGTCCAGGGTACTCTGGCCTAACAAGTGCCCCAACCTGTAATGGCTGCTCTGTTCCCCAGCCTCTCAGTAAGAGGCCCTGTCAGGACAGAGGCCGGAAGCTCAAATTTTGCTTACCCACCCCCGGTCAGGACCCTGAGGGCTGCTGCTTATCAAATGGTGCAGGTGCAAAATGTTTTTACCTGCATTCTCTCTTGCTTCTTTGCAGAAGCCATGCTAGGATGACACCATTTATTGCCCCAGCCATTTAGGCCCAGAGCAGGAAGGTGGAGCTGGGGTTTGAACCCCAGGCCATCTAACTGCAGGGCCCATACTCTTAGCCACCACACTCACCTGTGCATGAATGGTGCTGTGGTCAGCGAAGGATTCTCCGCAGCCAACATAGGGGCAGGCAACCTGGGAAGAGAGGGGAGGAGAGTGGACTGGAGCTTGCCAAAAGGATGGTGTCAACACAGTGTCTCTGGTTCCATCCCAAAGTCAGTGCCCCCACCTCTCCTGAACAGGGACCACAAGGGACTGAGGCTCTGCCATCTCAAAGGAACATGGGTCTGTAGGTCTGTACGCCTGAAGTTCTGTTGGGCAGTGATGGACAGTAAACACTGTCCCTGCTCTCTGAGTGAGATGAGCAGTATGCCCAGGGCTGCTACTCTCCAGCAAGAAGCCCAGGCGGGGTCCCAGCTGGGGCCTGGCAGCTCGGGACCAAGACCCTCTCCCTCCACAAAAACCCCATGTGAAGTGGGGTCAGTTATTGGGACCTATGTTTTTGGTGGGGATCCTAGGCCTCACAGCCATTTTCTAATGGGGGATGATGAATGGGGACCAGGTGTTTGAAACAAGGAGCACAGGTAGTGGGAACCCAGTACCGACCCAGTGCCCCAGAGCAGGGCCTGCATGCCCCTGATGACACTGCCTTTGCCCTCGCACTCTCCTATCCCAAATCTACCCATCCTCCAAGGCCTGCTCAGTGCCTCTACTGTGAGCCTCCACGCCAGCCAGTAGCCAATGCCATACTCCTACAGGAGCGCCTGCTGTCACTGCCACCTGTGATCAGCAGGGCCTTCTGGGAAAACGGTGGAATCATATCATGTGGCCGACTCAGAAAGCACGTGTCATTTTCTGCATCAGGCTCCCACGTCTGTTTGAGGGGACTGTGGCTCCTATGAGGTAGGACCACGTCCTGCACTTGCAACAGCCCAGGAGATAACATCTAGTCCTTCTTGCTGCCCCCTGGATACACAGTGTCTTGCCATTTACTTTGTGCTGAGTGACAGGGCTGAGCAGAAGAGGCCAGAATCCCACTGGGGGCCCCTGCACTTCTGCAAAGACTGACTGGCTGTCTTCACTCGCTGCTGCTGTCTTTGTTGTTTTCACTCGTGGGTTTTTTTTTAAAGAAATTTTAAGTAACAGTCATTTTTAGTATGACTATAAAAATACATACGTGGTAACATTTTTTAAATACTACAGAGAAAAAAAAGAAAATTACCCATAATTCTACCACTCAGGGGAAACTGTCATGTTTTCATACATCTACTCTTACTCTTTTTAGTAACCAGTAATCATCCAAACCCTTCCAGCTTTTCCCGGACACTGCCTCCTGGCCAGTCACAGGCATCTGTCTTGTCCAGTTCTACCCTAACCCCATGAGGCGGGGACAGTTGTCAGTTGTCAGTGTAGCAGCCCCTTTCTTAGAGATGGGTAATGAAGGTTCAGGGAAAAAATGAGACTGGCACAGGGAGAGACGCTGCTGAGCAGCAGTGCTAGGCCTCAAAGCCAAGACACCCACATTGACTCACACGTATGCATGCCAAGTTAGAATACTGTCCTATGAAGAAGGGAGCCTTCAGTCCAGAGCCTTCTCCAAACTATTTTTTTCTCCTGTCATTTTTAATTGCTGCCAGAATGGCCAGCCCAGGATTCACTGACTCTGGAGTCCTGTGCCCCTGTGCCCCAGCCCAAGGTTTCTGGCAGTGCCCACTAGGGATGGAAGTTCCCAGCCCAGAGTCTAGCCCACTGCACCAGCCTGTGCAATGCTGATAACAGGTGGAAGCAGCTCTACACCCCTGATGGCCAAAAGGGTCTTTTACCTGGAGACAGGCCCATAGGTTTGGTCCGGTGGCCCCACACGACTGACAGGTTCCCTGTGTGGGTTAAGAGGAGAGAGAAACAGCAGGCGTGAGGAGCCCGTTGCGGGGCTGAGCACTGGGGCTGCTCCTGCCTGGAGGGCCCCACCTGGCTGACATGCACTCAGAAGGTCTCAGCTTCAAGCCCTGGCCCCAGAAAGGTCTTCACCAAACGACCTGTCCAAATTAGGCTCCCAGGGAAGCACTTTATACTTTACTGTTTGAATTCTATCTTGTGCCTGTAAAAACATTTTCAAATCAACATTTTATGATTTTAGTGTCTATAACCTAATCTTGGAAAACAAAATCATGTAAGAGACTCGTTAACATGCTCTCTTCCCACCCCCTCTACTCTTCCTTTCTTGCACTGAATTATTTCAGCCTTTCTTCCCATTAGACAAGGGCTCCATGAAAGAGGGATGGTCTGTTTTGCCTACCGCTGTGAGTTCACAGGGCCTGGTATAAATAAAGAGTTCACTAGACCTGGCAAACCCCAGGAAACGCCCAGATTTCTGGTGGTCTGCTCCGTGTCTATCGGAATCCTTTCTGTCCTCCTTGCTTTAATAATGGGATGCATGGATTTTAACTGAACACACAGCTAGCCTGCTGCAGATGATGTTTTCCAGCTTCCACCATGATCACGTGGCTCAGTTCTAGTCAAACTAGCAGAAACGATGTGTGCCACTTCTGCGCTGTGTGCTACCCTTGCTCCTTCTCCTCTTACCATTGGCTGGAATGTGGATGTGATGGCAGGAGCTGAAGCAACCACCTTGGACTCAGGATTAGAGCCACATGTTGAGAATGGCAGAGCTACCCTACCAGTCCTACCTACCTGTGGTCTGTTCTATGCGAGAAAAGAAACTTCTTTTTTTTTTTTTTTTTTGAGATGGAGTCTCGCTCTGTCACCCAGGCTGGAGTGCAGTGGCGCAATCTCGGCTCATTGCAAGCTCCACCTCCTGGGTTTACGCCATTCTCCTGCCTCAGCCTCCCAAGTAGCTGGGACTACAGGCACCCACCACCTCGCCCAGCTAATTTTTTGTATTTTTAGTAGAGACAGGATTTCACCATGTTAGCCAGGATGGCCTCGATCTCCTGACCTCATGATCCACCTGCCTTGGCCTCCCAAAGTGCTGGGATTACAGGCGTGAGCCACCGCGCCCAGCCCACTGAGTTCTTTACCCACTGCTCACATAATCCTCTCCAGTCTCTGTAGCAGGGCCCAGCAACATCCCCCTTTCACTGATGAGAAACCGGGACTCAGAGAGGTCACACCCTTGTCACAGAGCAAGGTCAGCAGGTGAAGCCAATGAGCCTGGATCCCAGTGCAGCAAGGTCACAAACCTCCCACCAAGAAAGCCTGGCTTCCCCCAGGGTGGCCATGTCAGCTCCCAGGCCTCCATGGCCTCCTTCTCATTGTCACTACACCCAGATTCCAGCTGTGTTTGTAAAAAGCCTGAACATGGGGTTGAAGTGAAGCAGTTTGTCCCATACGATGAAGCTGACATCTGCACTCTGTGGTTTAAGGTCTCTCACAGAGGATGCTGTGGGTGCCAGGAGATCACTCTGCTTAGCAGACTCAAAACCACAGCCCCAAACCTTCCTGAATTTGTCATCTCTCTCGTGATTTTTTGACTTCACAGCTCACCCTCCTCTTCCCAGGTTTTTTTTTCCATTTCAGTTATTTCATTTATAGAAGTGTCGAATGCTTGCTCTAACAATTCAGATGACATCTACATGCTGTGGATGATATGAAATACTTCCCTCTGTACATTCTTCTTACATAAAACATGTATGCCTGGATCTTGAGGGGGTGATTTTTAGTAAAAATAAGATCATGCAATACATATTTCTCTGTAATGTGCCTGTGTCTCCTTTGAGGGTCACCCAAGTCTGTACATGAAGACTTCATTCCTCTGTGATAACTGCACACTCTGGACACACCATAATTGATTCACTCATTCCTTTCTTGAGGAATATTCAGGCGCCACCAGTTTTTCCCTTTTACAAATAACGCTCAATAAATACTGCTGTATCATATGTTTATAACTGGTGATTACATTTCTACTGGATAAATTCCCAGAAGCAGAATTGTTTCCCTAAAAGTTACGGTAATTCCCAGCCCTACCACAACATGAGTGGCCCATTTTCTCCGTAACTGTCAGCTATGAATGGGATCAGTCTCTTTCTGCCCATCTGCAAAACGGTATCATCCTATTTCATTAACAATATCCATAAGCATGAGAGTGAAGTCAGCCATCTTTTTCCGAAAGTTTCTTGTCATTTCTACCTCTTTTACTGGGAAGGACCGGCTCATATCCTTGCTCTTTCTGAGTATTTTAGAACGGTGTTGGTTTTATTTTGTAACTTTCTGGATACCCAGAGAGGAGCTGAAGTCGTGATCTCTGACACACAGGCCCAGAGCACCCCAGACAAGCCCAGTCTCTGCTCTAGAGGCACTAACAGGCTTCTGAACGGCTGCCAGTCCCAGTGCAAACCTTCTTGTGCTCCGCCTCTCTTCTCCCACCTGCTTCATCCCCTCCCTGCTCTCAGATTCCCTAAGAAGCGGAGAGAAACCCAGCATCAGACAGTGCAAACATATCCGGGCCTCACTCTGCCCCATTTCATGCTGCAAGAGGCAAAATCACTTCAAAAGCAGCTATAGACACATAGACACTATGAAGAACCGCTCCCATGCCAGGCCCCATGACAAAACCAGCTCAGGCCAAAGGCCACCAAGGACCTGCTGGTGCAGTGAGGCCAGGCGACCAGCATTAGGTGCCAATATGCCCAGGAATCCCACTCCTGAGAACATGTCTGCATGCAGCTCTGCCCATGGATGCAATGACTTTTCTACAAGGCCATTCATCGCAGCATCGTGTGTATCGGCAAGAGGCTGCAAAGGGTCCAGGTGTCTACCCAGAGAGCATCAGTCACTGTGGCCACATGATGAAATATGATGCAGCTTCAAGGTAACAAATGAGAAAGCTGTCTCTATGCACAGACGTCCAAAGAGCTTCAAGATACACTGTCATGTGAATAAAGCAAGTTATGAAACAGAGAGGATCGTATACCATCTTTTATGTAAGAAAGGGCAAAACTTAAAATGAGTTTATCTGCTTGTATTCACATAAAGAAACTGAAAAGATACAAAAGAGAGTAAGTGCTTACCCGAGGGTGGGCTGGGGAGGGGGGGCACAGGGGTGAGAGAAGGACTTCTTGACATTTATCTTTTTATAGTGTTTCATTTGTAACCATGTTCAAGTATTACCTTTTCAAAAATTTTCATTTAACAACACCAAAAGGATGGCAACACATCCTCCTACTCTGAGAAGAGGCCCAGCTTCCTGCTCAGGCCTCCCTGAGCCCTCCTGGAGCCATATGTGTAAAAACGCTCCTGGACTTGGAAAGCAGCATTCATTCCCTGCCTTGGAGAGGCTCTGTGCACCGGCCCCAACAGCTAATGGACAGAGAGCATTAGTGGTTCCCAAATGGCCTTGTCTAAACTATACTTAATGGCTATTAGGACAGAGCCTCCGGAAGGTGGCCTCCCAAGCAGATGCCAGCATTTCCATTTACACAGAAGGCTGAGCAGAGACTGACAAAGGAACCAGTTTTTCCCACTGCTTCAGAAATGTCCACACCCCAGGAAAGAGGCGGCCCTGGGTGTGGGCCCTGGCCCCGTAAGGTCTGACCCTTTACCTTAGATTTGAGCAGCAAGTCCTCTTTGGTCACCTCCCCTATGGAGTCAAGGTGAGGGCAAAGGTCCCTGGAGTCCCCCATCCTGGCCTGGGCTCACCTATGAGAAGACACAAGCAATCCTGAGTTAATGGCAGCCAGTGCTGGCAGGAGGTGGGGCAGTGAGTGGTTAAGTACATGACTTTGGCCTTGAGTCCTGGTCTGCCACAAACCACCTGGTAAGCCGGGGAAGTTGCTTAACCTCTCTGAGCATCACTTTCCTTATCTAAGAAGATAACATCACTCCTAGGTCACGGAGACAATGTCTGTCAAATGCCTGGTGAAGTCCCTGATGTAGGGAAAGCCCATGGCAGGTGACAGGTATCGTGATCAGAATTATTGGTAGGGAAGACACGGGAGTCTTGCCTGCATGCAGGGAGCTGCACACCAGACAATCTAAAACCACAGATGTTTTGTTAGAGGAGGCCAAATCCATGTCCATCCAAGGATACAGGCAGAGGAGGGGCAGTGTAGAAAGGCTGGGTTTCAAAAAGGCGAGCAGCAGATGTTGACACTGGTGTTCTCAAGAGCCTCTGGGAGGCCAAGTTCTGGCAGACCACTTATCTGGGAGCCCCCCACGGAGTGAAGTTTGAACACCAGACCACCATGGGAGCAGGCCACGCAGTACTGCCTCCAGAGAATGTCTTTTGAGGGTAGGGAGAAAGTCAGAGAGAAAGGCAGGAGAACAACCTAGAAAGTAGTCTGGAACTGTGTTTGCCAAAACATCAACAGTGGTGCAGCTGGGTGATGGGTTTCAAGAGATGAAAAAAAAAAGCTCTGTTGCTTTTGTTTAACTGATACATGTTCATCATAAAAACAAAACTGAAACAAGAAAGCACAAAGTAAAATAAATCACTGATAACAAGTAGCAAACATCTTTCCCAACATTCTTCTGCGTTTCTTTCTCTTTTAAATCAGGGGTATAAAAACATATCTGTCTTAGAAAATAAATGCTTCCCTCAAGAGAGCACCTTGGTGAAGACGAACAGCTCTGTATCTTGAGTGTGGGGTGGTTACATGGATCTACACGTGTGTTAAAAGTGCAAAGAACTGAACACACGAGTGCCTACAGAACTAGTGAAATCTGAATAAGCTCCATGGATTATGCCAATGTCACTTTACTGATTGTACTACAGACATACTAAGATGTATTATTAGCTGGGATGCTGGTGCATGCCTGTAGTCCCAGCTACTCGAGAGGCTGAGGTAGGAGATCATGTGAGCCCAGGAGTTCAAGGCTGCAGTGAGCCGTGACCATGCCACTGCACTCCAGCCTGGGTGACAGAGCAAGACCACGTCTCAAAAAAAAACAAACAAACAAAAAGTATGTGTTACTCTTACCATTAGGAGAAACTGGGTGAAGGTACAAAGGACCTTAGGGTACATTTTTTGCAACTGCCTGTGAATCTATAATTATTTCAAAAGAAAACATTTAAAAATGAGTAACTAAATAAATGCTTCACCTCTACGGTATTTTAGCAGAATCAAATCCAGGAATCTGACTGCTGATTATAGCTTCAAACTGTTGCCAAATAAGGTCCAAACCAACCAAAGATGTAACTGGAGCTAAGATTGCTTTAACCAAAGGCAGAAGCCTCTGTGACTGCATGAGTCTTAAAAACAAAACAAAAGACCGGGTGCAGTGGCTCATGCCTGTAATCCTAGCACTTTGGGAGGCTGAGGCGGGCAGATCACCTGAGGTCAGGAGATCGAGACCAACCCTACCAACATGGAGAAACCCCATCTCTACTAAAAATACAAAATTAGCCGGGCGTGGCGCACATGCCTATAATCCCAGCTACTCAGGAGGCTGAGACAGGAGAATTGCTTGAACCCAGGAGGCGGAGGTTGTGGTGAGCCAAGATCGTGCCATTGAATTGCAGCCTGGGCAACAAGAGCGAGACTCCATCCCAAAAAACACACACACACACACACAAAAGCAAAAAACAAAGGCAGAAGCCGCATGTGTGCCCACCTGATCTGAGAGGTGGACCCCCAGACTCCTCCTTACGTGGCCCTCCCTGTCCCAAATGGTCAGCCGGGGTCAACTGGCCAAATTCTCATTCAGAACATGAGTTACTAGCACTCATGAGGTGTCAGATACTAAGCTAAGTGCTTTTTGTGCATTTGTTTATGAAAAACTCTCCCAGCAATCGTTGAGGCAGCTGTGATTAGCCCCATTTCACAGACTAAGGAACAGACGCTCCTTCTTGTCTAAGGTCTCACAGGAATGTTGGCGCTAGAGCTGAACCTCAAGTTGGTCAGATCCTAAGGGCCCGCTCAGTTGCTTTCTAACTTATAGAAAATGTAAATGTGAAAAGCAGGCAGAACTTACTGTCACATTAAAGATGAGCATAAAGAAAAAAAAGAAAAAAAACAAAGTAGACCCGGTCGAGCGCGGTGGCTCACGCTTGTAATCCCAGCACTTTGGGAGGCCGAGGCGGGCGGATCATGAGGTCAGGAGATCGAGACCATGGTGAAACCCCGTCTCTACTAAAAATACAAAAAAATTAGCTGGGCGTGGTGGCGGGCGCCTGTAGTCCCAGCTACTCAGAGAGGCTGAGGCAGGAGAATGGCGTGAACCCGGGAGGCGGAGCTTGCAGTGAGCTGAGATTGCGCCACTGCACTCCAGCCTGGGTGACAGAGCGAGACTCCATCTCAAAAAAAAAAAAAAAAAAAAAAAAAAAAACCAAGTAGACCCAACTATATAACGCACTTCCATGTTTCCATGTACCTAGACTCATCAATTAACAACCCATAGCCAATCTTGCTTCATCTCAACCTCCTGCTTCCTCTTGCTTTTGTATCAAGTCCCAGACACACAGGCGATCATATTCCATCTGTATTTTTCTAAGAGATAAGGACTTAAAAAAAAAAAAAACCCCATAATCACAATTCCATTCTTTCATCTAAAGAGAAAAATCCGGCCGGGCGCGGTGGCTCACGCTTGTAATCCCAGCACTTTGGGAGGCCGAGGCGGGCGGATCACGAGGTCAGGAGATCGAGACCACGGTGAAACCCCGTCTCTACTAAAAATACTAAAAAAAAAAAAAATTAGCCGGGCGTGGTGGCGGGCGCCTGTAGTCCCAGCTACTCGGAGAGGCTGAGGCAGGAGAATGGCGTGAACCTGGGAGGCGGAGCTTGCAGTGAGCCAAGATTGCACCACTGCACTCCAGCCTGGGCGACAGAGCGAGACTCCGTCTCAAAAAAAAAAAAAAAAAAAAAAAGAGAAAAATCCATGTGTCCTCTTCAGTCATGTTGAAGGGACCCACCTGAGAGGAGGCCATGGGCTTACCTCTGGGTGACACGAAGCCCACAGGAAGCGGCCAGCATTCGCATCCTTCGTTGACAGCTGACAGCAACAGGCTACAGGGGTCTGGAGTGAGTGGAGGCCTCTGGCAAGGAGCCTGGGGGATGAACCAGAGCATTTCACACAGTTCTGTTGTTATTACTTTTAAGACAGGGTCTTGCTCGCTTGCCCAGGCTGGAGTGCAGTGGCGTGATCACAGCTCACTGCAGCCTTGACCTTCTAGGCTCAAGCAATCCTCCCACCTCAACTTCCCAAGTAGCTGGGACTACAGGTGTGTACCACCACACCCAGCTAATTTATTTAAAATTGCTTGTAGAGATGGGGTCTTGCTTTATTGTCCAGGCTGGTCTTGAACTCCTGGGCTCAAGTAATCCTCCCACCTCGGGCCTCCCAAAGTGCTGAGATTATAGGCGTGAGCCACTGTGCCCAGACAGTTCCGTTATTTTAAAATCATTCTTAGCACCAACTAGAAGCTAAAAAGGGCCCAGCATTCCTCCTGGGAGGAATGAATTTCAGGATATTGGGGATGTCCACAGGCTAGAATACTCCCTGTGCAGCCACAGAGCAATACCACCACATCACTCCTGGGCCAGCTGGCCAAGGCTCAGGCAGAGCTGGCACACAGGGGCAGCCCCTCCTAGGGAGTGCTGGCCTCCACTAGTCACTGCTGAGGCATGACCTTGGTGCTCCCCAGGAGGAAACCTGCACAGGTCTGCTGGAGGGGTCTGCAGGGCCTCTCCTATTGTCCCATCAGGCTGCCACAGCTCATCAACCCTCTGGACAGGAAGGCCTAGCCCCCTCCACACATGCAACCAGGCCCCTCAGGTCATCCTTTGAGCTCTCAGGGATTTCCTGAGAACCCCCGACCCTCAAGTGTTCAGCAGGCCCAGGCTGCAGGCACAACTGAGCTCATCCACACATTGCCACTACCCACACTTCACTGGCAGGTCACAGTCTCCCAGATGTGGACAGCTCAAAGAGGGAGAGGCAGTTAGAAGCTACCATTTAAAATAGTCACATGACAATGACAGCTTCAAGATTCCAAATTCCAAACCTCCTCACTTGAAACCAGGTTTTTGTTTGTTTGTTTTGAGACAGAGTCTCGCTTTGTCTCCCAGGCTGGAGTACAGTGCCTCGATCTCAGCTCACTGCAAGCTCCACCTCCTGGGGTCACGCCATGCTCCTGCCTCAGCCTCCCAAGTAGCTGGGACTACAGGCGCCCGCCACCACGCCCGGCTAACTTTTTGTATTTTTAGTAGAGACGGGGTTTCACTGTGTTAGCCAGGATGGTCTCGATCTCCTGACCTTGTGATCCGCCCGCCTCGGCCTCTCAAAGTGCTGGGATTACACGCGTAAGCCACTGCGCCTGGCCAAAGCCAGGCTTTTTAGTTTTCTTCATTGTTTCTGCTGAGGCCATGTGCCCTGAGTTGGCACTAGTCCTACACTATTTTAAGCTGCAGTGGTGTGAGTTTTGCTAGCATCTTTGGTATGTAATCATCTCTCCAGTCGGGTGGCTGGGGAGGGAGTGGGCAGGTTATAACTTGGACCATTCTTTTTTTTTTTTTTTTTTTTTTTGAGATAGTCTCACTCCGCCACTCAGGCTGGAGTACAGTGGCGTGATCTTGGCTCACTGCAACTTCTGCCTCCCGGGTTCATGGGATTCTCCTGCCTCAGCGTCCCGAGTAGCTGGGATTACAGGTGTGTGTGCCACTATGCCCGGCTAATTTAACAGGCTCACTCTTGATTTGCAAGTGCAATTGGACTTACGTTCTTGCAACTTCAGAGAGAAAAATCAGCCCTGTGGCTAACAGCCCTCAATGTATTCTCACCACTCCCATTTTACAGATGAAGAAACAGAATTGGAACTTAAGTAACTCAGGAACTTGGCAGAGGTCAATCACCTGGCTAGTTTTTTTTGTTTAGTTTTGCTTGAGATGGAGTTTCGCTCTTGTTGCCCAGGCTGGAGTGCAATGGTGCAATCTCAGCTCACCGCAACCCCCACCTCCCGGGTTCAAGCAATTCTCTTTTTTTTTTTTTTTTTTTTTTTGAGACGGAGTCTCGCTCTTTCACCCAGGCTGGAGTGCAGTGGCGCGATCTCGGCTCACTGCAAGCTCCCCGCCTCCCGGGTTCACGCCATTCTCCTGCCTCAGCCTCTCCGAGTAGCTGGGACTACAGGCGCCCGCCACCACGCCCGGCTAATTTTTTGTATTTTTAGTAGAGACGGGGTTTCACTGTGGTCTCGATCTCCTGACCTCGTGATCCGCCCGCCTCGGCCTCCCAAAGTGCTGGGATTACAAACGTGAGCCACCGCGCCCGGCCTCAAGCAATTCTCTTGCCTCAGCCTCTTGAGTAGCTGGGATTACAGGCACGCGCCACCATGCCCAGCTAATTTTATATTTTTAGTAGAGACGGAGTTTCTCCATGTTGGTCAGGCTGGTCTCAAACTCCTGACCTCAGGTGATCTGCCTGCCTCAGCCTCCCAAAGTGCTGGGATTACAGGCGTGAGACACCGTGCTGGGCCCACCTGGCTAGTTTGTAACAGGTGTGGCCCTGATCAGATCTGTGTGGTGCAGTCTTGCTCTAAATCATGAGTCAGATTTAGAGAAGCATTAAGCTGAGCAAAAAAAAAAAAACAGATACAAAAACACATATATCGTATGATTCTATTTATATAAAATTCCAAGACAGACAAAACTAACCTATGATGATAGAAACTGGATCAGTGATTGCCTGGGGCAAAGGGTAGAGCTATGTTGCAGACAAGAAGGAACTTTCTGTGATGTTGGAATGTTCTAGATCTTGTCTGGTGTGGGGTTTAATCAAGTGTATACACCTGTCAAATCGTGTGCACTGTATCTTTAAAGTGCGTGCATTTTATTATATGTAAATTATACCTCAATAAAGTTGATTAAAAGCATTTTAAATCAGAATGAGGCCGGGCACAGTGGCTCACACCTGTAATCCCAGCACTTTGGGAGGCTGAGGTGGGCAGATCACAAGATCAGGAGTTGGAGATCAGCCTGGCCAACATGGTGAAACCCTGTCCCTACTAAAAATGCAAAAATTAGCTGAGTGTGGTGGGAGGCGCCTGTAATTCCAGCTACTCAGGAGGCTGAGGCGGAAGAATCACTTGAACCTGGGAGGCGGAGGCTGCAGTGAGCTGAGATCGCACCGCTGCACTCCAGCCTAGGCGACAGAGCAAGACTCCATCCAAAAAAAAAAAAAAAAAAGGGTTGGCTGTTGGCAAGGGTGTGGATAAATTGGAGCCCTGCGCACTGCTGGTGGGAATGTGAAATGGTGCTGCTGCAGAATGCAGTATGGCGGTTCCTCAAGAACTGTAAAATAGTACCACACAATTGCGCAATCCACATCTGGGTATACACCCAAATGCAACAAAAGCGGCAACTCAAAGAAATATTTGTGCACCCATGTTCATAGCTGCATTATGCGCAACAGCCAAAAGACAATGCAAACCAAGTGCCCATCAATAGACAAAATATGATATATCCATACAATGAAATATGATTCAGCCTAAAAAGGGAAATTTTGACACATGCTACAACATGAACCCTAAAGACACCTGCTCAGTAAAACAAGTCAGGCTGGGTGCGGTGGTTCATGCCTGCAATCCCAACACTTTGTGGGGCTGAGGCAGGTGGATCACTTGAGGTCAGGAGTTCGAGACCAGCCTGACCAACATGGTGAAACCTCGTTTCTACTAAAAATACAAAAATCAGCCGGGCGTGCTGGTGGGAGCCTGTATTCTCAGCTAGTAGGGAGGCTGAGGCAGGAGAATAGCTTGAACCCGGGAGGCAGAGGTTGCAGTGAGCCAAGATCGCGCCATTGCACTCCAGCCTGGGTGACAAGAGCAAAACTCCATCTCAAAAAAAAAACAAAAAAAAGACAGTAACTTCTCAAAATATTTGCTGAATGGCCCCAAAATACAAAGTTATAAAACACTATTAGGCCATGTTGGGTGGCTCATGCCTGTAATTCCAGCACTCTTGGAGGCTGAGGCAGGAGGACTGCTTGAGCCCAGGAGTTTGAGATCAGCCTGGGCAACATGGTGAAACCCCATCTCTACAAAAAATTTAAAAATTAGGTGGGCATGGTGGTGCACGCACCTGTAGTCCCAGCTACTTGGGAAGCTGAGATGAGAGGATGGCTTGAGCCCAGAAGTATGAGGCTGCAGTGAGCTATGATGGCACCACTGCATTCTAGCCTGGACAACAGGGCAAGACTCTGTCTCAAAAAAAAAAAAAAAAAAAAAAAAAAAAAAAAAAAATGGCTGGGCGCAGTGGCTCACGCCTGTAACCCCAGCACTTTGGGAGGCCGAGGCAGGCGGACTGTGAGGTCAGGAGATCAAGATCATCCTGGCTAAGATGGTGAAACCCCATTTCTACTAAAAAAAAAAATACAAAAAAATTGGCTAGGCGTGGTGGTGGACGCCTGTAGTCCCAGCTACTTGGGAAGCTGAGGCAGGAGAAAGGCATGAACCCAGGAGGCAGAGCTTGTACTGAGCTGAGATTGCGCCACTGCACTCCAGCCTGGGCGACAGAGCAAGACTCTGTCTCAAAAAAAACAAAACACAAAACAAAAACAAAATAAAACAAACCTATTATTATAGTAAACTCTTATTTTGGTGAAATAATGTGTTTTGGGCCTAGAGAAAGGATGCTATTATCATTTCTGGAGGATAGAGCCAAGTGATTTTTATTTCTTTTTTGCTTTTCTGCATTTTCTACAATGAACTTCTGTTGCCTTTTCTTCCTATACTTGCTTCCTGAATGACTGTGTTATAATCATTCTAATCTAATCATCTAATAAGGTCAGTCACAGTGGCTCACGCCTGTAATGCTAGTGCTTTTCGGAAGTTGAGGAGGGAGGATCCCTTAAGCTCAAGGCTGCAGTGAACTAGGATTGTGCCACTGCACTACAGCCTGGGCAACAGAGCAAGACCCCATCTCTACAATAAAACCAAAATCAAAAAACAACAAAAAATGCTTTTCCTCTCAGAAGTCCCCTCTCTCTCACTAGAGAGAGCTGTTTTCCTTTCTTTTTCTTTTGCCTGTTAAACCTCTACTCCTAAAAACAAAAGCAAACAAAAAAGAATACCTAAATTGGTTATTTTTAATGGTTTTTCAAGTTTCCAAAATAAGAAAACAAGAAAAGTGTGCATCTGGCTTCCTAGGTATGTTGCTCTTCCCCAAACTCCCGAGGGCACCATAGGGGACAGAGCCTCTGTTCCCTGGAGCTCTCCAGGTCCCTGTACCAGGCACTGCCCTGAGCCTACACAGAGTGGTTTTCAGAGAAGGGGTGGGAGCATCTGAGTGGTCCCAGAAGTCCCCAAAGCTGCTACCTGGATGCTCCTAAGCACACCTCTCCAGGTGACTCACATGGGCCAAGAGTGCCCTCAACACATGTTTTTTGTATTTTTATCTATTCATTTATTTAGAGACCAGGTTATGAGACTGGCTAATTTTTGTATTTTTGGTACAGACAGGGTTTTGCCGTGTTGCTCAAGCTGGTCTTGAACTCCTGGGCTCAAGCGATCTGCCCACCTCCACCTCCCAAAGTGCTGGGATTACACACATAAGCCACCATGACCGGCCCTCTCAATATTCATTTTTGCCTCATTTACCTCCATGTTGTATTCAAATTTTTCATCTTCTCCTACTTGTCCTGAAAATTTTAAAGGCATTTTTGTCTGGTTTTCATAAATTTGATATATACCTCCAGAGAAGCTGGAAACAGACATAGACATAAAATGAAATGAAAATCACCTGTAATCCTGCTGTACAGGAAAAAAATACGGTTACCTTTTTGGTTTTGGTAAGTCCTATCTACATGTACAAATATATAATTTTTTTTTTTTTTTGGAGACAGAGTCTCGCTCTGTCACCCAGGCTGGGGTGCAGTGGTGCGAGCTCGACTGAACGCACTCTCCACTTCGGGTTCAAGCCATCCTCCCACCTCAGCCTCCCGAGTAGCTGGGATTATAGGCACACACTACCACGCCTGGCTAATTTTGTATTTTTTGTAGACATGGGGTTTCGTCATGTTGCCCAAGCTGGTCTCAAACTCCTGAGCTCAACCAATCCGTCTGCCTGGGCCTCCCAAAGTGCTGGGATTACAGGCGTGAGCCACCACGCCCAACCAGATATATAAATTTTAAAAATAAACTGGAATATAACCAATAAATTTGTATACAGCTTTTTTTTTGGTTTATATATTTCTAATGTCAATAAATTTCTTTTCAGCTTCATTTCTAATAGGTGAATAATATTATACCACATATAATTTAAGCTATACAACCCCTAACTGAATTATTTATCCATCATAGGACATGGTATTTTTGTATTTTGTGTATGTGTGCTTTGCCATTATAAAGAAGGCACTGAGAAACATTTTGGAATATGAATCTTTTGTTTTGCTTTGTTTTGAGACAAGTCTCAATCTGTCACCCAGGCTGGAGTGCAATGGTGTGATCATGGTTCACTGCAGCCTCTACCTCCCTGGGCTCAGGTGATCCTCCTACCTCAGCCCCCCCAAGTAGCTAGGACTACAGGCATGCACTGCCAAGCCTGGCTAATTTTTAATTTTTCTTTTGTAGAGACAGGGTTTCGCCATGATGCCCAGATTGGTCTGGAACTCCCGGGTTCAAGCAATCTGCTTGCCTTGGACTCCCAAAGTACTGAGATTATAGGTGTGAGCCACCAGGAATGTGAATCTTTGACTAAATCTTTTTGTTTTGTTGTGCTTTTTTGAGGTCAACATGGTGAAACCCCATCTCTACTAAAAATACAAAAATTAGCCCGGCATGGTCGTGGGCACCTGTAGTCTCAGCTACTTGGGAGGCTGAGGCAGAAGAATCGCTTGAACCGGGGAGGCGGAGGTTGCAGTGAGCCGAGATCGTGCCACTGCACTCCAGCCTGAGTGACAAGAGAAAGACTCTGTCTTAAAAAAAAAAAAAAAAAAAAAAAAAAAAAGAAAAGAAAGTTTCTAAAGAAAAAAAAGAAAGTTTCTAGGGTGGCTGTTTCTCATCTCACAGAGGAAGAATGGAAGGTCCCAGACAGGAAGCAACACAGCAGGAAGCGAGCAGGTTGTGTCTGCTTTCCCCACTCTTTCCATCCCACCTGTGCCTCTGTGCAAATATATGGAGTGTGCACAGCAGGCATTTCATAAAGGCCAAAAGGGAAAGACACCTGTGCAGCTGAATGAACGTGCTCCCAGGTGCAGCCACGCAGAGTAGGACCTACTGTGCGACAAGTCAGCAAGGCGCAGGGTGTGCCCCACCCTCCTGGCCCACCAGAGCCTCCTCTCTTAGGGTAGGAGAGCACAGGATAGGAAGAGGAAGGTCTGAGACTTTTGGCAAAGAGCCCACCATTGCGGGCCCCAGGAGACCTCCAAGATGCTTCAGGCTCATAAAGGCAGCTTTCCTTCCCTGGGCCTCCAGGGAGGGGGAAAGTGCCACTCCACCCACAAGGGCAAAGCGGAGGGGCAAGGCCTGAGGAGGGGCAGGGGAGGGACCAGCCAGCACAGCCTGTGGGCCGAGGTGGGCAGCACATCTGGACCTGGCTGCCTCTGGTGCCTGTTACTCAAGGTTTTCCCAGAGGTCCTGGCTACATCCTCCTCCTCCCAGCGAGGAACCAGTCCCTCAGGATGGGGAAGGCGACACTTCTGGGCCTCCCATCCACACAACGATGCCCACAGTCCTGCCCATGCTGACCCCAACCACATTAGCCATCTCACACTCCCAGCTCTGCACAGGGTGTTTGCCTACCCCCTTCACATTCCCCTCTGGCCCTCACACACCCTTTCTCTCCTTCCTGCTGTCTTCACTCCATCTCCATACAACAGCATTCTCCCTAAGTCCCAGACACACCCACCCCTTCCCTCAACCCAGTCCTCACTCGGAGGCCACCATCCTCTGACTCTCGAAGCAGAGCCCTCAGGCCTCCCCGTGCCTCCGCACCTCCACAATCTCTGCTGCCCACACACTTCTGTGTCTCCTCATCGCCCTGCCCCCTGCCCCATGGCCCTGAATATTGGAACTGACACTAATATCTTAGCCTGGTGTTCTCACATGTGACCTCACTGGACCTTCACAACCACCCTGGGAGGTGGCAAGGTTCCAAACTAAATCCATCTCCATCACTAACAATGGAGACACCGAGGCTCAGAGAGGTGGAATAACTGGCTAAGGTCACACAGCTACTGAGCTGCAGAGCCAGAATTCGAACCCACGACTACCTGCCCTGAAGCCCATGCTCTGAACACTCAGCTCCACGATGTCACAAACAGCCCCGGCCAGCCTGGCATGGGGACGACCTTCACCTCCCCAAATCCAAACATGCGCACTCCAAGGAAGCTTCCTCACAAGAGCCTCTTCTGAGTCATTCTTCAGAGCATTTTTCTGCTCAGCTTAACTTCCTTCAGTCTAGGATATGACAGTATCTCCCTGCAGCCCAAAGCCTGCTACTGCCCTTTGCTCTGAGCTCTGTCCGGAAGAGTCCCTTAATTGGAGAAGGCATGGGTTTGGGGCTACCCTAGGCTGGAGCCAGTCACTGGCCCAGGTCATTAAAAGCCTCACACTCGGTGGTGAGTAAGCATGAGCAGAAACTCAGTCTCGAAGCTTAGACTAGAAACCTTAGAAAAAACTCACATTAGAGATGCGGAAACTAAGAACTAGGAAAATCATGATTTCTGGGGCCTGAAATCAGATCCTCTGTTTTCAGGCAGCGTGATCTGCAGCTGCCTTCCCCCATGCAATCTCAGAGTTTAAAGGGGTTTAGAAACCATGCATCTTCCCCTTAAGGCAGAACTCTGCTCTGTAAAAGCCCTATTGGGTTGTTCTCCAAACCCAGTTTGAGCAGTAGTTGATGATAAAAATCACCCTTTTCCCAGAGGGCAGCTCTAGTTGCTTCAAACCTAAGTCTTTATAATCAATGGAAATTGGCTCTCCTGAAATTCCTATTTATTGAGCCACGACTGCTCACTGGAGCCAAAGAGCACTGCCACTTTTCCAATCTTTAAATATTTGTTGTTGGCCAGGCACAGTGGCTCATACCTGTAATCCCAGCACTTTGGGAGGCTGAGGCGGGCAGATCACTCAAAGTCAGGAATTCAAGACCAGCCTGGCCAACATGGTGAAACCCCGTCTCTACTAAAAATACATAAATTAGCCAGGTGTGGTGGTGGGCGCCTGTAATCCCAGCTACTCAGGAGGCTGAGGCAGGAGAATTGCTTGAACCTGGGAGGCGGAGGTTGGAGTGAGCCAAGATCGCACCACTGCACTCCAGCCTAGGCGACTGAGTGAGAGTCCGTCTCAAAAAAAAAAAAAAAAAAAAAAAAATTGTTGTCAACATGCATAGCTTCTCCAAGTTTCCTCCTTCATGCTAATGAGAACTAGTTGGATGTTTGTCTTGCTAAGGTAAAAAGCTAAGAACAGCCTGGCTCTTTCATCACTGTTAAATACCCCACAATCAGGACTTGAGTTCAGGGTGTACACTCTACATAAAAGCTTTTGTAAAATAAAGTTCAAGCTTACAGACCCCTAAAACCACCAGGCAGCGACCGGAACCCAAGGCCTATCATTCAATCCACTGCTTTATCTGTCATGTTTCCAACCAAATCCCAAACCAGAATGCACTAATTTTAATTTGCAACTCAACCCTGCCACCCTCCCAGAGGTGATTCCCTTGCCTTGCTCTATTTTTTTCTTTTCCACAGCACTTACCATCTTCTAACACACTTTACATACTTTACTATGAGAACATACACCCAACTAATCAGGGATCTTTTGTCTCTTTTGCTCTGACTTATTTCAAGCACTTAGAACAGTGCCTGCTTCATATAGCAAATGCTAAGTATCTGTTGAACACATTGATCCAATAAATACATTTATTGGATGCTGACTATAGCTGGGCTGTGAACTGTATCACGTTGCTGGATCCCAAATCCACCCGGACATGAATGCTCCCTGAACCCTGAAACAAGCCGACATTTCATCTAGCTCCAGAAAAGAGCTAGGAAACCAACCAAAACCTAGGTTGAATCTGTACATTTTCTTTTTTTTTTTTTTTTTAAGTGAAAGCAAGTTTATTAAGAAAGTAAAGGAATTAAAGAGTGGCTACTCCACAGGTAGAGCATCCTGTACATTTTCTTAAAACAACTGAACTCCCAAACAAGACTAAGACCTTGGACTCATCTTTGAACTGCATAGGACCTGTATTTCTGGGAGGGTCCTTTTGAGAGACAGTCTCATCCTACCCTTAAAGGGGCCCAGTGAGACTTGGGCTGCAGTCTCTTCCCAAAGCCACTTACTGCCAGATTCACAGCTGCCACTTTTTCAGCATTCCTTTTGCTAAACAGCCCTCAATTAGAGCTGCCACAGCACAGGTGGTGGTTATCACTGGGTCCTCTGGCCTCATGGAGCAAGGGTGGGGGCAGCTTATCTGTACCCTGGGACTTCAGCTGAGGAGGAGGGCCCAGAAATGCCCTTGGCCTTCTTGCCTTTTCCTTAGTAGTGTCCAGTACCCCCTGATGGATGGGCTGCTTGATGGGCAGATTCAGAGCCACCTCTGAGAGCATGAGAGCTGCAGACGTTGACCCCCTGGACTCCTGCAGCAATTCCCAAGGAGCCTCTCCATCATCTGACAGGGACTCCGCATCCAGTGAGTGCATGTGCATCTAGGTTTGGCTGAACCAGTCTGCAGAGAGCAAGACTTCGAGACTTTAATATATGGCTTTTGACCGAAGATAAAAGGCTGGTGCAAGAAGTCCTGAGTCTACTATTTTTTCCAGCCCAAGGAAGAGAAGAACAATCTCAGTGGAGGCTGTTCTAGAGAAAACGTAAGGCATTCTAGAAATGCTGCCCTGCTTCGGAATGGTCTTCCAGAAAGGGGAACCCCAGACAGCCCCCATCGGTCCTTCCCCCTAGCCAATGAGATGTAACAGCAGCTGCAGCAGCAGCAAACATCTACTGCACTCTTACTGTGCCAGGCCCTGTGCAAACCGTGCGGCAGAGACTGACCTGCAACCAAGTCCTGTTCCACCTCCTAGCTGGGTAACTTGAGGCGCGCACTGCACCTCGGAGACTCCGCATTCTCATTTGTAAAACGAAAAACAATCTACCTCAAAGGACTGCCGGGAGAATTCAATGAGATTATGCTTTGCCCAGGGCCTGCCACATAGTAACTGCTTAATAAGAGGTAGTTCTCAAAAGTAAGGGATGACACTGAGAAAAGGAAAACTACTGTTACTTAAGGGGTTCTTAAAAGTCCTAGAAGCCATTATTTATGCATTTAGGTATTTCCTAAGCGTTTGCTGATACCTGTTTTTCAAATAAACTTCATCCTCACAGCATCTTCGGGGTGGAAGGGGCAGAGGGTAGAGCGACGGTAGACTTCCTGCCAAAGGAGGAAAACTAGACCCGTGAAGGTCCAGGGGGGTGGCCGGAAAGCACCGAGGAGGAGTCCCCTGGCTCAAACCCTCCTGCGTGGCTTTAAAACATCAGACGCGCCTCTCCTCGCGGAGAAGCTGGGGGCCATTATTTGTGAGGCAGTCGGCGCTGGGACTCCAATTCAGCACCGCAGGGAAGTGGTCATCTTTTGTTCCGAAAGAAAAAAACGCACGTCAGGGCTCAGAGCCCGAGGAAAGAAAAGTCAGCGCCCGAGACGCGAGACGCCACGCGGATGCTTTCAACGCTAGGTCAGGCCCCGGCAGAAATGAGAGGGTGGCGGCCCCGGTTCTGGAGAAGCCACGAGCCCCCAGGGGGCTCAGAGTGGGGTGCTGGGGCCCAGAGGCCCCCCTGGACACCGACCGGAGGAGGGGAGAGGGGCGGCGGCGGCCGGGGGATCCCGGGCTCCGCTCACCTGGCCGCTGCGTCTGGCGTACCTGGCGAGGCCAGGCCCTGTCAGCCCGGAGCCGGGCTGGGGTCGCCAATGCTCTGAGAGGCCCGGCCCACAGAAGCAGCCGGTGTCGGCCCGGAACTCACCTGCGCTCGCAACTGCGCCGCCGCCGCCTGTCAGTCAAGCGAGCCCCCTCTGAGGCGCCGCGCAGGGTTGTGGGGCCGTCTGGCGACGCCCCACCTCCTTCCCTCTGCCGTCCAATCGGAAGAGGCTGACGCCGGGAGAGGGGGCGTTGCCACGCGGGCTGTGCGTGCCGGGGGAGGGGCCAGACGGGGCAGGCGCTCTGACCGCTGTGCGGCGCGCCGGAAGCAGCCTGGGCAGCTGCGCAAAGGCGCGGCGGCTGGACAGCTGGGCCGTTGTCACCATGCCGGTCGTCCGGAAGATTTTCCGTCGCCGCCGGGGCGACTCGGAGTCAGAGGAAGATGAGCAGGACTCAGAGGAGGTTCGGTGCGTTTGGGGCGGGGCTCCCGTGGGCCTGGTAAAGATAGACTTGTTTGGGGGACTCACCACCGGCTGGGCGCTTCGTTGACATTGTTAACTGTGAGCTCGGGTGGTGGTTCCTTCTGCGGACGCAGAAATTGAGGCTCAAGGGGTGAGGCCGCCGCCTCAAGCCCGAACAGTTGGGAGAGATGCCTCCGTGATGCGCAGTGGCTCTGACTCCCGGTGGGTCTAGGCACAAGGTCGTCCTCTGGACCACTGTGCTGGTGGCTCAGTAGCTGGGCTGGGATGCCCTCGAAGGTGCCTTGTTGGCTCTGTTAGCTTTGGATTCCGCGGGGAATCACTCAGCTTATGCATTGCTTCTTCTTCTTCTTCTTCTTCTTTTTAAAGATTAAAACTGGAAGAGACCAGAGAGGTACAGAACTTGAGGAAGAGGCCCAACGGGGTGAGGTGGGTACCACGCGGGGAGGAGGAGGCGGCGGCGAGGACGACAGACACATCCGCGTCCGGGTCGCTGTCACAAATATCTCCTCAGACGTAGATTTTTCTCTTGACACACTATACACCTTCCACTGCCCGAATTGGAGAACAGCGTTCTTTGCGAATGTTTAACCAGGACATGCCCTAAGCTGTGTCGTCTTGGGGTGTGCTCCAGAGATACAGAAACAGGTCACTAACTCGCGTTTTTTATTAAAACCAATTAACTGTGAAATGCATATCGATCGTTAAGAGTTTGTATAATTTAGAAAAGTATAGTCAAGACGATAAAAAGCACCCATAATTCTCCTTTCCAGAAATGACCAGTGTTAACATTTTTTTTTCCTTGCAGAGCCACCCAAGAATGCACTGGTATTAATATTTAATACTCTTTCCAATCTGTTTTTTTCCTCTCTGTCTCTCTCAGATTGTGAACAACTTTCTTTTTTTTTTTTTTTGAGACGGAGTCTCGCTCTGTCGCCCAGGCTGGAGTGCAGTGGCGCAATCTCGGCTCACTGCAAGCTCCGCCTCCCAGGTTCATGCCATTCTCCTGCCTCAGCCTCCCAAGTAGCTGGGACTACAGGCGCCCGCCACTACGCCCAGCTAATTTTTCTGTATTTTTAGTAGAGACGGGGTTTCACCTGTTAGCCAGGATGGTCTCGATCTCCTGACCTCGTGATCCGCCCGCCTCGGCCTCCCAAAGTGCTGGGATTACAGGCGTGAGCCATCGCGCCTGGCCCAAACAACTTTCTATGTACTTTTATTCCCTGTTCTTTTCAACTCATTATGACATTGTGGGCATTCACCCATATTGTGGAATATTTTTCAGAAAGCCTTCTTAATGGCTGCATAATATTCCACCAGATGTGTGTATCATAATTTGTTAACAAATCCCCTATTTTGGGACATGTAGGTGATTTTGTAAATTTTTACTATCAAATAAGGCTGCAGTGGATATTCTCTTAAGTTTATCTTTAGCTGCACTTTCCATGATGAGAATATCTTAGAAATGAGATTTCCAGGCCAAGATAATGCCAAATGGCTTTACAGGAAAGTGGGAAAGTGTACCACTTCACCACCAGCACACCCTTCTTCCAGCATCTGTGGTGCTTGTTGAGCCCTGTCTTATGCTTATAGGCTTTTCCAGCCGGCTTGCCTACCCACCCCTCAAATCCCACCCTTGCACTAATGTTGCAATCTGCATACCTGAGAGGGTTCCTCCTCATCTCTGAATTATGCCATTTCTCTCTCTCCCTCTCCTTTTTTTTTGGTTTTGCTCAGTGCTGTGGCCTTGCTGGTGGGAGAGAAGGTACAAGAGGAGACCACTCTAGTGGTAAGTTATGGGGTCTTACCTGGGTAGTTATGGCAGCCCTCCCTGCAGTGCTCTTCAGTGAGTGAGCGTGCTTTACAAAAAAAAAAAATTCTACTACCATTTATTTAGATGCTTCCTCTTAACTGTGTTTGCTTTCTGCAGGATGATCCCTTTCAGATGAAGACAGGTGGTATGGTGGATATGAAGAAACTGAAGGAAAGGGGCAAAGATAAGTAAGTGCAGGACAAGCTTAGATGCAAATTCACCTTTAGCTGCTGCCTGGGTCTAGGTTCCCTCAGAGAGCTGGGGCCTGTAGCAGCAGCATTAGTGGGACATCCTGAAGCAGGTTTTGTGCTTTGCAAAGGGTATGTTATTTAAAAACAAAGAAAGCAAAAAGTCTTTAAAAGTTAACTTAGAGCCAAGTTGGTAGACTCCTTTTGTAAGAGTGTATTGTAGGCATGATGACTCATGCCTATTATCCCAGCACTTTGGGAGGCTGAGGTTAGCTTGAGTCCAGGAGTTTAAGACCAGCCTGGGCAACATAGTGAGACCCCTGTCTCTACAAAAAAAAAAAAAGTATATATACACACACACACACACACACATATATATACATACACACATATATATATACATATGTGTATACACATATATATATACACACACATATGTATATATATGTGTGTGTGTGTATATATCTGGGTGTGGTGGCATGTGCCTGTTATTCAGGAAATTAAAGAGGGAGAATCGCTTGAGTCAGGGAGGTTGAGGCTAGAGTGAGCCGCGATCACACCACTGCACTCCAGCCTGGGTGACAGAAAGACCCTGTTCAAAACAATAAAATGAGTGAAACAATGGGGAAGTTTCATATAAAAACAATTAACAAAAATAATACATTCAGGCCAGCTGAGGTGGCTCATGCCTGTAATGCCAGCACTTCAGGAGGCTGAGGCAGGCGGATTACCTGAGGTCAGAAGTTCGAGACCAGCCTGACCAACATGGTGAAACACTGTTGCTATTAAAAATACAAAAGTTAGCTGGGCGTTGTAGTGGGCACCCGTAATCCCAGCTGCTCAGGAGGGTGAGGCAGGAGAATTGTTTGAACTCGGGAGGCAGAGGTTGCAGTGAGCCGAGATTGTGCCACTGCACTTCAGCCTGGGCGACAGAGTGAGGCTCCGTCTCAATAAATAAATAAATAAATAAATCAAACATTCAAATAATTCAAAAATTTAAAAAATAAAAGTATACTGTGTACTTTTGTGACAACTATATAGCATTTACATTGTATTTGGTATTATAAGTAATCTAGAGATTATTTAAAGCAGATGGTAGTGTGTGTGTAGGTTAGATGCAGATATACTATTTTATGTAAGGGACTTCACTATCTGCAGATTTTGGTATCCTTGAGGGACACTAGAACCAATCCCCCATGGATACCTAAGGATAAGTGTATCCACTCAATCCTTGGAGGTATCACTAGCAGCCAACAGTTTGCTTGCATATATTTCTAGAGTTTCTTTTCTTTACATATACTATGGCATTTTTTTTTTTTTTTTGCCAACTGTAAATAGGATATTATAAATGCTTGTGTCTTTGTTTTCTTCTTAGAACATAAAACTCAGCCTCATTGAGTTGTGACTTGAAAGCTTTGCCTCATTGTTCTCTCCCTTCAGGATCAGTGAGGAGGAGGATCTGCATCTGGGGACATCGTTTTCTGCAGAAACCAACCGAAGGGATGAGGATGCAGACATGTAAGTGTCAGTCTGTTTGGCTGTGAGCAATTGGGGCTGGACTCCAGTCAGAGTCCAAGATATTCAGTCAACAGATGACATTTCTAGAATTTTCTAGAAGATGTCAAAGTTGGCCCCTCTCTTTCTACTTCCCAGCTTAAGAACTTTGAAAACCTCTTAAAAGGTCTTTTCAGGCCAGGCACGGTGGCTCTCGCCTGTAGTCCCAGCACTTTGGGAGGCTGAGGCAGGTGGATCATCTGAGTTGGGGAGTTTGAGACCAGACTGACCAACATGGAGAAACCCCGTCCCTACTGAAAATACAAAATTAGCCGGGTGTGGTGGCGGGCACCTGTAATCCCAGCTACTCGGGAGGCTGAAGCAGGAGAATTGCTTGAACCTGGGAGGCGGAGGTTGCAGTGAGCCGAGATCTCACCATTGCACTCCAGCCTGGGCAACAAGAGCGAAACTCCGTCTCCGAAAAATAAAAAATAAAAACTTCTTTTCAAAGGTGGTTTCATGACTAGTAATATTTCCCCAAAACATTGCAGGGATAAAACATGGGCTTGCCCACTTTTTATTTTGCCAACAAAGCTATTGGCAAACTATCATCTTTCTGTCTTCAAAGAACCTTGTACATCATAACACCAATAGATTAGTGGGACATAACCTCATAGGTTGGTGCTTCTTTAAGTAGAAAATTTCTAACTTGATGAAAAAACTCAAGTCATTTTTTTTCTCGTTTCTCCATGGACTGTCACTGGTCTGTGGGCCAGTGTTGGGGACCACTGATTTAGAGGACACCTGGTGTGTTTTTCCCGCCCCTCCCTGAGGCCTCTGGGTTTCTCACTTCAGGATGAAGTACATTGAGACAGAGCTAAAGAAGAGGAAAGGGATCGTGGAACATGAGGAACAGAAAGTGAAGCCAAAGAATGCAGAGGACTGTCTTTATGAACTTCCAGAAAACATCCGTGTTTCCTCAGCAAAGAAGACTGAGGAGATGCTTTCCAATCAGATGCTGAGTGGCATTCCTGAGGTGGACCTGGGCATCGAGTATGTTTGAGACCCCTAGGCAGAAGACACAGTGCTTTCCAGTTAAAAGTTATGGGGGACAGGCCAGGCGCGGTGGCTCATGCCTGTAATCCTAGCACTTTGGGAGGCTGAGGCGGGTGGATCATGAGGTCAGGAGTTCAAGACCAGCGCGGCCAAGATGGTCGAACCCCGTCTCTACTAAAAATACAAACATTAGCTGGGCATGGTGGCAGGTGCCTGTAGTCCAGCTACTTGGGAGGCTGAGGCAGGAAATTGCTTGAACCCTGGAGGTGGAGGTTGTGGTGAGGTGAGATCATGCCACTGCACTCCAGTCTGGCAACAGAGCCAGACTCCATCTCAAAAAAAAAAAGGAAAAAAAATTTATGGGGGACAGGTGTGGTGGCTGATGCCTGTAAGCCTATAATCCCAGTACTTGGGAGGCCAAGGCAGGAGGATCACGTGAGGCCAGGAGACCAGCCCGAGAAATACAGTCAGATTCCTGTCTCTACAAAAAATTTAAAAAATTGGCCAGGCGCGGTGGCTCACGCTTGTAATCCCAGCACTTTGGGAGGCCGAGGCAGGCGGATCACGAGGTCAGGAGATCGAGACCACAGTGAAACCCCGTCTCTACTGAAAAATACAAAAAATTAGCCGGGCGTGGTAGCGGGCACCTGTAGTCCCAGCTACTCGGAGAGGCTGAGGCAGGAGAATGGCATGAACCCGGGAGGCGGAGCTTGCAGTGAGCCGAGATTGCGCCACTGCACTCCAGCCTGGGCGACAGAGCGAGACTCCGTCTCAGAAAAAAAAAAAAAAATTTTAAAAATTAGCTAGGCTCTCACTTGAGCTCAGGAGTTGAGGCTACAGTGAGCCATGATTGCACCACTGCACGCCAGCCTAGGTGACAGAGTAAGACCCTTTTTTTAAAAAAAAAAAAAAAAAAGGCCAGACATGGTGACTTGTGCCTGGTATCCTGGCTCTTTGGGATGCCAAGGTGGGAGGATCACTTGAGCCCAGGAGTTCAAGACCAGCCTGGGCAATGTAGTGAGACCCCATGTTCTTAACTGTGTCCTTAGAATCCTACAAATACAAATGAGATTGTCCCTGGCAGGTTGTTGCTAGAAGTTTCGCTGAAGGCTTGATCAGAGTAGTAAGGGCCCCTGACTGCTGGAAGCAAAAGTGGTTCTTTAGCCTGTTACAGCTGTTCAGCTGTATCAGGCCCTTTATTATTCTGTTTTCTTCTAGCAGGAGCCATGTTAAAGGTCACCCACCCCTTTGCCCCATGATCCTTCTTAAAATATCCACTTTAAAAGGGGATTGTTATGGAAAAAGTACAATTGTCAGAATAATCTTTTGGTACAGTAGAAAGCTGGGAGGCTTCTGGGCTCTTTTCTGGCCTTACGAACTTTGAGCCTTAAGCATTTTACTTCTCTGAAGCTCAATTTGCTCTTGATCAGAAGAGCAGAGTAACTGTGGTTCTCCGACCGCCATGAGAGTTCGGTGAGAATGTGACTACAAGTGTGCTTGATAAAGTGGAGAGCTGTGCCTCAGGACACATGATTTTCTTATGTACTGCTGGGCTGCCAGCCTCACCACTCATGTCTGAGTAGTAAGGTGCTATCATCATCTAAGTGGTGTGGTTTCTTTCTCTCCATAGTGCTAAAATAAAAAATATAATTTCCACGGAGGATGCCAAGGCCCGTCTGCTGGCAGAGCAGCAGAACAAAAAGAAAGACAGTGAGACCTCCTTCGTGCCTACCAACATGGCTGTGAATTACGTGCAGCACAACAGATGTAAGCCCCTCAGGGAGAGCAGTCTTGCCCCCATTCCCCTATTTGGGCTGAGGTCCCTAGGAACCTCATGTTCTGTCTAACATGTACCCTGGTCTCTTTGGGTCCAGTTTATCATGAGGAGCTCAACGCGCCGATACGGAGAAACAAAGAAGAGCCCAAGGCCCGGCCCTTGAGAGTAGGCGACACAGAGAAGCCAGAGCCTGAACGTGAGTGCAACAAAGGCCTCGGGGCTGCCTGGAGTGCTCAGCAATGCGGGAACCCATGGAGGCAGGATGCAGCGGGGGACAGGGTGGAGCTTAGCATTGGAGCTGGGACATCTGGGTTCCAGTCCATGCTCTGGACCATGACTATGTGCCTTCCCCTTTCTAAGCCTCAGTTTCCTCATTGGAATCCTAATAGAACCTACCTGTTAGGATTGCTCTGAGAATTCACTATCAAGCATACTATCTCATATTCTCAAGCACAGTAGAGACTCAAGAAGTTAGAAAATTTCAGTAAGGACAAATAAAAGCTACTCATAAGGTTAGCTGGGTGCAATGCCTCACATTTGTAGTCTCAGCTGCTGGGGAAGCTAGGGCAGGAGGATTGCTTGAGACTAAGAGTTCAAGGCTGCAGTGAGCTATGATTGGACCAGTGCACTCTAGCCTGCGTGACAGAGTGAGACCACATCTTTTTTTTAAAGAAAAGAAAAAGGTATTGGCCGTGCTCGGTGGTCCATGCCTGTAATCCCAGCACTTTGGGAGGCTGAGGCAGGCAGATCATCTAAGGTCAGGAGTTCAAGACCAGCCTGGCCAACATGGTGAACCCTGTCTCTACTAAAAATACAAAAATTAGCCAGGCGAGGTGGCAGGTGCCTGTAAACCCAGCTACTCAGGAGGCTGAGGCAGCAGAATCGCTTGAACCCAGGAGTTGGAGGTTGCAGTGAGCTGAGATCATGCCATTACACTCTAACCTGGGCAACAGGGTGAGACTCTGTCTCAAAAAAAAGAAAAGAAAAGAAAAGAAAAAAAAGACAAATAGGTATCTACTGAGGCCCTACTGTGTTCACTGGGTTAGGCGCTGGGGCTCCTGTGGGGAAGGAAACAGGCAGTTGTCTTTGCCTGCACGGAGTAAAGTCTAGCAGTGGGTTCCAGCATGGCAAACCACCTTTCCTGTTCTTTTCCTTCTCAGGGTCCCCTCCTAACCGCAAGCGTCCTGCTAATGAGAAGGCAACTGATGACTATCATTATGAGAAGTTCAAGAAAATGAATAGGCGGTACTGAGCTGTGCAGAGTGGGATGTAAATATCACCTTCCTCTCCCTATATCCCTCCCATGAAAAATGGCTTCCTGGCCGGGCGTGGTGGCTCACGCCTGTAATCCCAGCACTTTGGGAGGCCGAGGTAGGCGGATCACCTGAGGTAGGGAGTTTGAAACCAGCCTGACCAACATGGAGAAACCCTGTCTCTACTGAAAACGCAGAAAAGTTAGCCAGGCTTGGTGGCGCATGCCTGTAGTCCCAGCTATTCAGGAGGCTGAGGCAGGAGAATCGCTTGAACCCAAGAGGCGGGTGAGCTGAGATTGCACCTTTGCACTCCAGCCTGGGCAACAAGAACAAAAAACTCTGTCTCAAAAAAAAAAAAAGGGAGAAAAATGGCTTCCAGGACAGAGCATGCTCATTTGCTAGCGGACAGTTCCAGAAACAGACCCTGTTAGTCCTACTTACCTGCTGGATTTTTCAAGCACTAAATTTATAACTTTTTGAAACAAAACAATGTGTAATTTTCCATTTGGGGGCAAACTCTATTCTTGTGAGCATTATTAAATCTTGTTTGTAAATATATTGTCTTTCTCTTAATATTTGCTCTGGGTCAGGAAGAAGCTGTTCATGGTGTGATAATACCCTTTAGATTGTGCTTTCATTATTACAGATGCATCATGTCTTCTGCTTTCACATGTCTGGGATGGGGTCAGAAATGCATCCTCCAGCTGACAGAAAAATCTAGGATGAGATCAGAAGGATACTGGTGTTTTCTGACTTTTACAAAATTACTTGTTTGTTTTCATTAAAAAAGAAAAAGCATAAACTATGTTTCTTACTACTATTAGAATTTAATTATTAAATTTCAAAATGAATCCAACCTTATTGTTTGTATTATGTTTCCTTATACCAACATCAGGTAATGTTTTCAAAGCCCATGGTTTGGGTAGCCTAAATGTAAAACTGAATTACTGAGATGGATTTTCTCATTTATTTCAAACAGTGAGCTATGATTGGACCACTGCAGCATAGACATGCTGCAACCTGCTAACTGTCAAGTACCTTCTTACCTGTGCCCTCGTTTTTCCTGAGGCATCCACATGGGTCCAGAAGAGGAAAGAGCAGATTGGCTGACTTCTGGGTGGATTTAGAGCAGGTATTGTGGTTACAGTGGTTTGGCCCAGGAGTCAGATCTGAGCCCACCTCACAGCTTACTAATTGTGTCCTTGGACAGATCCTTTTCACTCTTAGCCTCAGTTTTCTCATCTGTAAAATGGAGATTTTTTTTTTTTTTTTCCTCCACTTGAATGTGGTCAGTGAAGGCAGGAATCATGTGTGCCTAATTTTTAAATTTGAATCCCCAGGGCATAGCCCATACTCTGACACATAGGCAGTCCTCAAAACTATGAATGATCCCTATAGTGTTTGGCTTGAAACAGGTGCAAAAAAGTATTTTAAATCCAATATGAAAAAGTCGAACCTTAAAAAATATTTTCAGGATATTTCAACAAACATTTACAGGTCCCAACAATGTACAGGGGTAACCCAAGATGAATACTGAAGGCCTAGCACATCTGGCCACAGCAACGCAATACGCGTTTATGGGATGAACAGGCAAATAAGTGGATGATCAACAGTTCTCACTTGTCAGAGTTCCCTTTGCTAGAAAATGAGTAATCTTTTATCCAGCTTAAAAGTGGCCGCCAGATGGAGGGAGCCGGGTCTCTCACTGTTGGGGTGGGAATTCACAGATAAGCAAGGGGAGGAGGCTCCAATGATCTGTGTAATGGATTAGAGTTGGAGATGTTAGCATGAGCTCATGTTTAGCTTAATATAGGTACAGATGTTTACCTATAGAAATATTTATAGATATGTGTGTGTTTAATAGTATATACACACATTTTTTCTGTCAGCTGAGACTGTCTGAAAGAAACGACATCTCAATAGCAAGAAGCACACCTAGCACCCAGACCTTGGTTTCTCTCTTTTTTATGACACAGAGTCTTGCTCTGTCACCCAGGCTGGAGTGCAGTGGTGCGATCTCGGCTCACTGCAACCTCCACCTCCCGAGTTCAAGGAATTCTCCTGTTTCAGCCTCCCACGTAGCTGGGACTACAGGCACACGCCACCATGCCTAGCTAATTTTTTTGTATTTTCAGTAGAGATAGGGTTTCACCATATTGGTCAGGCTGGTCCCAAACTCCTGACCTCAGGTGATCCACCTGCCGCAGCCTCCCAAAGTGCTGGATTACAGGCATGAGCCACCATGTCCAGCCAGTTTCTAATGCCATTCTACAATGAAAGAAACAGGGTTCCTTGTAGAAAATAGGATTCTAGGACTGGGGCAGGAAATACAAGATGAGCCCGGAGTATCCTGTAGTGTCAGAAAGGAAAGAAGCACTCAAACCCAAATAAACTGGTATACATTGGGTATATGTCAAAGGAGCACAAGGAACCACTTAAATTCCCGGTGGCCAAAATGAGAACAATTTGAAAAAAAAAATTAGTACTGTAGTATAACAAAGGATAAAATAACAATGGTCCATACTGATATAAGTGATTGAATACATGGGGGACAAGAAGCAAATCTCCCATGCAGAATTCCAAATAATTTCTGTAGACACTCTGCCCCCAAGGAGGTGGAGCAAAATCCCCCACTCCTTACATGTGGGCTGTGCATTGGGACGTCCTTCCAAAGAGTCCAGTAGAGAAAAGAGGGGTGGGGAGAAGAGTAAGTATACAGTGGGGAGACTTGACAAACACTACTTCAGTCAAGTGATCAAGTCAGCACCAATAGTGATAAGTAACGTTGACAGAACCATTCCTTGGTAGGATGTGATGAGCATAGCACTTTACCTCTGTGATCTTCCTTCCAAAATGCCATAACGCTTGTCTAATCCTGAGAAAAACATCAAATCCCAATAGAGGGCCAGCCTACCAAAGATTTGGCCAGTACTCCTCAAAACTATCAAGCTCATCAAAAATAAAAAGCTGAGTCCAGGCGCGGTGGCTCACGCCTGTAATCCCAGCACTTTGGGAGGCTGAGGCGGGCAGATCACGAGGTCAAGAGATCAAGACCATCCTGGCCAAAATGGTGAAACCCCGTCTCTACCAAAAATACAAAAATTAGCCAGGCATGGTGGTGTGTGCCTGTAATCCCAGCTGCTCGGAAGGCTGAGACAGGAGAATCGCTTGAACCTGGGAGGCGGAGGTTGCAGTGAGCTGAGATCATGCCACTGCACTCCAGCTAAAATAAAAATAAAAGGCTGAGACACTGTCATTAACAGTAGTCTAAGACATGACAACTAAATGTAATGTGGTATCCTGAATGGAAACCTGGAGCAGAAAAAGGCATTAAGTAAAAGGAAGGAAATCCGAATAAACTGTACACTTTAGTTAACAACAGTGCTTCGTTAATTTTAACAAATGTAGCACACTGACAATGTAAGATTTTAGTAATAGGGGAAATTGCAGGGACGGGTGGCACATGGGAACTCTCTACTATCTTCTCAATTGTTCTGTAAATCTGTTCTAAAAAATAACGTCCATTATTATTATTATTATTTTTATTTTTATTATTTTTTTTTTTTGCGGGGAGGGGACACAGTCTTGCTCTGTCTCCCAGGCTGGAGTGCAGTGCTAAGATCTCGGCTCACTGCAACCTCTGCCTCACTGCAACCTCTGCTCCTCATGTGTCAGCCTCCCCAGTAGCTAGGGCTACAGGTGCCTACCACCACACCCGGCTAATTTTATATTTTTAGTAGAGACGTGGTTTCACCATGTTGGTCAGGCTGGTCTCGAACTCCTGACCTCAGATGATCCGCCCGCTTCAGCCTCCCAAAGGGCTGGGATTACAGGCAGGAGCCACCATGCCTGGCAAAAATAACGTGCATAAACAAAAACACGTGGCCGACAGGGGCGGTGCAGAACCGAGTTTCCGGAAGCAAAACAGGTCTTTGTACCGAACAAAGATGGCGGCCGCCGGCGTCGGGGGGAGGGCTGCCCTGAAGAAAGATGGCCTCCGCGAGAGGAGGAACCGGAAGCGTGGGTCTGGCGGCGGCACCGGTTCGCGGTCGGCGCGAGAACGCGCAGGTTGGCGCGGGTCCGGGCATGAAGCTGGGCCGGGCCGCGCTGGGCCTGCTGCTGCTGGCGCCGTCCGTGGTGCAGGCGGTGGAGCCCATCAGCCTGGGACTGGCTCTGGCCGGCGTCCTCACCGGCTACATCTACCCGCGTCTCTACTGCCTCTTCGCCGAGTGCTGCGGGCAGAAGCGGAGCCTTAGCCGGGAGGGTAGGCTGGGGCGGGGGCTGGAGGCTGGGGCTGGGGCTGGGCGATGGCACTAGGGCTGAGCTAGGACCAGGGCATGGAGAATGGAGGATGGAGGCCGGGGGATGGCACCAGGGCCGGGCTAGGACTAGGGCTGGAGCGGGGCCTGGGGGCTGGGGCTGGGCGATGGCACTAGGGCCGGGCTGGGGCTGAGGGATGGAGCGGGGCCCTGGGGCTGGGGCTGGGGGATCGCACTAGGGCTGGGTTAGGACCAGGGCGGTTGGCTGGGGCTGGGGTATTGAGGATGGTGGATGGAGGCTGGGGGATGGCAGTAGGGCCGGGCTAGGACTGGGGCTGGAGCGGAGTTTGGGGGCTGGGGCTCAGGAGCGGGGGCTGGGGCTGGGGGATGGCACTAGGGCCAGGCCGGGGTAGGGGTCAAATCCCAGGAGGGCCGGGCCTGGGCAGAGCTGAGTCCGCGGGGGCCGGACCCCGGAAGCCAAGCGGCCCTACTGCAGGATGAGGCCTGGCTCCTCGGCCACGACCACAGACGGGCCAGACTTAAGTCGGAGACCTGAGGAGCCGGGCTGCAGGTTGGCCTACTTTGCGCTAAACTGGGGGTGGACCAGTGGTAACCTCTCTCCGAAGTGGGTTCTGCCTCCTTTCTAGCATAGCGGGAGACAGGAAGGATGGTGAGGACTCTTCCGGAGCCGACCAGGAGGGACCAAACTGCTTCCTTTCCCGGCTCTGCCTTGGGGTGGGAGGAGCAGCACAGGGGTTAGAGGTGCAAACTGGTGGCAGTGGCAGTAGCACCAAGGGGCTTTTCGGGAAGGAGTCGGGCCAGGGCTTTAGAATAGGCAGGACCAGCAAAGGGAGGGCTCCCTGGACCGCCGTCCCCTCTGGGCCAGGAGCTTACAGACCGCAGTACTTGAGGTTTCGCGAGGTGCTTGGAGAGCGTCTAGACGGCTTTGCTGGCTTTCTCGTGGGCTGTAAATGTGGCTACATTTTGCCACTGTTTGTTCCCCACTCCTGATTGGCTTTGTCTTTCCCAGCACTGCAGAAGGATCTGGACAACAAGCTCTTCGGACAGCATCTTGCAAAGAAAATCATCTTAAATGCTGTGTTTGGTTTCATAAACAACCCAAAGCCCAAGAAACCTCTCACGCTCTCCCTGCACGGGTGGACAGGCACCGGCAAAAATTTCGTCAGCAAGATCATCGCAGAGAATATTTACGAGGGTGGTCTGAACAGTGACTATGTCCACCTGTTTGTGGCCACATTGCACTTTCCACATGCTTCAAACATCACCTTGTACAAGGCAAGGATGGAAGTTTGGAATCCCTTCCTGGATGTCGTCGGGTTTGGGGTCTCTGTTGTGGGATGAGATTTGGGAGTTCTGTGTTGAAATGAGTGAGCCCTGAAAACAGTTCATGTCTCAGTTCCCCTTGGAAAGGTGTAGAAGTTAGAGTTTGAGATGCGTGGAGCAGTTAACACCGTCAAAGCTTTGTGGTGGGTTCTGAAAATCGGTCCAGTGAGTATGTAGGGTCATGGGATTTTAGAGGTGGACATGATCAAATCCATCTCAGAGATCAACACATCTCACTCATTTTTTTCTTTATTTCTTTATTTTGAGACGGAATTTCACTCTTGTTACCCAGGCTGGAGTGCAATGGCATGATCTCAGCTCACTGCAACCTCTGCCTCCCGTTTCAAGCAATTATCCTGCCTCATCCTCCTGGGTAGCTGGGATTACAGGCTCCTGCCACCATGCCCAGCTAATTTTCGTATTTTTAGTAGAGATAGGGTTTTGCCAACTTGGCCAGGCTGGTCTCGAACTCCTGACCTCAGGTGATGCACCTGCCTCAGTCTCCCAAAGTGCTGGGATTACAGGCATGAGCCACCATGCCCGGCCACATCTCACTCATTTTGTGAAAGAGGAAAAATATAGAGAGTCCTAAGTTTGTTGAACCTACTGTTGCAAACTGCCTTTTTTTTTTTTCTTTGAGTCAGGGTCTCACTCTCTTGTCCAGGCTGGAGTGCAGTGACGCCATCTCGGCTCACTGCAACCTCCACCCTCCGGGTTCAAGCAATTCTTCTGCCTCAGCCTCCCAAGTAGCTGTGACTACAGGCATGCACCACCACACCCGGCTAATTTTTGTATTTCTGGTAGAGATGGGGTTTCCCCACTTTGGCCAGGCTGGTTTCGAACTCCTGACCGCAAGTGATCTACCCACCTCAGCCTCCCAAAGTGCTAGGATTACAGGCGTGAGCCACCTTGCCCAGCCGCAAACAGCTTTTATGGTTGAACTCACTGATTAGCAGCTTGGGCTTTGGCAGCAGACACATCTGGATTTGAGTCCTAACACTCGCCCAGCTCCATAGTCTTAGGAAAGTTGCCTGACCTGAGACTCAGATTCTGACTTACAAAGTGTTGCTTGTAACAATCCAGGGAGTTCTGTCTGTCAAGTGTGTAACATGTACCTGGTGCATGTTACAAATAAATGTTAACTGTTGCCTTTTAGATCCTTGTAACAGACCTGCAAGATGGGCAAAACAGTCAATTATTTATTTATTTATTTTTGAGACTGAGTTTCATTCTTGTCACCCAGGCTGGAGTGCAGTAGCACGATCTCGATCTCAATTTCGGCTCACTGGCTCACCGCAAACACTGCCTCCCGGATTCAAGTGATTCTGCTGCCTCAGCCTCCCAAGTAGCTGGGATTACAGGCACCTGCCACCGCACCCAGCTAATTTTTGTATTTTTAGTAGAGACAGGGTTTCACCTTGTTGGCCAGGCTGGTCTCGAACTCCTGACCTCAAGGTCGTCCAGCTGCCTCGGCCTCCCAAAGTGCTGAAATTACAGGCATGAGCCACCATGCCTGGCCTCAGTCAATTATTTATCCCTGACTGTATCTATGGAAAAATGTGAACACATTTTTCCCTTCTGTCTGGGTGAGCATGTGGGTCAACCACTGTCCAGCGGTTCTGTACTAAAATGCGAATGTTCCACAGGTGTGGTGGTTCATGCCTATAATTCTAGCACTATGGGAAGCCAAAACCGGCTGATCCCTTCAGCTCAAGAGTTCCAGACCAGCCTGGGGAACATGGTGAAACCCCATCTCTACTAAAAAAATACAAAAAAATTAGTCAGGCATGGTGGCACGCACCTGTAGTCCCAGCTACTTGGGGGGCTGAGGCAGAAGGATGGCTTGAACCTGGGAGGTTGAGGCTGCGTTGAGCAGAGAGCCACTGCACTCCAGCCTGGGTGACAGAGTGAGACCCTGTCCCAAACAAACAAGAACCATTCTAGACGAATCAGGATGGGTTGGTCATCTTAGAATTGAGGCTTCACTAACAATAACTGTGACTTTGGACAAAGTTACTTCACTTGTCTGCTTCAGTTTTCTCATTTGTAAAAGAAGGAGCACAATGGTAACTACTGTGATGGGTTTTGGGAGGTCACAGTAAAATGTTCTATGAACAGACCAGGCGTGGTGGCTCACGCCTGTAATCCCAGCACTTTGGGAGGCCGAAGCGGGTGGATCACTTGAGGTCAAGAGTTCAAGACCAGCCTGGCCAAGATAGTGAAACCCCATCTCTACTAAAAATACAAAAATTAGGTGGGCGTGGTGGCAGGTGCCTGTAGTCTCAGCTACTCAGGGCTGAGGCAAGGGAATCGCTTGAATCTGGGAGGCAGAGGTTGCAGTGAGCTGAGATCATGTCATTGCACTCCAGCCTGGGTGATAGAGCGAGACTCTGTCAAAAAAAAGAAGTTATGTGAACAGTGCTTAGAATATTGTTGTACCCATAGTGAACGCTCAGTACATGTTCCCTGTTATCGCATATAAGAATATTGTGCCCATAGTGAACGCTCAGTGCATGTTCCCTGTTATTGCATATAAGTTTGGTCACCAGAGTGAGAAAGCTTGGCTGCTGGAGCCTAACAGGTCTGAATGCATCCTTGTTTATTTTATTTATTTTATTTTATTATTTATTATTATTATTATTATTTTTTTTTTTTTTTGAGACAGAGTCTCGCTCTGTCTCCCAGGCTGGAGTGCTGGAGTGCAGTGGGGTGATCTTAGCTCACTGCAATCTCCGCCTCCCAGGTTCCAGCGATTCTCAAGCCTCAGCCTCCCAAGTACCTGGTATTACAGGAGCCCACCACTATGCCTGGCTAATTTTTGTATTTTTTTTTTTAATGGAGTCTTGCTCTGTCGCCAGGCTGGAGTGCAGTGGCATGATCTTGGCTCACTGCAACCTCCGCCTCCCAGGTTCATGCAATTCTCCTACCTCAGCCTCCTGAGTAGCTGGAACTATAAGCACCTGCCACCATGCCCAGCTAATTTTTTTGTGTTTTTTCTTTTAGTAGAGACAGGGTTTCACCGTGTTGGCCAGGCTGATCTTGAACTCCTGACCTCAGGTGATCCGCCCACTTCGGCCTCCCAAAGTGCTGGGATTACAGGCATGAGCCACCATGCCTGGCCCTAATTTTTGTATTTTAACAGAGATGGGGTTTCACCATGTTGGCCAGGCTGGTCTCAAACCCCTGACCTCAACTTACCCGTCTGCCTCAGTCTCCCAAAGTGCTGGGTTTACAGGTGTGAGCCACCATGCCCAACCCCACCCCCTTTTTAAATAAAAATCAGTATCCTCATGACATCCCACATTGCCCCTTTGATGACAAAAGAGCAGCAGCTCTGACAGCATCCGTGTGGCATCTTGCAGCACGGGAACCGTAACCAAACTATCGGGCTTTGGAGTGAGACAGGACTGGGTTCAGGTCCCAGCTCTGCCGCATATAATCTTGGGCAAGTGGAGTAAGGGCTCTCTGTGCCTCAGTTCCCTCATCTGTAAAATGGGAACGATAGTGCCCACTCCATGGGGTTGGTAGGAACAAAGAAGATTTTGTGCATGTAAAATTCTTAGTGCTGAGTGCACAGTGGTTCATAAGTGAAGCTGCGGTTCTTAGTGGTAGAAGGAGCTGATTGATGGCCCTGGCTGAGAACTTTGTGTTGGCTTTTTCCCTTGTAATTCAGGATCAGTTACAGTTGTGGATTCGAGGCAACGTGAGTGCCTGTGCGAGGTCCATCTTCATATTTGATGAAATGGATAAGATGCATGCCGGCCTCATAGATGCCATCAAGCCTTTCCTCGACTATTATGACCTGGTGGATGGGGTCTCCTACCAGAAAGCCATCTTCATATTTCTCAGGTAAGGTCAGGGCTAGGACATGATGGATGGGCCCCGAGCCCAAGCCTCTGAGCTCCAGGAGAAAAGCCTGTCCTTACCCACTGGGATTGTTTTGCAGCAATGCTGGAGCAGAAAGGATCACAGATGTGGCTCTGGATTTCTGGAGGAGTGGAAAGCAGAGGGAAGACATCAAGCTCAAAGACATTGAACACGCCTTGTCTGTGTCGGTTTTCAATAACAAGAACAGTGAGTAGGGCCATCCACCGCCAGTCCCATCTGGTTCCTAATCCTGCACCCTAAGTGTTAAAGCGTCAGGGTCACTGTCAGCATCACCTGGGAGCTGGGTAGAAAGAAATGCAGATTCTCAGTCCCCTTCCGAGTCGTGAGGGGAATCTTTGCTGACAAACTCCAGGTAACTTTTATGAACACTAATGTTTGACAAGTGCTGTTTTATTTTTATTTTTGAGATAGTTTTACTCTGTCACCTAGGCTGGAGTGCAGTGGCGTAATCTCGCCTCACTGCAACCTCTTCCTCCCGGGCTCAAGCAATTCTTGTGCCTCAGCCTCCCGAGTAGCTGGGATTACAGGTGCACACCACACCCAGCTAATATTTGTATTTTTAGTAGAGATGGAGTTTTGTCATGTTGGCCAGGCTGGTCTTGAACTCTTGACCTCAGGTGATCTGCCCACCTCGGCCTCCCAAAGTGCTGGGATTACAGGCGTGAGCCACTGCGCCCAGCTTATTTTTTGAGACAGAGTCTCACTCTGTCACCCAGGCTGGAGTCCAGTGGTGTGATCTCAGCTCACTGGAGTCTTGACTTCCTAGGCTCAAGTGATCCTCCAGCCTCAGCTTCCCATGTAGGTGGAACCACAGGCTTGTGCCACCATGCCTGGCTAATTTTTTTTTTTTTTTGTAGAGACGGGGTCTTCCTAGGTTTCCCAGGCTGGTCTTGACTTCCTGGACTTAAGTGATCCTCCCGCCTCAGCCTCCCAAAGTGCTGGAATTATAGGCATGAGCTACATACCTGGCCTGCTGTTTTTTGTTGTTGTTGTTGTTGTTTTTGAGACGGAGTTTTGCTGTGTCGCCCAGGCTGGAGTGCAGTGGCGCGATCTCGGCTCACTGCAAGCTCTGCCTCCCAGGTTCATGCCATTCTCCTGCCTCAGCCTCCCGAGTAGCTGGGACTACAGGCGCCCGCCGCCACACCTGGCTAAGTTTTTGTATTTTTAGTAGACATGGGGTTTCACCATGTTAGCCAAGATGGTCTCAATCTCCTGACCTCGTGATCCGCCCGCCTTGGCCTCCCAAAGTGCGGGGATTACAGGCGTGAGCCACCGCACCCAACCAGTTCCCCCGTTTTCTTCAGCTACATGATTTTCTTTGTAGAAGAAAAAGCCAGTGGTTGAGCAAGGAAGGATGCCATGGGCAACTCAGGGGGAGAGATGACTTGTTAGTTCCTCCCTTTCTCTGCATTGCCCAAGAGCAAGAGCCAAATAGCGGTTGGGCCCTTATTTTGTACTGGGCGCCATGTGAAACAGTCTGCCTGCGGATTTCACTCAGTCTTCACCATACCTCGCAGGGTAGAGACTGAGACTCAAAGAGATGTGGCAGCTTGCCCAGCGCCATGCAGCCTGTTCAGTATCTCTGATTCTAAAACCTGCGCTTTTAAGTTTTAGCTCACTACTTCTCCAGGGAATGTCATGAGACCTTTGACCTTGAACCTGGGGAGGTGGAAAGCCAGCCTGATGGAGGCTGACTCACTGGCTAAGACCTGTGAGTTGTGCAGGGCTGGCTGTTCAAGTCTTTGCGCTTCAGGTTCTGGAGATGACAAAACAGGGGCTCATTTGAAACAGACTTGCCAGGAAGTTCATCCTACAGTTAGTGAACAGCATGGGGTATGGTATGTCAGTGTGTGCAAGTGGAATACTACTGAGGCAAGACAAGTGTTCTGTAACATGTTGGATAGTTTCTTGCCTTGCCAAAAAACATGAGCACATGCAGTGGAAACCTTAGCCTAATGCTGAGGCAGATGAGCCCCGTGGCCTAGAATCCACACTGTGGAGGTTACACAGATAAGCCCCGTGGCCTAGAATCCACGCTGTGGAGGTTACACGGCGCTCAGGAATGCCAACCTGGGAGTCGGGCAGCCCTGGCCCACAGACTGACTGTGGCCTCAAGCAGATGGCTGAACATTCATTCAACACATGTATATGGAGCATCTAGTAAGTGCCAGGCATCATACCTAGGACTGGGGACACAGCAGTGAACAAACACAGAAATTCTTGCCCTTATCGATCCTACATCCTAGTGATAATAAAGAAAGAAAATGTATCAGATGTTGGGGGATAGATATGTTGATGTGTGTGATGTGTTTGTGTGTATACATGCAGTACATATGCACACATCACACATGTACACACATGGACATATATATATCTTTCCCCCGGGGCCAGTAGGGGAAAAAAATCAAGAAAGGCTTTAGGGTGCAGGGTAAGGATGGGCTCTGCTTTAATAGAGTGGACAGGAAGGCTCCCTGTGAGGGTGGCATTTGGGCTGACCCGAGGGAGTGAGCCATGTGGATGTCTGAGGGAAAAGCATTCCCCAGTGCGGACAGCATGTCCAGGGGCCCGAGGGGGGCCTGTGCCTGGGGTCCCTGTGACTGGTTGAGGATAAACAGAGGAGGGGAACGGGAGGTGATAGAAGAGGCGAGATTTGGGGTGAAGGTGCAGACTGTGGAAAGCCTGGCAGGCCATGGTGAACCTTGGGTCTTATTCCGAGTGGAAGAGAGAGGCCTGGAAGGTCCTGGGCAAGCGGTGCTGGGATCTGACGGGGCCTTCATAGGACCTTGCTGGCAACTGGGTGGAGGACAGACCCACAGCCACAGGGGAGGGAGCCCAGCGTGGAAGCGGTGGGGGTAGAGGGACACGGTTGGGTTCCGGATGTGTTTTGAAGGTAGAACCTGTAAGACTTCCTGCAGAATTGTATATGGGAATGAGAGAAGAACCAAGGACCTGGCTTGAGCAATGGGAAGGGTGGCACTGCCATTGAAGGGAAGGGACAGCAGGAAGGACAGGTGAGCTCAGTGGGCAATGGCATCGGGGCATCAGGGCATCAGAGCACAGCCACAAAGCTCCAGGGAGGCCATCAGGCTGGGAGGGCAAACTTGGGAGTCCTCAGGAGATGACTGTAAAGCCTCAGGCCTGCCTGAGGTCGCCTGTTCTGCCGTCACTCCTGGGTCTGCATGGCTGGGTCCCTGTTGCTCGGGCTCTGCCCTGAGGTCCTGCCCAGCCCGCTCCACCTCCCGCTCTCCATGTCCGTTCTGCTGTGTGGCATTCGCCGCTCCAAGCACCATCTGAGATTGTTTCCTGGCTTGTTGGGTGTCTCCTGCCCCAGAGTGGTAAAGCCATGAGGGCCATCCGCCCTCAGCTGTGTCCGCAGGCCCAGGGCGTGCCTGGCATAGAGCAGGCCTCTGAGAACCAGCCTCCCACGTGAGCTGGTTTTGCAAGACAACCCCTCATTCCCATTCAGTGGTTGGTTCTGTTCTTTCCCTGGCCACAGGCTCCACTCTGTCAGTCAGCCACATATGTATTGAGTACCAGTTGTGTGCAAAGCACTGTTGAGCATGAAAAGCATTAACCCAGCCGGGCGCGGTGGCTCACGCCTGTAATCCCAGCACTTTGGGAGGCCGAGGCGGGTGGATCACGAGGTCAGGAGATCGAGACCACGGTGAAACCCCGTCTCTACTAAAAATACAAAAAAATTAGCCGGGCGTGGTGGCGGGCGCCTGTAGTCCCAGCTACTCGGAGAGGCTGAGGCAGGAGAATGGCGTGAACCCGGGAGGCGGAGCTTGCAGTGAGCCGAGATTGCACCACTGCACTCCAGCCTGGGTGACAGAGGAAGACTCCGTCTCAAAAAAAAAAAAAAAAAAAGAAAAAAGAAAAGCATTAACCCAGTGAATGAGGAGGAGCTTGGGTTGGGGACGGAGCCCCAGAATTACATGGCAGACCAGAAGGGAATCAGCTCAGTAGAAGACACGCATGGGCTCGTGGGCGATGCAGTGTGTGCTGTGTCATCTGGGGCTGGGAGGAGGTGTCCTGGGTCAGGAGTTCCAGGAGCCCAAGAGGAGTGGATGGGGCAGGTGCAGAGCCAGCCCGCATTCAGGGGAGAAAACACGGCCAAGGCCAGGCCTTCACGGGGAGCCCAGCATGGGCTGCACATCCGCACTTCCCAGGCTAGTTTTGGTGCCCACATGCTCTGCAGGGGCTGGGCACGGTGGCAGCGGCAGCAGGCTTCCCTGTTGCTAGTCCAGCTGCTGAAACTCCAAGGAGAGTCAAAAAGTTCCCAAATACAGGGGCGTGGCTGGTAGTCCTTCCCGGGAACTCTTCTTGCTTCCCACTTTCTGTGGAACTCTGCCTTCCCCACTCTGCCTCTCTGCTTGTTCCTCGGCCCCAGACCTCTTTCCCATCTTCAATCTCTTAAGTCATACCTTAGGAGGCCTCCCCCAGCCCGCAGTATAAAGAGGGTGTCCCTTTCCGCTGTCACAGAAGCATTACAATGTGCAGGTGCCTGTTAACATCTGCCTTCCCCGCTGATCTGGAGCTCCACAAGGGAGAGGGCACACCCAGTAGGTGTGTATGGGATGGATGGGAGGGTAGGTGACCCCCAGTAGGTGTGTGTGGGACGGATGGGAAGGTGGGTGACCCCTAGTAGATGTGTGGGGGGTGGGTGGGTGACCCCCAGTAGGTGTGTGTGGGACGGATGGAAAGGTGGGTGACCCCTAGTAGATGTGTGGGGGGTGGGTGGGTGACCCCCAGTAGGTGTGTGTGGCATGGATAGGTAACCCCCAGTAGATGTTTGTGGGACAGATGGGAGGGTAGGTGAGTGACCCCCAGGAGGCGTGTATAGGGTGGGTGGGTGGATGTGGATGAACAGCACCTTGTTTCTTCTTCCCAGGTGGCTTCTGGCACAGCAGCTTAATTGACCGGAACCTCATTGATTATTTTGTTCCCTTCCTCCCCCTGGAATACAAACACCTAAAAATGTGTATCCGAGTGGAAATGCAGTCTCGAGGCTATGAAATTGATGAAGACATTGTAAGCAGAGTGGCTGAGGAGATGACATTTTTCCCCAAAGAGGAGAGAGTTTTCTCAGATAAAGGCTGCAAAACGGTGTTCACCAAGTTAGATTATTACTACGATGATTGACAGTCATGATCGGCAGCCGGAGTCACTGCCTGGAGTTGGAAAAGAAACAACACTCAGTCCTTCCAACCTCCGCCCCCAGCTCCTTTCCCTGGAAGAGGAATCCGGTGAATGTTTCCTGTTTGATGTGACAGGAATTCTCCCTGGCATTGTTTCCACCCCCTGGTGCCTGCAGGCCACCCAGGGACCATGGGCGAGGACATGAAGCCTCCCGAACACGCACAGAAGGAAGGAGCCAGCTCCCAGCCCACTCATCGCAGGGCTCATGATTTTTTACAAATTATGTTTTAATTCCAAGTGTTTCTGTTTCAAGGAAGGATGAGTAAGTTTTATTGAAAATGTGGTAACTTTATTTAAAATGATTTTTAACATTATGAGAGACTGCTCAGATTCTAAGTTGTTGGCCTTGTGTGTGTGTTTTTTTTAAGTTCCCGTCATTATTACATATACTGTGATGTATCTTTACTGGAAATGAGCCCAAGCACACATGCATGGCATTTGTTCCACAGGAGGGCATCGCTGGGGATGTGGCTGGAGCATGAGCCAGCTCTGTCCCAGGATGGTCCCAGCGGATGCTGCCAGGGGCAATGAAGTGTTTAGATGAAGGACATGTAGGTTAAGAGGACGCCTTCAGGCACCACAGATAAGCCTGAAACAGCCTCTCCAAGGGTTTTAACCTTAGCAACAATGGGAGCTGTGGGAGTGATTTTGGCAACACTGTCAACATTTGTTAGAAGCAGTCTTTTGAAAGAAAAGTATTTCCAACTTGTCACTTGCCAGTCACTCCATTTTGCAAAAGGTGGCCCTTCACTGTCCATTCCGAATGAGCCTCACGTGCTCTCTGCTGGATTCTAAATTATGTGAATTTTGCCATATTAAATCTTCCTCATTTATACTATTTTTTGTTACGTTCAATCAGAATCCCTGAAACCTCCTATAAAGCTTAGCTGCCCCTTCGGAGGATGCTGAGAACGGTGTCTTTCTTTATAAATGCAAATGGCTACCGTTTTACAATAAAATTTTGCATGTGTCATTGGTGAGTACGTTTTTGAAGAGGGAGAAGCGCCCCTCCACTGTAGGCCTTATGAAGTAAGGCTGCGAGTGAAGACCTAGCAGAACAATGCAGGGTGGAAAGAAACAAAGTCTCACACAGGGATCTGAGGATCCTAGGACGGCTCTGTCCCCTCGCCCAGTGGTCTGGGAAGTCGCCCTCCATTGTGGGGTTCTTGGAGCTCCTGACACCCAGCCACGGAGTTCAAGTACAGCTGAGATGCCAGCAGGAACAGTGCCCTAGACTAAGGTAAGCACACCTTATTTTATGCAACACGCCTGTGTCCCAGCACAGTGCTCCCATGGGTGCGGCTGCTGCAGAGAGCACTGCAGGGACCACTTCTAGTAGGCACAGAGGACGAGTTTGTGGCCTCAACTGCAGGTCTAACGCAGGAACCCTCTACCTTATGGCTTCCCAACCTGCATGGGGTCCCACTAGGGCAGCCCAGGGCACCTAAAGATGGCTCCAAGCATTAGAAAGTTCTTGGTATTGAGCTGCAGCCAGCCTGCTCTGTCCCTGGGAGTCACAGATTAGGTCTAATCATTCATTTGAAGAGTGTGGCCCAGGCACCAGAAGTCCCTAGTTAGAGAACACGGGTCCCCTGACAGTTTTGGAAGGTTCAGTCTTAGTAGATGAGGCAGTGTAGGTAGAATAGGAACTGCATTAAGACTGAGAACCAGACCTAGAAAATCAGTCTCCTGGGAATTGAGTAACTTCAGTTGAGAAATGAAGGGAGTGGGTGGGGTGATGGTGATGAGAGTTTGTGCTTTCTAGTAAATCTGCTAATCCTCAATCCTGTGAAGAGGGTGGGTGTTAGCCATTCACTGACAATACTGGGTTATGTGTAATTAAGCTGAGATCAGATTAGCATAACTAGGATTTTTTTTTTTTTGAGACGGGTTTTTTTTTTTTTGAGACGGTGTTTCACTCTTATTGCCCAGGCTGGAGTGCAATGGCACGATCCCGGCTCACTACAACCTCCGCCTCCCAGGTTCAAGCGATTCTCCTGCCTCAGCCTTCCTAGTAGCTGGGATTACAGGCATGTGCCACCACACCCAGCTAATTTTGTATTTTTAGTAGAGATGGGTTTTCTCCATGTTGGTCAGGCTGGTCTCAAACTCCCCACCTCAGGTGATCCGCCCACCTTGGCCTCCCAAAGTGCTGGAATTACAGGTGTGAGCCACCGCACCCGGCCAGGATTTATTTACCAGTTTCAATGGTTAGGTTTCCTCACCTGAGCTCAGGTTCAGGATGCCAGAGGTGAGTTTTACTTTATCAGTACCTCAATTTCCTCCCACGTTAATTTTGGGAGAAAGTCCATCTCTTTGATGAAATATCCATCAGCTAATTTAACTTCTATTTGTCTGGGCAAGAGCCTTTATGGTAAATACTGCTTCTGTATTGCGCTGACTGCCCACCCACCTGTCCCGGGTATGGTGAGTCTCACAGCTGTGCTGCTGAAATTCATTCTGAACTTTGGAACCAAATAAACTAGAAAAAAGTTAGCAAGTGGCATTTCACATGATAAAATCTAGGCTTTACTATTTTATAGTCAGTAGGTCAATAAAGCTCTCGTCCACATCTTACAAGGGAGGTGGGGGAGGCGGGGTCATGATCAACCACGGTCTTTTCAAGTTACAAATCAGTAACAGCAGTCCAAAGGTGGCAAACACATATTTATTGCATCACTGTAAACAGAGAAAATCTTGTCTCCTCTCGACCAGATGCCCAAAAGGTTATAAAAGAAGTATAACTTAGCTCCAATTCGAGGATACGTACTTAAAATTTTAAACGTCACCTTGGTGTTTTTTCAAGACTAAGTGTGATACCCTGTAAGGCATTTCCATGTCATAAATTAATTCTACCGTATTTTTATGTAAAAAATGCTGCACGTTGTTGTGTCTGCAGCTGTGCTGTGATTATGAGACAGATACAATGATTCACACTGGCTGGAAGCTAAGTCTCACGTCCCAGGGATCAGGGCAGTCCAGCCTGGTGATGCCACAAAGGGTGGTGGTATCAGGTCACACCTAGGACCTGCCACTTTAGACTGACCTCGTTTGATCCACGGTTGTGACCACGTATTACCACAAATTTAACAATAAAAAATTGTTTTAACAGTATATGAGAAAGGACTAAGCAGTCATTCCATTTTGTGTCCTTCCCTTGTTTTAAAATAAGCAATGTCCTATACTTCCATCACTTAAGATCTACAAGCTGACTTGTTCAGTCTGGGCCCATGTCATCCTTGCAGAACAAGCACATCCTAGGATTTCAAATGGTTCTACAAAATAAAGTGAGAGATTGACCCAAGTATAAAGTCTTAACAAGCATCTCACCATGGGAACCAACGACTCAAATTCAAAGCCAACGGTCTCCTTGTGATTCAACTCTATGATGATACATGGTTGGGGGGACTCTAGCAGAGAGCCAAGCTGAGATATGGCAGACAGGAGGGACCTGTCTGTCCAGGTCTGCTGCAGAGGTCTTAGGTGAAGGCCCCACCCCACAGACAGGTCAGCTCAGATCATGAGTGCTCAGCGGGCACAGCCATATCCTCCAGTCAGACACCGTCTGCACCTCCACCCCCGATTTCAACTGACTAGTGAACTCTGTATAAAGAACGAGACAGAGCAAAAGGATGTTTTTGGCCAGTGAGAACCCAGTGCCCCCCAGCCTGCTGGTGAAACCACCCAGTGCCCCCCAGCCTGCTGGTGAAACCACCCAGTGCCCCCTAGCCTGCCGGTGGGAACCCAGTGCCCCCTAGCCTGCCGGTGGGAACCCAGTGCCCCCCAGCCTGCAGCAAGTCCCTGGACTCCTTTAGTTCTGACAGTAGCTTCTGAGGTGGCGGGTGCTGTGGGTCAGAAACTACTGCCAGGCCTGCCATGCACAGCTGTTTTCAGGCACTTCTGTCACAGTCAGTACATTAAGTGTGAAGGAGATTTTTAAAAGTTCATCTTCAGCTGCAAAGAACAGCTGGACTGTCGTCATCTTGCTAAATGACAAATGCATGCAATAGATTCATGTGTTTTCCAAAATGAACTCTTAGATTCTGTATCCCAGCTGGGCAGTGGCTCATGCCTGTAATCCCAGCTACTCAGGAGGCTGAGGCATGAGAATCACTCAAACCAGGAGCGGAGGTTGCAGTGAGTTGAGGGTCGCACCACTGCACTCCAGTTTGGATGACGGAGTGAGACCTCGTCTCAGAAAAAAAGATTATATATCCCAAAAGTCTAAGCTGCAAACAGGCAAAACCCCAAAGCGGTCTTCAGGGTTCTTCTGAAAGGCAAGGCCTCTGGTGTGCGGAGCCTCCCAGCTGTCTCCTACCCCATCTGGATAGGAGCTCAGTGGAAATCAAGCCGTGACTGCACAGTCTTGCAGCCCTTGTCTGAGTAGATTTTCTCATCTCTGGGGAAAAACGTCATTTCCTCTGCCACTCTTGTGACAATGTCTTCATCTATAGCAGAACCACGGGCCCTCATCTCGGCCCTCACACACATTTTCACATGTCTGTATTCCAAAGGCAGGAAGGGGATAAAGTAATCAATGAGGTTTTTGTCGATCAGTCCACTGTGCCACAGGCCACCTGCGGAACAAGACACAGCTGGGTTTCCTGCCGCCACCGCCACCTGGCCAAGCTCCAATCCCGACCCTCAGCACATTCCTCTTGTCCATACCCCTTGAGAGAGTCTCTTGTCAGTGTGCAAAAAGCCCATGTAGGACTCAGCTGGACACTCACTCACTGGTTTCTAGGACAGTATGCCCTAGGAAAATTCCCGACTTTAGCAAAGCGAGGAAATCCAGTGGGATCCTGTGGCTTTGTGAAACACTCAATGAAAGAGCAGATGGCTCACTGCCGGACAGTTAAGGGGCTCCTTTACCCTGGTGGACTCACTGTGTTTATTATTGAAGACTCCGACAGACAGTACAGGTTCCAGGTCCTTCAGCTGAATGTCTTCCCTCTTTCTTCCAGCCCGCCAAAAGTCAAGAGCCGTCTTAGTTATAAGGTCCCCGCCTGCATTGCTGAGTTTGCCAGAGAAATAAAGATTAAAATCACATATTAAGACTTCTGTGTCTGCTGGGCGTGGTGGCTCACGCCTGTAATCCCAGCACTTTGGGAGGCCGAGGCAGGTGGATCACCTGAGGTCGGGAGTTCGAGGCCAGCCTGACCAACATGAAGTAACCCCGTCTCTACTAAAAACACAAAAATTAGCCAGGCTAATGGTGGTGCATGCCTGTAATCCCAGCTACATGGGAGGCTGAGGCGGGAGAATCGTTTGAACCCGGGAGGTGGAGGTTGCAGCGAGCCGAGATCATGCCATTGCACTCCAGCCTGGGCAACAAAAATGAAACTCGGTCTCAAAAAAAAAAGACTTCTGTGTCATACCAAGAAATGAACCTGCTCTAAGTCTATTTATCCTTTTAAGACACTCTGTCACCCAGGCTGGAGTGCAGTGGTGCAATATCGGCTCACTGCAACCTCCACCTTCCGGGTTCAAGCGATTCTTCTGCCTCAACCTCCTGAGTAGCTCGGATTACAGGCGCCTGCCACAACGCCCCTTCTAATTTTTGTATTTTTAGTAGACACGGGGTTTCACCATGTTGGCCAGCCTGGTCTTCAACTCCTGACCTCAAGTGATCTGCCCACCTTGGCCTCCCAAAGTGCTAGGATTACAGGTGTGAGCCACCACGCCCAGCCGAAGATCTGTTTTTCATCAAGGAATATTTACTGAGTGCTACTAGACAAAAAAGTGTCTGCTCTCATGGAACTTAAAATGTTTATTCACAACTAGCTGGGATAATGCTATGGCCCTTTATAACCCTAAAAACCAACATGCACAGTTAATAAAATTAACTGTTTTCATTTCTGTTTCATTTTTAGGGTTGGGGTCTTGATTGTCACCCAGGCTGGAGTGCAGTGGTATGATCATAGCTCAATAAAACCTTGAACTCCTGGGTTCAACCAATCCTCCTGCCTCGACTTCCCCAGGAGCTGCGACTCCAGGCACATGCCACCATGCCTGGCTAAAATTGCCTGCTATCAGTTATTCTTTCTTTTTTTTTTGAGACAGAGTCTCGCTCTGTCACCCAGGCTGGAGTGCAGTGGTGTGATCTCGGCTCACTGCAAGCTCCGCCTCCCGGGTTCACGCCATTCTCTTGCCTCAGCCTCCCGAGTAGATGGGACTAGGCGCCCGCCACCACGCCGGGCTAATTTTCGTATTTTTAGTAGAGACGGGGTTTCACCATGTTAGCCAGGATGGTCTCGATCTCCTGGTGATCCACCCGCCATGGCCTCCCAAAGTGCTGGGATTACAGGTGTGAGCCACCGCGCCTGGCCCAGTGATTATTTCTTTAGTTCATTTCCAAAACCCACACTGTGTGCCATGCTGAGACTGGCAAAGGAAAAGTAAAGCAGTAGGTAAGTGCCTTGTGCCAAGCAGGCACTTTTGTCCTGGTAAACAAAGTGCTGATGGTCCTCAGGACCTCATTTTATCATTGAGAGAATGAAGGGCTTGTGTGCCCCAAAAAACCGCCTCCCGCTGACCTGAGAAAGATGAAGATGGCTTTGCGGTAAGACACTCCGTCAACCTGCTCGTAGTAGTCTAGAAACGGCTTGATTGCGTCAATGATCCCGGGGTGCAATTTATCCATCTCGTCAAATATGAAAACAGAGTTCGCACATGCACTCACATTACTGCGGATCCACTTCTGTAACTGGTCCTGGACCGACCATGAAAGAAGAAATAGGATGCGAAGCTCAAAGGGTGCACCAAGAGGAGCGCAGGCTCCATCTGCTCCTCATGCGCTGAAGGACGAGGTCAGAGCTCTAAGAACGGCACCCTCACCCCACTCACTAGGTAGCAGCTTTTCTAAAACCTTATCTCTAAAAAGTGGAAATTGGCAGAGATAGATGCTAAAATGCAGAGAAGATTTTTCCTAACTCAAATGACATATTAAATGTGACTTTTTAAAGGTATAAGAGGTACAAGATCCGTGATTCTTTTCTTTTTTGGAAACAGGGTCTCACTCTATCCCCCAGGCTGGTGTGTAGTGGCGTGATCTCGGCTCACTGCAACCTCCGCCTCTTGGGTTCAAGCGATTCCCCGGCCTCAGCCCCCCATGTAGTTGGGACTATAGGCACCCCCATCCCCTGCACCATGCCTGGCTAATTTTTGTATTTTTAGTAGAGACAGGGTTGTGCCATGTTGGCCAGGCTGGTCTCGAACTCCTGACCTCAGGTGATCCACCCACCTCACCCTCCCAAAGTGCTGAGATTACAGGAATGAGCCACCCGGCAAGATCCGTGAATATCATTCACTGCTAACCTAACCATAGTTTTCATCTCTCTTGGACTATAATCTCAAGTTAGTACTATCAGACATACTGAGGAATAAGGAACTAATCAAGACCTGCACAGTGCACAGTGCCCCAGACCAACAGAGCTGACTCAATGACATTTCATGAAAAGCATCTGTTCCAGGTGCTTTCTTGAAACAAACATAAAGATACTCAAGCAACAAGCCCTCAACCCCAAAGTGTGAAAGGCTGTACCATGAAGCTCCCCCAGACATGCCCTCATCCGTTTATATTACTCTGTTTCCAGAGACTTATAAAAAATGTAAAAAACAAGAAAATCCTTCCTTCCTTCCTTTTTGGCAGTCTTCCCTGTCTCATGTCAGTTTGTAGGGCAAACACTTCTACTTCCTTGTTCAGTTAAGTTTCTGTTTCTTTCTTCAGTCTCCACCTAACAGGAATAATTTTTTTTTTTTTTTTTTGAGATAGAGTCTTACTCTGTCGCCCAGACTGGAATGCAGTGACATGACCATGGTTCATTGTAGGCTCAGCCTCCCAGGCTCAAGCGATCTCCCATCTCAGCCTCCCAAGTAGCTGGGACTACAGGTGCATGCCACTACACCTGGCTAATTTTTTTATTTTTTGTAGAGATGGGGTCTTGCGATATTGCCAGCGGGAATGTTAACCTTGACAAGGGCAACATTCATTTAAATGAGAACTAACCCTCCTAGACAACTTAATATAAAATGAATGTGGAAACAATATCTCAAAAGGAGAAACGGTCTCAAGGTTCAGTTCTTTGAGGCTTCCTTTGAAGAAAGCAATGCCAAGGACATGAAGGATGGGAGGAACAAAGGGAATAAAACCTGTTTAGGAGAAAAAAGACCTCTAGGCTACACTGCAAAGAGCAGAGGCAAAGCTGAGGCTGCACCAGAGGTAGGCAGCATTGAATGAAGCCACGCCCAAGCAAATCCTTGAAGACTGACTGCCCCTTCTCACCAACTGCACTGCTGGGGATGTGGAATCCCTTCACTCACCAGAGAAGGTGGCTACCATGTCAACTGGGAGTTGGGAGGTTTTGGTTCAAGGTCCTGCTCTGCTACAAAGATTGTAAGGAGTAAGTCACCTTGCCTCTCTTGGCTCCAGGCTCCATCTTTTTTTTTTTTTTTCTTTTTTTTTGAGACAGAGTCTCACTCTGCTGCTCAGGCTGGGGTACAGTGGCACAATCTCAGCTGACTGCAACCTCCGCCTCCCGGGTTCAAGCGATTCTTCTGCCTCAGTCTCCCAAGTAGCTGGAATTACAGGCGCATGCCATCACTCCCGGCTAATTTTGTATTTTCAGTAGAGACGGGGTTTCTCCATGTTGGTCAGGCTGGTCTCCAACTCCCGACCTCAGGTGATCCGCCCGCCTCGGCGGGTCCCAAAGTGCTAGGATTACAGGCGTGAGCCACTGCACCTGGCCCTGACTACATCCCTTTTTTTTTTTTTTTTTTTTGAGACAGAGTCTCACTGTGTTGCCCAGGCTGGAGTGCAGCGACACGATCTCGGCTCACTGAAAACTCCGCCTGCCGGGTTCACGCCATCCTCCTGCCTCAGCCTCCCAAGTAGCTGGGACAACAGGCGCCCGCCACCATGCCCCGCTAATTTTTTGTATTTTTAGTAGAGACGGGGTCTCACCGTGTTAGCCAGGATGGTCTCGATCTCCTGACCTCGTGATCCGCCTCCCTCGGCCTCCAAAAGTGCTGGGATTACAGGCGTGAGCCACTAAACCCGGCCTTTTTTTTTTTTTTTTTGAGACCGAGTACAGTGGCGCGATCTCAGCTCACTGTAACCTCTGGAACCCAGGTTCAAGCGATTCTCCTGCCTCAGCCTCCCAAGTAGCTGGGATTACAGGTGCATGCCACCGTGCCCAGGTAATTTTTGTACTTTTAGGTAGAGATGGGGTTTCACCATGTTGGCCAGGCTGGTCTCAAACTCCTGGCCTCAAGTGATCCGCCCGCCTCGGCCTCCCAAAGTGCTAGGATTACAGGCGTGAGCCACGGCGCCAGGCCCTGACTACATCTTTTAACAGAAATAACATGCCCTACCCCCACTGGACTGTTTTGGAACCAAGTAAGAGAAATGTTGTAGGAGAGCTTTGTAACTACCTGGACTAAGTGTGCCTTAACTCAGTGGAGCCGGGGGCTACAGCAACACAAAGGAAAGAGAAGCAGAGGCCAGAATTAGTGAGCAGGTCACCCGGACCAGTCCGACCGGCCTGCGGATGAGATAATAGCGGGTTCTCTTGCCTGGTACAGTTTTATCTTCTGCTCATGAGGGAAGTGCAGAGTCGATACAAACAGGTGGACAAAGTTACTCTTCAGACCTTTTGGGTGAAGATTTTCAGCCACAATTTGACTGACAAAATTCTTGCCTGTGCCAGCCCAGCCGTGTAAGGAAAGGGTCAGTGGTTTCTTGGGATTTTTGTTGTTCCTGAAGCCAGTCAGCGCCTTGAAAATCACTTCCGTGGCTAGATGCTGTCCAAACAGCTTCTCCTCCAAATCCAGCTTGAGAGCTGCAAGAACAGCCCCAGAACAGAGAGAGAAACAGACCTTAAAAATGCATCAGCAACGCAGCACTTTCTTAGCTGGCCAAAGCAAGAAGCACAGATTATCCAGGGACACAGCAGGGTGTCTGCCAAACCCTAGGGCTGAGGCAGTCAAACGATGCCACTTTCAAGATTATGTGGACGTCCTTAACGCTTCGGGGTCTGATAAGGAATCTAAATGTTCATCCATTCAGAGATGAAACATCGCTTGACTGAGCGCTTGCTAATCCCAGCCACCCCTGCTGGCCTGCAGGAAAACCAGGGGCCAAAGGTGGGCTTTCTGGGCGACGCAGCACGTCTGAAAGCTACTTAATAGGGTTGGCAGGGCACAGAAGGGCCGCCCACCTACTTCCCGTTTCTTCTGCCTGTGATCCCCAGCAACGGGAGCTTTAGAAAGGCGCTGGGGCAGCCCCACGATCTGGAGACTGCGAAGGCACCGCTTCTGCATTCCCGCGAACGGTTCCGGGGCCGCCCCATCCGCTCCCCGCCCACCCCAGCCGGGACCACAGCCGTCTAGATGCCGCGCGCCCGGTCCGTGCCAGGCGCCCACGAGGCCGTCCCTCCGCGCCCCCGCGCCCCCCGCAGCGCCGACCCACAGCTCGCGCGCTCGCCGTACCCGAAGCGTTGAGCGGCCGCTCCTCGCGGCAGCACTCGGCGAAGCGGCAGTAGATGTCATTGTAGGACAGGTAGCCGGTGATGGCCGACGCGGCCCCGATGGCTAGGCCCACGGTGATGGGGTCGAAAGCCGCCACCACTCGGGCCGCCAGCAGCAGAGCCAGCGCCGCGGCGCCCCGGAGCCACCCAGCCCGCAACATCCGGCTCCTCGCAGCCCGCAGAAGCAGCTGAGCTAGGCGCCCGGCGGTCAAGTGGCAGGACGGAGTTCCGCTCGTGCGTCACTTCCGCCCCGCAGACCCGCCCACTCCCTTGGGGGCGGCCATGTTGGTGAGGGGCGGAGAGGAGGGCGGTGCCATCGTTCTTGTGACTGGTCCGAAGGTGTAGGTGACTGTTTTGTTTCCCTTTTCTTTCTTTCAAAAAAATTTTTTCGGGCCGGGCGCGGTGGCTCACGCCTGTAATCCCAGCACTTTGGGAGGCCGAGCCGAGATCACACCATTGCACTCCAGCCTGGGCAACAAGAGTGAAACCGTATCTCAAAAAAAAAAAAAAAATTATTTTTTTTGGCCAGGCGCCGTGGCTCACCCCTGTAATCCCAGCACTTTGGGAGGCCGAGGTGGGCGGATCACGAGGTCAGGAGATCAAGACCATCCTCGCTAACACAGTGAAACCCCCTCTCTACGAAAAATACAAAAAGTTCTCCGGGCATGGTGGCGGGCGCCTGTAGTCCTAGCTACTCGGGAGGCTGAGGCAGGAGAATGGCGTGAACCCGGGAGGCGGAGCTTGCAGTGAGCCAAGATCGTGCCACTGCACTCCAGCCAGGGCAACAGAGCGAGACTCCGTCTCGAAAAAGAAAAAAATCCAAAAAAATTGTTTTAAAACTTTCTTATTTTTTTTCTCGTCTGATATGTATATTGGGGACAGGGTCTGGCTCTGTCGCCCAGGCTGGAGCGCAGTGGCAGGATCTCGGGTCACTGCAACCTCTTCCTCCCAGGTTCAAGCGATTCTCCCATCTCAGCCGCCGGAGTAGCTGGGATTACAGGTGCCCGCCAACACGCCCAGCCAACTTTTGTGTTTTTAGTAGAGACGGGGTTTCGCCATGTGGCCCAAGCTGGTCTCCAACGCCTGACCTCAAGCGATCCACCTGCCTCCGTCTTCCAAAGCCTGGGGTTACAGGAGAGGGCTCATGGCTGGATTTGTTTTCTTGAGAGCTTCTCGGAGCCCTCAAGCTTTGCTTTGTCACCCCTTCCTTCACTTCCCCGGAGGTATAATGTGCGTTTCTCGGTTCGGCCCACCTGCCTGCCTTCTTCCTGAAACAGTTGCAAACTCTTGGTGCTGCGCCCTAGACTGAGCCCTGGGGATGCAGCGGCCCCAAGACAGACCTGCCCAGGCTCCACACTCAAACCCCGAGATCCATTCTTTCATTCAGCACGCTAGGTGGCAGGCCCCTTGCTGGATGCCGGGAACGACAGCAGAGGAGGGGACGGAGTTGGCACCTTCCCTCTCAGAGCTGACAGTCTATGGGGGAGGCCGACAAAGGGGTAAGGCCCAATGCTGAGTGGGCAGAGAAGTATAGGGCAGTGGTATAGGGAAGGCTTTTGTCTAAGCTGGGCACTGAGGGAGTTAGGCCGGGCAAAAAATGAGGAGTAGAGTGTTTTATGCAGAAAACAACAGCCAGTTTGGAGAACTGAAAGGATCGCACACGGTGGAAGGTAGTGAGAGACAGGGATGAAGAATCAGGCAGAGACTGGAAGGTGAAGTCCTTGCGAATGTTATAAGGAGTTTGGCCTCTGTTCTAGGGGGGAATAGGGAGCCACAGAGGGTTTTACACAGGAAGCAACATGGTCAGATCAGAGATCATTCTGGCTGCTGGGTTCACAAGAAATGAAAGGCAGAGAGCCAGTGAAGAGGCTGTTGCCATGGTCCAGGTAACTAGTCAGGGAGACAGATGAGCAAGCAAGCAGCTTATGTCCAGGGTGGGCCAGGGCTGTAATGCAGGATGCACAGAGGCCTGTGGGTGGGGAGGGATCTTCTCCTCCATATCTCAGTTGCGATCTAAAGAATGAATGGAAGGGGCCAGGCATGGTGGCTCATGCCTGTAATCCCAGGACTTTGGGAGGCTGAGGCAAGCAGATCACCTGAGGTCAGGAGTTCGAGACCAGCCTGGCCAACATGGTGAAATCCCGTCTCTACAAAAAATACAAAAATTAGCCAGGCGTGGTGGTGCACGCCTGTAATCTCAGGTACTCGAGAGGCTGAGACAGGAAAATGGCTTGAACCCAGGAGGCAAGGTTGCAGTGAGCCAAGATTGCACCACTGCATTCCAGCCTGGGCAACAGAGCAAGACTCTGTCTCAAAAAAAAAAGAAAAAAAAAAAAAGAATAGAAGTTGGCTGTGGGAAGTGGCTCAAACTTTTTTTTTTTTTTGAGGCAGTAGCTCACTCTGTTGCCCAGGCTGGACTTCAGAGTGCAGTGATGATCTCGGCTCACTGCAGCCTCTGCCTCCTAGGTTCAAGCAATTCTCCTGCCTCAGCCTCCCGAGTAGCTGGGATTACATGCGTGCATCACGATGCCCAGCTATTTTTTTTTTTGAGATGGAGTCTCGCTCTGTCACCCAGGCTGGAGTGCAGTGGCATGATCTCCGCTCACTGCAACCTCCGCCTCCGGGATTCAAGCCATTCTCCTGCCTCAGCCTCCCCAGTAGCTGGGATTACAGGTGTGCACTACCATGCCCACCTCTACTCTATTTTTAGTAGAGATGTGGTTTCACCATGTTGGCCAGGCTGGTCTCGAACTCTTGACCTCGTGATCTGCCCGCCTCGGCCTCCCAAAGTGCTGGGATTACAGGTGTAGCCACTGCACTCAGCCTATTTTTTGTAGTTTTAGTAGAGATTTAGTAGAGATGGAGTTTCACCGTGTTGGCCAGGCTGGTCTGGAACTCCTGACCTCAAGTGATCCGCCTGCCTTGGCCTCCCAAAGTGCTAGAGTTACAGATGTGAACCACCACTCCTAGCCCACAAACTTTTTATAAATAATTAAATAACTGAAAGTGTACGGAAAATGTATCTCTTAATAGGATGGATGGGGTTCTCTCTTTTTTTTTTTCCATTTACTTCATATATCCATAGGAAGAAATTACTAAGTGACTTTTCCCCTTTCCAAGTAGCCAGAGTCCAATGGGAAGGGGGAAATGAGAAGGAGCATGGGGCCGCTGGGGCCACCGGTGCCACACCCAGGGAGGAAAGAGGTTGAGTTTCTGGAATTAGGATCCTTAGAGTGATCCACTCGTATGCACCCTTAGGAAGTCTTCACCTACCTCAGAGGGTCACATACCCCAGGCTGAAGAGGCCTGGCCTAGGGCAGGAAAGTCCCACTGCAAGGAATGTCACCACCACTGCCCAAAAGAGTCAGGCTGCGCTGGCACCTCTCCAAGGGCCATCTAACAAGCAGCCTGGCACCCAGGGCCATGCTGTCTGTCTAATCAAAACGCTTCTCCAGCTGACCCTGAGGACCGAGGAGAGGCTGCCTTGGACAAGTCCAGTGTGTTTATCAGGGTGCAGCCACATGGGACAAAGGGGCAGCTCTGCTGTCTCCAGAGGCTTTGCAGCATCAGGAGTTGGGAGGGAGAAGAGGAGGTTGGGATTATAAATCACAACCTGGTTTGTTCCCTGTCTTCCTAGCTGAGTGGCTCTGGAAATGTGATGCCATCTTTCTGGGACTCAGTTTCCCTAACTGTAAAGTGGGGATCACAACAGTCCCTTCTTGGAGTTGTTGGGGTACCAGTGAGCTGATGCACATGGAGCACTTAGCACCGCATAGAGTAAGAGTTCAACAGGAACTATTTGCTGGGACTATCACCTCCTTTGACCCTCTCAACCATCCTGTGAAGTTCACAAGTCAGGAGAGACAGTTTAGCTCACGAAGGAAATGTTTGTTGTCTTTAAGGATTATACCGGGGTGCTGGCAGGATTTGATGAGTGGTGTTTAGATAGATCTGGAATTACAAAAGCTCAGTAACTGATATTCATCAAGCAAAATACACATGATATCCTGCAACACACAAGCGGATTGGTGCCATGGTTAGTCTCCATTGTGGTGGTGGTAAGAGGTGGAGCCTTTTTCGAGGTGATTAGGCCAAGAGGGCTCTACCCTCATTAATGGAATTCGTAGGCCGGGCGCGGTGGCTCAAGCCTGTAATCCCAGCACTTTGGGAGGCCGAGGCGGGCGGATCACGAGGTCAGGAGATCGAGACCATCCTGGCTAACACGGTGAAACCCCGTCTCTACTAAAAATACAAAAAAAATTAGCCGGGCGTGTTGGCGGGCGCCTGTAGTCCCAGCTACTCAGGAGGCTGAGGCAGGAGAATGGCATGAACCCGGGAGGCAGAGCTTGCAGTGAGCCGAGATTGCGCCACTGCACTCCAGCCTGGGGGACAGAGCAAGACTCCGTCTCAAAAAAAAAAAAAAGGAATTCGTACCCTTATAAAAAGGGCTTGAGGATGGGCACAGTGGCTCACGCCTGTAATCCCAGCACTTTGGGAGGCCGAGGATGGCGGATCACAAGGTCAGGAGATCGAGACCATCCTGGCTAGCACGGTGAAACCCCGTCTCTACTAAAAATACAAAAAATTAGTTGGGTGTGGTGGCATGTGCCTGTAATCCCAGCTACTCAGGAGGCTGAGGGAGGAGAATCGCTTGAACCTGGGAGGCGGAGGTTGCAGTTAGCTGAGATCATGCCACTGCACTCCAGCCTGGGCGACAGAGTGAGACTCCATCTCAAAAAAAAAAAAAAAAAAAGGCTTGAGGGGCTGGGTACAGTCACTCACGCCTATCATCCCAGCATTTTGGGAGGCAGGTGGATCACTTAAGGCCAGGAGTTCAAGACCAGCCTGGCTAACATGGTGAAACCCTGTGTCTACTAAAAAATACAAAAAATAGCCAGATGTGGTATCGGGCGCCTGTAATCCCAACTACTCGGGGGGCTAAGGCAAGAGAATCACTTGAGCCTAGGAGGTAGAGGTTGCAGTGAGCCGAGATCGTGCCACTGCACTCCAGCCTGGGCAACAGAGCAAGACTGTCTCAAAAAAAGGGCTCGAGGGAACTAGCTAGACCCTTCCACTTCCACCTCGTGAGGACACAGCAAGAAGGCGCCATTTTGGAAGCAGAAGGCAACCTTCACCAGGCACCAAATCTGCTGGCGTCTTGATCTTGGTCTCCCCGGCCTCCAGAACTGTGAGAAATAAATTTCTTTTTAATTGTTTTTTCTTTTTAAAAAATTTTTGGCCAGGCATGGTGGCTCATGCCTGTAATCCCAGCACTTTGGAAGGCCGAGGCAGGCGGATCACTTGAGGTCAGGAGTCTGAGACCAGCCTGGCCAACATGGCAAAATCCCGTCTCTACTAAAAATACAAAAATTAGCCAGACATGGTGGCATGTGCACCTGTAATCCCAGCTACTCGGGAGGCTGAGACAGGAGAGTCGCTTGAATCCGGCAGGTGAAGGTTGCAGTGAGCCAAGATTGCGTCACTGCACTCCAGCCTGAGCGACAGGGTGAGACTCCATCTCGATAAATAAATAAATAAACTCACAATGAAAATTTTCGATGTTAATCTGATGTGTGAGCAAAAATGTGTGATGACTTCTGCCTAAATCATGCCCTGCCTGGCGGCCCCTTCCCCCTCCATCCTCCCGTCAGCGTCATGCTTTTTCTTGCAGGTGCTAGAAACCCCCTTCCACATCGGCAGCTGCCAGGGAGGGACTTTGGAGCTGATCTGGAGCCTGCGTCCTGGCTAGATGGCATCCTGCCTCCCTGCCGCCAGCCTCCTCCTAGGTTGCTGCTGCTTCCCCGTCTCCCCACTTAAAATCCTGAGAGGCTCCTAGGCTCAGTTCCAGATCTTCTCTCTCTCCCCTCTCTCCCTGGGTGAGAGGCCCCCAGCTTTCTCCAGGACCCATACCTGGCCACACCCAGGACAGCTCTGGCTGTTCCCTAGACAGCCCAGTAGCTGCATAGTTGAAATGGCAGCCTTGGTCACTTTCCCCAAACATGTCCCTCCCAGGAACACTTGAGCTCAGGAGTTTGAGACCAGCCTGGGCAGCATAGAAAGACCCCATCTCTACAAAAAATACAAAAATTAGCCAGGCATGGTAGCTTGCACCTGTGGTCCCAGCTACTCAGGAGGCTGAGGTGGGAGGATCACCTGAGCCCAGGAGTTTGCAGTGAGCTGTGATTGTGCCGCTGCACTCCAGCCTGGGCAACAGAGTGAGACTCTGTCTCAAAAAAAAAAAAAAGTCCTCCCCACAGGGGTGTCTGTCACAGTAAGTGCAAACATCTTCACCAGTTGCTTAGCCCCAAACCTAGGAGTTGTCCTGGGTTCTTTTCTCCCACTCCCAACGCTTCTAATCCATAAGCAGGTCGTCACCCCATCTGCAAAACATCTCCAAAAACTGTTCAGCGGTCTTCATCTCCTTGGCCACTCCCCCACAATCCAAGCCACCATCATTGGTTGCATGGATGAGCTCAGGAGCCCCTAGGCCGTGCCTGTAATTCCCCGCACCCCATCCTCTCTGAGTCATTCTCCCTACAACAGGGACAGGTGGTCTTTTTACGAGGAACTGGGTCCTGCTATTCTTGCTTGGTACCTGTCGATGGCTTCCCAAAACCCTTGGGAAGAAACGTGCCCTTCTTCCTCTGACCTCCCAGCCCCGGTGATGTGCGCACTTTCCTCTCAGAGAGGCTTTCTTATCTCACAGGCTCCCTCGTTCTCAGGCCCCCCGCCCCTTCTCTTTCCTGCCTCGGAGTTTTCACATATAACATGTTCTCAGCCTGGACTCTTGCCTCCACGTCCCACCCAGCTAACAGCTTCTAGCCCTCAGCTCCAAGCCCACCTCCCCCCGTCTACAGTGGCCATTCTCCTACCCCCCAGGCACCTGCTCGCTCTCCTTTCACCCCATCTGAGTCCTTGTTTATTGCCCTCTTCTCCCACTTCCATGAGAGCTTCAGGAGGACAGGGAGCTTGTCTTTTGTCCTCTCTGTCTCTAATTCCCAGAACTCTGACCAGGACACAGTAGGTGCTCCATAAATATGTGCTTGGTGTTCAAGGATAGAACACTCTCCAAGAGGGCAGACTGATCTGGGGGCCAGGGATGCCTAAGGCCCTGCAGAGTAAGGGCCTGTCCCCACCATGAAGGAGTGACCATGCAAGGGCCAGGACATCCCCTCTGGGGACCCTCTGGGCATCTCTAATCCACCATAAGTCTCAGGAAACCTCTTCCCTGCCCCCTCCTTCCCCTTGGAAATGAAAGGAGTTTACCTTAATTGAGCATCTAAGATTGAGCCAGGTGTCTTCGTGACACCTTGTGAAACAAATGTTTCATTTGCAGGTGAGGGAACTACTGGGAGAGGCTAAGACATGCCCCAGGCCAGGTAACTGCTCCAGGCCAGCCTCTTCCCCTGACCTGCCGCCTTCCCCAGGTGTCCTCCTGCTCCTCCCCATCCCATCCCTGCCTGTCTTGTTTCTCATACTCTAATGGGACTCATTTCCCTGTTTGCTTGAATGTACGATAACCTCGAAGGCAGAGCTTATTCTATTCACCTGTAGTGCTTAGTGCGGTACTATGTCCATAGCGTATGTCAAATATTTGTGAAAAACACACTCCCTTTCTGTTGGACAAAGAATTTTCCAAAATGCTGCCTCCAGAAGCAGACACACCTGAGTTTACATTCTGGCTGTCAGGTTTCCTGTGTGACCCAGGGCAAGTCACCCACCTTCTCTGAGCCTCAGGCTTCTCATCCCGTCCAGTGCAGCGGGTTTAGCGCGGCTCCTATGTCATCATAAGCAAGTGCTGGGGGCCCTATGGCAGTGAACTCAATTTCTTTTGTGATCTCAGCTAAGTCCATCTAGGTACTTGGCTTCGAAAACTCAAAAGCTAGCACCCCCCGGGGGGCTATTCCGCAGAGGTGAGGGAGGCTGCCTCCAAGCAGGCTCATTCTGATGGACTTGGGGGCCCTTTTCTCAGGTGGCAACTGTAGCCCTGTTACACGTCAGGAGTCGTGTCTTGGACATCTCTGCCTCCAGGGACCCCTCAGCAGTCCCACCGCCCCAGGTACAGGAAAGCACAGTGGGGTTTTTCCACCCATTTCCTGCCCACCTCACATGTTTGGTGGCTTTTTTCTTTTTTTTTTTTTTGAGATGGAGTTTTGTTCTTGTTGCCCAGGCTGGAGTGTAATGGCATGATCTTGGCTCATTGCAACCTCCGCCTCCTGGGTTCAAGCGATTCTCCTGCCTCAGCCTCCCGAGTAGCTGGGATTATAGGCACCTGCCGCCACACCCAGCTAATTTTTGTTTAGTAGAGATGGGGTTTCACCATGTTGGTCAGGCTGGTTCGAGCTCAGGTGATCCACCCACCTCGGCCTCCCAACGTGCTGGGATTACAGGCATGAGCCACTGCGCCTGGCTATATAGTGAAATTTTTTATTTTTTTTTGAGACGGAGTTTCGCTCTTGTTGCCCAGGCTGGAGTGCAATGGCGTGATCTCGGCTCACAGCAACCTCTGCCTCCCAGGTTCAAGCCATTCTCCTGCCTCAGCCTCCAGAGTAGCTAGGATTACAGACATGCGCCACCACGCCCGGCTAATTTTGAATTTTTCATAGAGACAGGGTTTCTCCATGTTGGCCAGGCTGGTCTCGAACTCCGGAGCTCAGGTGATCCACCTGCCTCGGCCTCCCAAAGTGCTGGGATTACAGGCGTGAGCCACCGCACCCGGCTTATATAGTGAAATTTTAAAGTGTATCAAAAGTTTCTATGGTCATTACGCTAGGTGGAATAAGCCAGTCACAAAAAGACAAACACCGTAAGATTCCACTCCTATGAGGTCCTTAGAGAAGTCAAAATCATAGAGACAGAAAGTAGAAAGGTGGTTTCCAGAGGCGAAGGAAGGGGGGCTGTGGAGTTAGTGTTTAATGGAGACAAGAGCTTCAGTTTGGGAAGATGAAAGGTTCTGGAGAGGATTGGATGCCCAACAGGTGAATATGCTTAATGCCGCTGAGTTGTACCCTTAAAAATGGTGAAGATGGTAAACTTTATAGGATGTGTTTTTTAGCACAACTAAAATTCAAAAAAAAATTTTTTAAGTTCCTATGACCACGAGCCTCTGAATGTTTTTTTTTTTTTTTTTTTTTTTTTTTGAGACGGAGTCTCGCTCTGTCGCCCAGGCTGGAGTGCAGTGGCGCAATCTCGGCTCACTGCAAGCTCCGCTTCCCGGGTTCACGCCATTCTCCTGCCTCAGCCTCTCCGAGTAGCTGGGACTACCGGCGCCCGCCACCACGCCCGGCTAATTTTTTTGTATTTTTAGTAGAGACGGAGTTTCACTGTGGTCTCGATCTCCTGACTTCGTGATCCGCCCGCCTCGGCCTCCCAAAGTGCTGGGATTACAAGCGTGAGCCACGGCGCCCGGCCTAGCCTCTGAATGTTAAAATTCTGAATTGAGTCAGCATTCCACTGATTATAACTTGCCAAAATAGCACTGATATGTTTGTTTGTTTAGAGATAGGGTCTCACCCTGTCACCCAGGCTGGAGTGCAGTGGTGTGATCACAGCTCACTGCAGCTTCAACCTCTGAGGCAAAAGTAATCTTCCCACCTCAGCCTCCTGAGTAGCTGGGACTACAGGCGTGTGCCACCGTGACCAGCTAATTTTTTATTTTTTGTAGAGATGGGGTCTCATTGTGTTGCCCAGACTGGTCTCAAACTCCTGGGCTCAAGCAATCCTCCCGCCTCGGCCTCTAAGTGTTGGGATTACAGCCGTGAGCCACCGCACCCAGCAAAGGTACCTTTCAATAGATTTCAACGTCCCACTTTCATGAAGAGCCACTGCTCCGCCCTGGTGCTGGTGGTGGTGGGATCTTGGCCTCTGTCACCCCTCCACTGATTGGCCTGAGGCAGTGACTTCCCAGGGTGCTGGAGCTGACCTCTTGGATGTAGATGGTCCTCAGGGAGGTCCAGGTGACATTGGCTTAGCTGCTTTGTCACTGTGGGCACTGGTACTCCCCTCTCCTGGAAGATGGATGGTGGGAAGCGGGGTGCCTCCCTGCATTTTTCCCCACGTGGGCTCAGTAATCACTTCCCACAATTCCCTAAGCACCTGTTGCCCATCTCCCACTCTTTCAGTGGCCAATTGCCCTATCAGTTGAAGTTCTTTGTTTCCAAGCAACAGAAGCTGACTGTGATTTGGGCTTTCTTAGGGTTTGTTAGAGGAAGTAAGGGTGACTCACAAAAATGTGAAAAATGAGGACCGACTACATCTCAGGAAGAGCAGGGTCCCCAGGGGTGTTGTGTAGGACTCAGTGGTAGGAGTTGGGGGCCCTGTTGCTGGGACATTGCCCACAGGCGGATCAGGCTTGGCCACTTCCCATACCTGCATGCTTGGGCCCAACTTTGAGTTTGCAGAGAGAGGACCTGATTGGCCCAACCTGGGCTGGTTGACCTTGGCTCAGTGAGCCATGGGCTGGGGGTCGTTGTGCCTGGGTCTCCCCACCCCCAGTTTGTGCCACTCTAAATACTTGGATAACATTTTGTTCCCTTAAAAGTGTGGGTATTGGCCAGGCACGGTGGCTGACGCCTATAATCCCAGCACTTTGGAAGGCCGAGGCAGGCAGATCACCTGAGGTCAGGAGTTCAGGACCAGCCTGGCCAACATGGTGAAACCCCATCTCTACTGAAAATACAAAAATAAGACAGGTGTGGTGGCAGGTGACTGTAGTCCCAGCTACTCAGGAGACTGAGGCAGGAGAATGGGGTGAACCCCAGAAGGCGGAGGTTGCAGTGACCCGAGATCACACCACTGCACTCCAGCCGGGGGGACAGAGCGAGACTCTGTCTCAAAAATAAAAAAGTGTGGGTGTTTTCTGATTTTCCATTTGATCATTTATCTCAAAGTTTGCTACTGAAATCCATGGAGCATGGGAAGACAGCAACAAGGTAAAGGGCCTTAAGACCCCTCACAGCGAGCGCTCTGGGTGGCCCCAGCAATTGCTCCCTGCCCTCACTTCATAATGATCCTGACATTGTTTTGTGCCCCATTCTTCCCCTTTTATTTAATTTAATTAATTTATTTTTGAGATGGAGTCTCTCTGTCGCCCAGGCTGGAGTGCAGTGGCATGACCTTGGCTCACTGCAACCTCTGCCTCCCAGGTTCAAGCTATTCTCCTGCCTCAGCCTCCTGAGTAGCTGGGATTACAAGTGTGTGCCACGATGCCTGGCTAATTTTTTGTATTTTTAGTAGAAACGGGGTTTCACCATGTTAGCCAGGATGGTCTGGATGTCCTGACCTCATGATCACCTGGGCCTCCCAAAGTGCTGGGATTACAGGTGTTGAGCCACCGCACCTGGCCCATTTCTCCTCTTTTAAAAGAATTAACAATTTTTTCCTTTTCATGTTTTTATTTTTGAGACAGGGTCTGGCCCTGTGGTCAGTATAGAGTGCAGTGCTTTGATCTCGGCTCACCACAATCTCTGCCTTCTGGGCTCAAGCAATTCTCCCACATCGCCTCTCAAGTAGCTGAGACTATAAGTGAACGTCACCATGACTGGCTAACTTTTTTTTTTTTTTTTGGAGAGACGAGGTTTCACCATGTTGCCCAGGCTAGTCTCAGACTCCTGAGCTCAAGAGATCTGCCTGCCTCAGCCTCCCAAAGTGAAATTCTTTTTCTTTTTCTTCTTTTTTTTTTGTGAGACAGAGTCTTGCTCTGGCTCATCCTCCAGAGTAGCTGGGACTACAGGCATACACCACCATGCAAACAAAACAACATATATTTCAAATCAACAAAATTAGTATCATTTATAGTATCTTTTAAAAGATTCTCACACATTTACAGGTGACATTTATATTATCTTACGATAATTTGCCGTTGGTCTGGCCATGGCGATTCACGCCTGCAATGCCAGCACTTTGGGAGGCCAAGGTGGATGGATCGCCTGAGGTCAGGAGTTCAAGACCAGCCTGGCCAACATGGTGAAACCCCGTCGCTACTAAAAATATAAAAATTAGCCGGGCGTGGTGGCGTGCACCTGTAGTCTAGCTACCTGGGAGGCTGAGGCAGGAGAATGGCGTGAACCCGGGAAATGGAGACTGCAGTGAGCCAAGATTGCACCACTGCACTCCAGCTTGGGCAATAGAGCGAGACTTCATCTCAAAAAAAAAAAAAAAGATAATTTGCCCTTGAATGATAACTTTCTTTCCAGTTCTTTGATTTCTGCAAGACATATCTAGAAAATTTACTGCTGTGGGCCAGGTGTGGTGGCTCATGCCTGTAATCCCAGCACTTTGGGAGGCCAAGGTGGGCAGATCACTTGAGGTCAGGAATTTGAGACCAGCCTGGCCAACATGGTGAAACCCCGTCTCTACTAAAAATACAAAAATTAGCTGGGAGTGGTGGTGGGCACCTATAATCCCAGCTACCTGGGAGGCTAAGGCAAAGAATTGCTTGAACCTGGGAGGTGGAGTGAGCCGAGATCGCACCACTGCACTCCAGTCTGGGCGACAGAGGGAGGCTCCATCTTAAAAAAAACAAAAAACAAACAAACAAAAAACAACAACAACCAAAAAGAAAATTTACTGCTGTGAACAATGAAGACTGCTTAAATTAAAAAGGCAAGAAGGACCTGTAGCTTTTCTTTTGGGTTAGTTGCCATAACACTGTCCTTCAGGCAGCTGAGGGACTTTCACATTTTCTTTAGATGTCATTAGGTGCCAGAGCTCTTACAGGACCACGTTGAAGCTTTATATAATAAATGCTGCCATTTTGTCAGCACCAGTATGGCTCTTGGGTCTACTGCTCCATTCAAATTATTAACTCCGTTCATATTAATTCTTTTTTTTTGAGACAGAGTCTCGCTCTGTCGTCCAGGCTGGAGTGCAGTGGTGCAATCTTGGCTCACTGCAACCTCTGCCTCCTGAGTTTAAGCGATTCTCATGTTTTAGCCTTCCGAGTAGCTGGGATTACAGGCGCCCGCCATCATGCCCAGCTAATTTTTGTATTTTTAGTAGAGACGGGGTTTCACCATGTTGCCCAGGCTGGTCTTGAACTACTGACCTCAAGTGATCCACCCACCTCGGCCTCCCAAAGTGCTGGGATTGCAGATGTGAGCCATTGTGCCTGGCCTCATATTAATCCTTTTGTTACAAATCTTACCAAGGGGGTGATTCCAGGTATTTAGGCCCACATTCTATTTTAAAACTGTATATTTGGTTTTCATAAATTGTCCGAGTCTGTGGTGGCCGTCGTCCTGCGGTGCTAGAAGGCCAGCATATTACTCATCTCACACTCATTCCCATTCGCCTTTTTCTTTCTTTCTTTCTTTTTTTCTTTCTTTCTTTCTTTTTTTTTTTTTTTTTGAGACGGAGTCTTGCTCTGTCGCACAGGCTGGGGTGCAGTGGCGCAATCTCGGCTCACTGCAAGCTCCGCCTCCCGGGTTCACGCCATTCTCCTGCCTCAGCCTCCTGAGTAGCTGGGACTACAGGCACCCGCCACCGTGCCCAGCTAATTTTTTGTATTTTTAGTAGAGACGGGGTTTCACCGTGGTCTCGATCTCCTGACCTCGTGATCCGCCCGCCTCGGCCTCCCAAAGTGCTGGGATTACAACCGTGAGCCACCACGCCCGGCCTCTTTCTTTCTTTCTTTCTTCCTTTCTTTCTTCTTTTTTTTTTTTTCTTTTAGATGGAGTCTCGCTCTGTCGCCAGGCTGGAGTGCAGTGGTGTGATCTCAGCTCACTGCAACCTCCACCTCTCAGATTCAAGCGATACTCCTGTCTCAGCCTCCCAAGTAGCTGGGATTACAGGCATGCACCACCATACCCGGCTAATGTATTTTTGTATTTTTAGTAGAGACGGGATTTCACCATGTTGGCCAGGATGGTCTCAATTTCTTGACCTTGTGATCCGCTCGCCTCAGCCTCCCAAAGTGCTGGGATTACAGGCGTGAGCCACCGCGCCCGGCCACTCTCCTTACTCTTTCTATCATTGCTCTCCAGAAGCATTGCCTACGGCATTTAAATTGTCAATCCAAAACATTCAAAACTACCAGCTTACTCTCTGAGGCCATCATAAATGGAAAGAAGGCCCGGGAAAGGTGTGGAAGGGTGATTCAGCTGCAGAGAGGGCTCTGGATTTAGGTTTCGCGGCTGACTGTGTCTTTCAGGACCAGAGACAGCGCCCTGGGTCCACACCCATTTCCCACCCAGCGTCAGACGTGAGGATTGTAAAGAGAGGTGTCCTTGTGCTTATAGACGGGAAACTGCCCACAGCTAGGAGACTTCATGTGCTCACACCAAGAAGGCACTAGAGGGTGCTGGTGAGCTGCAGGTTTGAGGACCTGCAGCTGGGCTTCTCTGTAACCTCCAGATGGGCTAAAAACAACTTAACAGAAAAAGTTCAAAAGTCTGATTATTTAACATGTCAACAGTTCCGCTGGGCGCTGTGGCTCACACCTGTAATCCCAATACTTTGGGGGGCCAAGGTGGGTGGATTGCTCGAGTCCAGCAGTTTGAGACCAGCCTGCGCAACATGGCGAAACCCCGTCTCTACTATAAACTACAAAATTTAGCCGGATGTGGTGGCGAGTTCCTGTAGTCCCAACTACCCAGGAGGCCGAGGTGGGAGGATTGCTTCGGCCTGGAGGTCAAGGCTGCAGTGAGCTGTGATCGCGCCACTGCACTCTAGCCTGAAGACAGAGCGAGACCCTGTCTCAAAAAAAAAAAAAAAAAGTCAAAAGTTACATTAAATTCTGTTCTCATCCAAATCCTAGTGCCTCTATCTTTCGGGGGGCCTTCCAAGGGGTACATGGTATTTGGTATTCTCCTTTTCTTGTTTGGTATTTTGTGTATCAATAATACACAGTTTATTTCTATGGAACCTTTTTGTTTTGCTGTTTTGTTTTTTGAGACAGGGTCTCACCATGTTGCCCAGATCGGAGTGTGGTGTTTTTTCACAGGTGTGATCATAGCTCACTGCAGCCTTGAACCTCTGGCCTCACACAGTCCTCCTGCCTCGGCCGCCAGAGTAGCTGGGATTACACGTGCATGCCACCATGTGTGGCCTATTTCTATGAAATCTTTTTTTAAAATACAGGATCTCACTCTGTCACCCAGGCTGGAGTGCAGTGATGGCTCAAGATCCCAGGCTCAAGCAATCCTCCCACCTCAGCCTCTGGAGTAGCAGGGATTACAGGCATGTGCCATCATGCCTGGCTAATTTTTATATTTGTAGTAGAGACAGGGTTTTGCCATGTTGCCCAGGATGGTCTCGAACACCTAAGCTCAGGTGATCCCCCTGCCTCGGCCTCTCAAAGTGCCGGGATTACAGGCATGAACCACTGAGCCCAGCCCTATTTCTATGAAATCCTAAGATTATAGAATATCTCATGTGCTTTCACACTGCTTTATTGAGGTATCATTGACATAGAACAAGCTGCACATATTTAAAGTGTGCAATTTGCAGCACCCAGCTCTACTAAAAATATCTCTACTAAAACTACAAAAATTAGCTGGGCGTGGCAGTGAACACCTGTCATCCCAGCTACTTGGGAGGTTGAGGCAGGAGAATCACCTGAACCCGGGAGGTGGAGTTGGCAGTGAGCCCAGATTGTGCCACTGCACTCCAGCGTGGGTGACAAGAGTGAAATTCCATCTCAAAAAAAAAAGTGCAATTTGCTAAGTTTTGACATTTGTATGCATCCATGCAACCATCGCCACAAACAAGGTCGTGAACATACCCACCATGCCCAGAAGATTCCTCGTGCCACCTTGTCATCCCTTTCTCTCGTCTCTCCCCTCACGTTCCCTCCCTGTCAACCACCGATCTCGTTCTGTCACTATAGATTAGTATACTTGTTATAGACGGTTACAAATATTATTATTAGGCCGGGCGCGGTGGCTCAAGCCTGTAATCCCAGCACTTTGGGAGGCCGAGGCGGGCGGATCACGAGGTCAGGAGATCGAGACCATCCTGGCTAACACGGTGAAACCCCGTCTCTACTAAAAAAAAAAAAAAAAATACAAAAAATTAGCCGAGCGCGGTGGCGGGTGCCTGTAGTCCCAGCTACTCGGGAGGCTGAGGCAGGAGAATGGTGTGAACCCGGGAGGCAGAGCTTGCAGTGAGCCGAGATTGCGCCACTGCACTCCAGCCTGGGGGACAGAGCAAGACTCCGTCTCAAAAAAAAAAAAAAAAAAAACAAATATTATTATTAAATAGATAGTATTTTATTTATGAAATGCTTGGTCAGTGCCAGGCTCTGAGAGCGCTACAGTCATCATCTCATTTAAATCCAAAGCAACCCTGTGAGGTAGCAGAGTGGAAATCTGCATTTTGCAGGCAAAGAAGGTGGCTTGCAGAAAAATGAAATCACTTGCCCAAGGGAGTTCCTAAACATATAGAAAGTGCTGTTGGGAGGCCGAGGCGGGCCGATCATGAGGTCAGGAGTTTGAGACCAGCCTGACCAACATGGTGAAACCATGTCTCTACTAAAAATACAAAAAATTAGCCGGGCATGGTGGTGCGCGCCTGTAATCCCAACTACTTAGGAGGCTGAGGCAGGAGAATTGCTTGAACCTAGGAGGCAGAGGTTGCAGTGAGCCGAGATTGTGCCACTGCACTCCAGCCTGGACGACAGAGCGAGACTCCGTCTCAAAAAAAAAAGAAAAGAAAAAAAGAAAGAAAGTGCTGGAGCCAGGACAGACGCTCGGCTCATGTGGGGGCTCCACCCCACTGTCCTGCCTCTTTCCCCCAACAGTCCAACAGGGAGGAGCACAATGCCTGGGTTCCAATTCCACCTCTGCCATGACCATGAACATGACCCTGGACAGGTTGCCCAACCCTTCTAGGTCTCGATTTCCTCATTGGTGGCATGGTTGTCCCTGCCTTATAGGGTTGCCTGAGGGTCACTTGAGATGATGAGCGTGGAGGCCTCTCAGCAGAGGGCTTTCAGGACAGACCAGTAAACAAGTGGCCACAGTGTGGGATGCGAGTACGGTGAGACAGACGTGCAGGAACCTGGAGATAATAAGGAGATGGCTATCGGCCAGGCACGGTGGCTCACACCTGTAATCCCAGCACTTTGGGAGGCTGAGACAGGCGAATCACGAGGTCAGGAGTTTGAGACCAGCCTGGCCAACATGGTGAAACCCTGTCTCTACTAAAAATACACAAAATTAGCTGGGCATAGTGGCGGGTGCCTGTAATCCCAGCTACTTGGGAGGCTGAGGGAGGAGAATCTCTTGAACCCGGAAGATGGAGGTTGCAGTGAGCCGAGATTGCACCACTGCACTCCAGCCCAGGCAACAGAGTCAGACTCTGTCTCACAAATAAATAAACAAATAAATAAATAAATAAATAAATAAATAAGGGGGTGGCTGGTGTGGGAGCCAAGTCTTCCAGGAAGTTCTCTCCTTGAACTCTGGGCCACTATCATCCATTCTACTCATGTTGGAAATGCATCGCCCATCTACTTGTGGCCGGGGGCTTCCTCTTTGTCAGGTGTTGGGACTCAACAGTCAATAAGAAAGACTTGACGCCACCCACCAGGACGCCCACCTGGTCAGGAGGTGGGGGCGGAGGGGCAGTGGGATAAGTGTCCAGTGGGATCAGTGCTGTGCTGGGGGAAGTACAGGCACATATTGTCCATTTTGCTTTCATAATCCCTCCAGGCTTTGTTCCTCCAAGCTCTACCAAACTTACCTGAGATATTCCTGCTGTCCCATGGAGAATTCTTTATAAGTGCAATATTGTTGAAATACACCCCAAGGATATTGCTACTGCTGCTGTTGAAAAGCTTCCTGCTCTTTGGGCTTGTGAATACACAGTACTCTGGTCTCCCACTATTGTTCCCTAACCAAGTGCCACCTCCAGCCCCAAACCGATCACAAATGGGATGGCCAAGCGCTGGGCGTGGGAATAACTGGTCTGAAGCCCAGCCACACCGCTATAGACTGTGTGACCTTGGCCGTCATTTATTTTCAGTCAAGGCTCAGTTGTTCACCTGTGAGTGCTCTGCAGGATATGGTTATCCCTGAGCTGGCTTCTTTTTACCCTGAGACTTGCCCACGCCCGTTGACCTCCCGGTGGTTGTGGACTCAAGGGCTGTCAACCCGCTTAGAAAGCAAAACAGTGGGGAAAGGAAAGCTGCTGTCCAAAGGGATCACACACCACTGTCACACGCTTCCGTGTGAAGAGTCCACCAACAGGCTCTGTGTGAGCAACAAGGCTGTTTATTTCACCTGGGTGCAGGCGGGCCGAGTCTGAAAAGAGAGTCAGCAAAGGGTGGTGGGATTATCATTAGTTCTTATAGGTTTGGGATAGGCAATGGAGTTAGGAGCAATTTTTTTGTGGGCAGGGGGTGGATCTTACAAAGTACATTCTCAAGGGCGGGGAAAATATTACAAAGTACCTTCTTTAGGGCGGGGAGAATATAGGGCGGGGGAGGGTGGGGAATATCACAAAGTGCATTATCGCAAGGGCGGGGAGCGTGTATTGTCATCAGGTCAGTTGATCAGTTGAGGGTGGGGCAGGAACAGACCACAATGGTGGAATGTCATCTTTTGTGGTTCTTCAGTTGCTTCAGGCCATCTGGATGTATACATGCAGGTCACAGGGGATATGATGGGTTAGCTTGGGCTCAGAGGCCTGACAACCACCAAGGTACCAATCCGAGGTTGGAGAAGGAGGTTAATGGGTTGTATCCTTAGGGACTTTTTTTTTTTTTTTTTTTAAAGAAACGGGTCTCACTCTCTTGCCCAGGCTGGAGTACAGTGGTATGATCATGGCTCACTGCAGCCTCAATCTCCTGGGCTCAAGCAGTCCTCCCTCCTTAGCCTCAAGAGTAGCTAGAACTAGGCACATATCACCACACCCAGCTAATTAATTTTTTTTTTTTTTTTTTTTTTTTGAGATGGAGTCTCGCTCTGTCGCCCAGGCTGGAGTGCAGTGGCGCAATCTCGGCTCACTGCAAGCTCCGCCTCCCGGGTTCACGCCATTCTCCTGCCTCAGCCTCTCCGAGTAGCTGGGACTACAGGCGCCCGCCACCATGCCCGGCTAATTTGTTTGTATTTTTAGTAGAGACGGGGTTTCACCATGGTCTCGATCTCCTGACCTCGTGATCCGCCCACCTCGGCCTCCCAAAGTGCTGGGATTACAAGCGTGAGCCACCGCGCCCAGCCTTTTTTTTTTTTTTTTTTTTTTTGTAGAGACAGGGGTTTGGCTCTTTCGCACCCTCCAGGGCTTGGGCCAGTGCTTCGCACATGGCAGGAAAAGGAGAGCATCTTCTCAAGAACTGGGAAGGGTCTGATATTTTGCCCTGCCTGTAAGCCCACAAGTTAGCCTGCCAGTTACATGGTGGCTGGCAAAGACGTGAGTCTCCTGGGTCAGAGACAAACAACTTTATTACCCGTGGCACAGCAGATGTCAACAAATATTTGTGAAATGAATAGATGGTTGGATGATCTTCAGTCCTAAGCTACATACCCAGAAAATGGCAGCCCCCAGATTTCCTGGGGACAACAAGAGTCCCTGAAGTCAGTTAAAGAGCAAAGGAAGAAGACAAGGCCAGTTTGGCAATGTCCAGTGAAGCTGAAGATGTGTGTACCCTGCAACCCTGAAATTCCACTCTTTGAGTCTTTATCACATTATGGCTCGTGTGGACAATGTAGGTATTTGTACAGCCAGTGAGGCTAGGGGAGGAGCTGGCAGAGGAGCTGCCTGGGCCACAGCTCTGGCTACCACAGGCCTTCCTGCTGCTCACCTGTGACCTTCGAGGCAAGGAGGGTGCAGAGCCCTGCCCTGTAGGAACCCACACATTTGCATGTGGAAACACATTCAAGGATGCTCATGGCAACATGATTTATGACATTAGACATTAGAATCAAACCTAATTTTCCATCACTAAGAGAATGGATGAATCATTGTTCAGTTCTACAGTGAAATATTATACAGCAGTTAAAAATGGATACATGTGAACTATTGTGTTTCCATATCAGTAAATCTCAGGAGTCAGAGTTGAGGAAAAACAAAAGTAGCAAGATGCTATATACTCTCCTCTCTCCCTCCCTCCCTCCCTCCCTCCCTCCCTCCTTCCTTCCTCTATTGCCCAGGCTAAAGTGCAGTGGTGTGATCTCGGCTTACTGCTACCTCCGCCTCCCGTGAAAAAACGATTGTCATGCCTCAGCCCCTCGGGTAGCTGGAATTACAGGCATGAGCCACCACGCCTAGCTAATTTTTGTATTTTTAGTAAAGACAGGGTTTCATAATGTTGGCCAGGCTGGTCTTAAACTCCCAGCCTCAAGTGATCTGTCTGCCTTGGCCTCCCAAATTGCTGGAATTACAGGCGTAAGCCACAATGACTGGCTATTTACATATTAAAAATGCAGCATTCTGGGCGTGGTGGCTCATGCCTGTTATCCCAGCATTTTGGGAGGCCAAGGTGGGTGGATCACGAGGTCAGGAATTCAAAACCAGCCTGGCCAAGATGGTGAAACCCCGTCTCTACTAAAAATACAAAAAAGTAGCCAGGCATGATGGTGGGCACCTGTAATCCCAGCTACTCAGGAGGCTGAGGCAAAGAATTGCTTGAACCTGGGAGGTGGAGGTTGCAGTGAGCTGAGATAGCACCACTGCACTCCAGCCCGGGCAACAGTGAGACTCCATCTCAAAAAATTAAAATAAAATAAAATAATAAAATAAAATAAAATAAAAACAGCTTGGCAAGGTGGCTCATGCCTGTAATCCCAGCACTTTGGGAGGCTGAGGCGGGTAGATCACCTGAGGTCAGGAGTTTGAGATCAGCCTGGCCAACACGGTGAAATCCTGTCTCTACTAAAAATGCAAAATTATCTGGGCCTGGTGGCGGGCGCCTGTAATCCCAGCTACTCGGGAGGCCAAGGCAGGAGAGTCGCTTGAACTCAGGAGGCAGAGGTTGCAGTGAGCCAAGATTGCAGCATTGCACTCCAGCCTGGGTGACAGAGCGAGATTCCATCTCAAAAAAAAAAAAAAAAAAAAACAACACCACAGCACTCTATCCATTTTTATGGACACATAATACATGTGTAGCTGAAGTAAAAACTAAACACAAAAGGGAATTAATATTTAAGCATATCCTGAGAGTGACAAAAATTTTTTAAAAAAGGAATTGATATACTTCAACTTAGGCATGGAGATAACTTTCGGACAGGAATCCCAAAGTGATGGGGCTTGAAGCTTTAGTTTTATTAAAGATATAGAGATCTAGGCCGGGCACGGTGGCTCATGCCTGTAATTCCAGCACTTTGGGAGGCTGAGGCAGGAGGATCACTTGAGTCCAGGAGTTCAAGACCAGCCTGGGCAACATAACAAGACCCTGTCTCTACAAAAAATACAATAATTAGCTGGGTGTGGTGTTGGGCACCTATAGTCCCAGCTACTCCGGAAGTTGAGGTGGGAGGATTGCTTGAGCCCGGGAGGTTGAGGTTGCAGTGAGCTGTGATGGCGCCACTACACTCCAGCCTGGGCAATAAAGCGAGACCCTGTCTCAAAAAAAAAAAAAAAAAAAAGATTTGAAGCAAATATAGCAAATGCAAAATGTAATCTCTGTTAAATCTGGGTGGAGAGTATGTTCTCTCCTCTATCTTTGATGAAATAGTTTATAATTAAATGAAAAAGTTAAGATGGTCTCTAGATGGGTAGCTTACACACATCAGGAGAATCTGGCCTTTGGTAACCTGAAGAGTGTTGCTATTTTTGCCGGTGAGAGAAGGGCTAGAAAGCATCCATTTCTCCCCAACGGTGCCTCGCCAGGGGCTTGGCAGAGGGAGCCTGGGGTACTTCCCTAATCTAACCACTAGATGGCGCTAGTACTACGGGTTAGAAATGGGGAGACCCGAGGGAGGGCTGTGGGATCCTTCTAGCAACTTGACACAAGGAATAATCAGTTTTTGCAAGAGAGAAACAGAGGATGATAATTTACTTGAGAACATGAGAGACAGGTAAAGGTAGAAAAGCAGCAGTCACAGCTGGGTGCGGTGGCTCACCCTGGTAATCCCAGCACTTTGGGAGGCTGAGGAGGGCATATTGCTTGAGTCCAGGAGTTCGAGATCAGCCTGGGCAACATAGCAAGACCCCTGTCTCTACAAAAAATAAAATATTAGCTGGGCGTGGTGGCATGGCGCCTGTAGTCCCAGCTACTCTGGAGGCTGAGGCAGGAGGTTCACTTGAACCCAGGAGTTTGAGGCTGCAGTGATCCACAATCGTGCCTGGCAAGAGTAAAACTCTGTCTTGAAAAAAAGAAAATGAAAAAGAAAAACAGGAGTCAGGTAACAAAAGAACCCCTAGTTAAAGTAGCAATACCATTCAATACCACTCACAGGTGTTGGTAAAGTACCTATTTTCTTTCTTTTTTTTTTTTTTTTTTTTTTTTTTTGAGACAGAGTCTCGCTCTGCTGCCCAGGCTGGAGTGCAGTGGCGCAATCTTGGCTCACTGCAAGCTCCACCTCCCGGGTTCTCACCATTCTCCTGCCTCAGCCTCCCGAGTAGCTGGGACTATAGGCACCTGCCACCACGCCTGGCTAATTTTTTGTATTTTTAGTAGAGACGGGGTTTCACCATGTTAGGATGCTCTCGATCTCCTGACCTCGTGATCCGCCCACCTCGGCCTCCCAAAGTGCTGGGATTACAGGTGTGAGCCACCACGCCCGGCCAAAGTACCTATTTTCTAGCCTCCTAAGTTACCCGAGATGCAGCTGTTAAGCATTAAAACAGATGCCAACACGGGTTCAGGGAAATTCCAGTTTCTATCCCTTTGGGTTTTTTTGTTTGTTTTTTGTTTGGTTTTGTTTTGTTTTGTTTTGTTTTTGAGATGGAGTATCGCTCTGTCGCCCAGGCTGGAGTGCAGTGGCCGTGATCGCAACTCACTGCAACCTCAGCCTCCTGGGTTCAAACGATTCTCCTGCCTCAAACTCTCAAGTAGCTGGGACTACAGGTGCGTGACACCATGCCCAGCTAATTTTTGTATTTTTTTAGTAGAGACGGGGTTCCGCCATGTTGACCAGGCTGGTCTCAAACTCCTGAGCTCAGGTGATCCACCTCGGCCTCCCGAAGTGCTGGGAGTATAGATGTGAACCACCATGCCTGGACCCTTTCCTTTTGTCTGATTGATATCATTCCACTCCTGTTCACTGAACCAACCAGAGGCGTGTGCACCTTCTGGAGGCTGGAATGATTCATGTTAGTCTGAATGCCTGGGCTTTGGCATAAAGACCCTGAGTCCATCTTCTGGCTCTGCTCCTGATCAGCTCCGTGACCCTGGGTGATGGTCTTAGCCTTTCTAGGCTTCCATTTTCTGATCTGAAAAGTAGGGATGATAATAACATTACCTAGCCTGTAGTCCCAGCTGTTTGGGAGGCTAAGGTGGGAGGATCCCTTGAGCCCAGGAGTTCAAGGGTGCAGTGAGCTGTGACCACATTACTGCACCCACCCTAGGCAACAGAGTGAGAAGACTATCCTATCTCCAGCAGGCACACAGAGCCTCATAACTTAAGCTCATGTGATCTTATCCCTGCCCTCTTCTTGGCCCTAGAATCCTCACCATGTATTTGCTCTGCCTAGACTGGGCTGTGCATTCCTCTGGGAAGGGGTGGTGTTTGTCTCGCTCATATCCCAGGGCCAGCACAGGGATAAACTTAAAATTCTTTGGAATGAACAACAACAAAAAAGTCAGGGCTGGGCGTGGTGGCTCATTCTTGTAATCCCAGCACTTTGGGAGGCCAAGGTGGGAGTATCACTTGAGTCCAGGAGTTTGAGACCACCCGGGACAACATAGTGAGACCCTGTCTCTATGAAAAATTTAAAAATCAGCTGGGCATGGTGGTGTGTCTGTAGTCCCAGCTACTCAGGATGTAGTCCCAGCTACTCAGGAGGCTGAGATGGAAGGATTATATAAGAATGTTATTGTTCTCAGGAGATGCTGATTAAACAATCTTTTTTTTTTTTTTTTGAGACATAGTTTCACTCTTGTCGCCCAGGCTGGAGTGCAGTGGTGCAATCTCAGCTCACTGCAACTTCTGCCTCCTGGGTTCAAGAGATTCTCATTCCTCAGCCTCCCGAGTAGCTGGGATTACAGGCATGCGCCACCACGCTCAGCCAATTTTTGTGTTTTCAGTAGAGATGGGGTTTCGCCATGTTGTCCAGGCTGGTCTCGAATTCCTGACCTCAGGTGTTCTGCCCACCATGGCCTCCGAAAGTGCTGGGATTACAGGCCACCGCGCCTGACCCTAAATAATCATTTTTAAAATCAATCAGTCCTTCCTTCCTTCCTTCCTTCCTTCCTTCCTTCCTTCCTTCCTTCCTTCTTTTCTTCCTCCCTCCCTCCCTCTCTTTTTTTTCTTTCTTTCTTTCTTCTTTCTCTCTCTCTTCTTCCTTCCTTCCTTCCTTTTTTTTCTTTTTTTTTGAGACAGAGTCTCCTCTGTCGCCCAGGCTGGAGTTCAGTGGCTCAGTTTCAGCTCACTGCAACCTCTGCCTCCTGGATTCAAGTGATTCTCCTGCCTCAGCCTCCTCAGTAGCTGGGATTACAGTCATGTGCCACCTGGCTAATTTTTTTTGTATTTTTAGTAGAGACGGGGTTTCGCCATGTTGTCCAGGTACAAAATAATCTTTTTTTTTTTTTTTTTTTTTTTTTTTTTTAGGACAGATTCTCCCTCTGTTGCCCAGGCTGGAGTGCAATGATGTGATCTCGGCTCACTGCAACTTCTGCCTCCCGGATTCAAGCGATTCTCCTGCCTCAGCCTCCCGAGTAGCTGGGATTACAGGCATGCGCCACCACACCCGGCTAATTTTTTATTTTTAGTAAAGATGGGATTTCTTCATGTTGGTCAGGCTGGTCTCAAACTCCCGACCTCAGGTGATCCGCCTGCCTCGGCCTCCCAAAGTGCTGGGATTACAGGCGTGAGCCACCGTGCCCGGCTTCCAATTTCTTATGCTAGATCTTTCTAATATATAGAGAGGATGTGTGTGTGTGTGTGTGTGTGTGTGTGTGTGTGTATCCTATTGGTTCTGTATTCTCTATATAAACATACATAGAATGTGTGTGTGCATGTGTGCGTGTGTGTGTGTGTGTGTGTGTGTGTGTGTGTATCTAGGCCAGGCACAGTGGCTCATGCCTGTAATTCCAGCACTTTGGGAGGCTGAAGTGGGTGGATCACTTAAGGTCAGGAGTTCAAGACCAGGCTGGCCAACATGGCAAAATCCTGTTTCTACAAATATACAAAAATTAGCCAAGTGTGATGGCTCGTGCACCTGTAATCCCAGCTACTTGGGAGGCTGAGGCACAAGAATCGTTTGAACCCAGGAGTCAGAGATTGCGGTAAGCCAAGACTGCGCCACTGCACTCTGGCCTGGGTATCTAAAAAAAAAAAAAAAAAAAAAATATATATATATATATATAGAGAGAGAGAGAGTTATATATATTAATATATAAACTATATATATTTACATAGTATATATAAACATATATATTATATATATAACTATATATAATATATAAACATATATATTATATATAACTATATATAATATATAAACATATATATTATATATATAACTATATATAATATATAAACATATATATTATATATATAACTATATATAATATATAAACATATATATTATATATATAACTATATATAATATATAAACATATATATTATATATATAACTATATATAATATATAAACATATATATTATATATATAACTATATATAATATATAAACATATATATTATATATATAACTATATATAATATATAAACATATATATTATATATATAACTATATATAATATATAAACATATATATTATATATATAACTATATATAATATATAAACATATATATTATATATATAACTATATATAATATATAAACATATATATTATATATATAACTATATATAATATATAAACATATATATTATATATATAACTATATAAACATATATATTATATATATAACTATATATAATATATAAACATATATATTATATATATAACTATATATAATATATAAACATATATATTATATATATAACTATATATAATATATAAACATATATATTATATATATAACTATATATAATATATAAACATATATATTATATATATAACTATATATAATATATAAACATATATAGTTATATATATAATATATAAACATATATAGTTATATATAATATATAAACATATATAGTTATATATAAACATATATAGTTATATATAAACATATATGTAGTTTTATATATAGACACACACATATATTCTTTATATATAGAATAGAAACAGAACCAATAGGAGATACATATATGTGTAGAAACACATGCATTTATATATATTATATATATATTTTTTTTTTTTGGCGACAGAGTTTCACTCTTGTTGCCTAGGCTGGAGTGCAATGGCGCCATCTAGGCTCACTGCAATCTCCGCCTCCTGGGTTGAAGCGATTCTTCTTCCTCAGCCTCCCGAGTAGCTGGGATTACAGGCACACGCCACCATGCCCACCTAATTTTGCATTTTTAGTAGAGACGGGGTTTCTCCATGCTGGTCAGGCTGGTCTCAAACTCCTGACCTCAGGTGATCCACCCATCTTGGCCTCCCAAAGTGTTAGGATTACAGGTGTGAGCCACCGTACCCGGCCACATTTATATATTTTTAAATACATATAACTAGTTATATATATTATATATTTATTTATATATGTATGTAGTTATATATATAACTATCTCCTATAGGTTCTGTTTCTATTCTCTCTCTATATAAACATATATAGAGTACATATATATGTATGTGTGTGCATGTGTTTCTATAGATATATCTATCTCCTATTGGTCTGTTTCTATTCTACATATAAACATATATAGACTATATATGTGCGTGTGTTTCTATATACCTATCTCCTATTGGTTCTGTTTCTCTGGAGAATACTAATACATAAAGCAAGGCTTCCTGGTGTGAAATGAGCCTGTGAATAGAATTCCCGATGACACAGATATGTGTCAATGAGGGACCGGAGGTCTCCCACCCTGCCTTTCCCGGTCCTTGTCCCTGAGATGATGAACACTGTTACCGCTGGGTTTCCTTCTTCAGACCTTTTGCTCTGCTGATGTAAACGCACAGCTCTCTCTAGGCCTGGAAATTTGCTTTTGTTTTTACAAAAAAAGAGATTGATACAATAGCTCTTGCTCTTTTAAGAAATGTAACATATTGTACAAAAATTTTACAAGTTAATAAGAAATGTAAGGGTGTTTTGGCCATCTGTCCCTTTTGCTACATAGAGAGGAACGCTTGGACCACAAGCTAGGTCAGCAGCCCAAATGGGGGCCTCAGAGCCACCCCAGGCGCCCATGAAGGGAGAGCCCGGCCTCCACTCAATGCCAGGCAGGAGGAATGGGGAGGGCTAGAGGAGGCGAATTGGGTATAACACACCAATTATTAAATAATCTCAGTCTTGAGGCCGGGCGCGGTGGCTCATGCCTGTAATCCCAGCACTTTGGGAGGCCGAGGTGGGCGGATCACAAGGTCAGGAGATCGAGACCGTCCTGGCTAATGCGGTGAAACCCCGTCTCTACTAAAAAAATACAAAAAATTAGCCGGGCGTGGTGGCAGGCGCCTGTAGTCCCAGCTACTTGGGAGGCTGAGGCAGGAGAATGGCGTGAACCCGGGAGGTGGAGCTTGCAGTGAGCAGAGATCGTGCCACTGCACTCCAGCTCGGGCAACAGAGCAAGACCCCGTCTCAAAAAAAATAATAATAATAGTAATAATCTCAGTCTTAAGAAGTATTTTGATAACCAAAGCGACTGAAAGGTTATGGAATTAAGTTCTGGTAACTTTAAAGGAAGCAGTTCTCTCCTTGCTATCTGGGAAGGGACTGGAAGGACATTCTGGGGCAGTCACTGGGCAGAAGGAACCCGCTTTGCCTGTGGCTGCAGCTAGTTGTGCCTCGTCCCACTGGGTTTGGGTGTGTAGGAACACAGGCGGGGGGATCCCCAGGCCAGGGACTCTAGCTGCTTTATTCCTGGCTGTTCCCATATCCAATTCCATGCCCAACACACAAGCTCATTCAATGTCTCCTCAACAACCCTTGGTAGTGGCCGGACGCGTTGGCTCACGCCTGTAATCCCAGCACTTTGGGAGGCTGAGGCGGGCGGATCACCTAAGGTCAGGAGTTTGAGACCAGCCTGACCAACATGGAGAAACCCCCGTCTCTACTAAAAATACAAAATTAGTCAGCCATGGTGGCAGGCGCCTGTAATCCCACCTACTTGGGAGGCTGAGGCAGGCGAACCACTTGAACCCGGGAGGTGGAGGTTGCAGTGAGCTGAGATCGCGCCATTGCACTCCAGCCGGGCGACAAGAGCAAAACTCCATCTCAATAAATAAATACTATTGGAATCTAGCATGGAGGTTGCCACCCCCTTTTGCTGGTGTGGGGTGCAGTTCTGAGAGGCAGGGCAGACACCCACTGGGGCCTTTTGCTAAGGACCGAATTGTGTCCCCCTAGAATTTGTGTGTCAAACTCCAAATCCCCAATGTGATGGTGTTGGAGATTGGGGCCTTTCGGAGGTGATTAGGGTTTGATAAGGTCATGAGGGTGGGGCCCTCAAGATTGGGTCAGTGCCCTTATAAGAAGAGACACCAGGGAACTTGCTTCCACTCTCTCTCGCCATGTGAGAAAGCATCTGGATGTTGGACTTCCCAGTCTCCACAAACGTAAGAAATAAATTCCTGTTGTTTAAGCACCTAATCTGTGGCAATTTATTTATTTATTTATTTATTTATTTATTTATTTATTTTAGAGCGAAGGTCTTGTTTTGTCACCTGGGCTGGAGTGCAGTGGCACCATCATGGCTCCCTGCAGCCTCAAACGGCTGGGCTCAGGGGATCCTCCTGCTTCAGTATCCCGAGTGGCTGGGACTACAGGTGCATGCCCCCATACTTGGCTTTTTTTTTTTTTTTTTTTTTTTTTTTTTTAGATGGGGTCTTGCTATGTTATCCAGGCTGGTCCTGAGCTCCTGGGTTCAAGCGATCCTTCTGCCTCAGGCTCCCGAAGTGCTGAGGTTACCGGTGTGAGTCATCACACCTGGCGATGGCATTTTATTATGGCAGCCTGAGCTGACTAAGGTAGACAACAGGGAAAGAAGCTTCCATGCACTCCTCTTTGGGGAGTCTGAACTTTCCAAGGCCTGTCTCCCTCCCCGGCAGGACGCTGGAACACGTTCAGTGAGTGATAGGTGCTCTGGGCCTGAGGCTGTGCATCCCATGTCCCAAGAGCCTCTCTGTTGTTAGAAAATGTTCTTTCTTTCCTTGTGATTAAGGAGAAATCT